>NW_027397085.1:23972639-24123483 GCF_003265705.2 Callorhinus ursinus
GAAAACTTCCAAACTCATTTTATGAGGCCACCATTACCTTGATCCCCAAACCAGACAAAGACCCCATCAAAAAGGAGAACTACAGACCAATATCCTTGATGAACATGGATGCAAAAATTCTCACCAAAATACTAACCAATAGGATCCAACAGTACATTAAAAGGATTATTCACCATGACCAAGTGGGATTTATCCCTAGGCTGCAAGCCTGGTTCAACATCCGCAAATCAATCACCGTGATACAATACATTAACAAAAGAAAGAACAAGAATCATATGATCCTCTCAATAGATGCAGAAAAAGCATTTGACAAAGTACAGCATCCTTTCTTGATCAAAACTCTTCAGAGTATAGGGATAGAGGGTACATACCTCAATATCATAAAAGCCATCTATGAAAAACCTACAGCGAATATCATTCTCAATGGGGAAAAGCTGAGAGCTTTTCCCCTAAGGTCTGGAATGCAGCAGGTATGTCCACTATCACTACTACTATTCAACATAGTGTTAGGAGTCCTAGCTACAGGAATCAGACAACAAAAAAAATCAAAGGCATCCCAATCGGCAAAGAGGAAGTCAAACTCTCACTCTTTGCAGATGATATGATACTGTATGTGGAAAACCCAAAAGACTCCTCCCCAAAACTGCTAGAACTCATACAGGAATTCAGTCAAGTAGCAGGATATAAAATCAATGCACAGAAATCAGTGGCATTCCTATACACCACCAACAAGACAGAAGAGAGACAAATCAAGGCGTCGATCCCATTTACAATTGCACTCAAAACCAGGAGATACCTAGGAATAAATCTAACCAAAGAGGAAAAGGATCTGTACTCAGAAAACTATAAAATACTCATGAAAGAAATTGAAGAAGACACAAAGAAATGGAAAAACGTTCCATGCTCATGGATTGGAAGAACAAACATTGTGAAGATGTCAATGATACCTAGAGCAATCTACACATTCATTGCAATCCCCATCAAAATACCTTCCACTTTTTTCAAAGAAATGGAACAAAGAATCCTAAAATTTGTATGGAACCAGAAGAGACCCCAAATAGCCAGAGGAATATTGAAAAAGAGAATCAAAGCTGGCAGCATCACAATTCCGGACTTCCAGCTCTATTACAAAGCTGTCATCATCAAGACAGTATGGTACTGGCACAAAAACAGACACATAGATCAATGGAACAGAATCGAGAGCCCAGAAATGGACCCTCAACTCTATGGTCAACTCATCTTTGACAAAGCAGGAAAGAATGTCCAGTGGAAATAACACAGTCTCTTCAACAAACGGTGTTGGGAAAATTGGACAGCCACATGCAGAAGAATGAAACTGGACCATTTCCTTACACCACACACAAAAATAGACTCCAAATGGTTGAAAGACCTAAACGTGAGACAGGAGTCCATTAAAATCCTAAAGGGGAACACAGGTAGGAACCTCTTCGACCTCAGCCACAGCAACTTCTTCCTAGAAACATCGCCGAAGGCAAGGGAAACAAGGGCAAAAATGAAGTATTGGGATTTCATCAAGATAAAAAGCTATTGCACAGCAAAAGAAACTGTCTACAAAACCAAAAGACAACCAACAGAATGGGAGAAGATATTTGCAAATGACATACCAGATAAAGGGCTAGTATCCCAAATCTATAAAGAACTCATCAAACTCAACACCCAAAGAACAAATAATCCAATCAAGAAATGGGCAGAAGACATGAACAGACATTTTTCCAAAGAAGACATCCAAGTGGCCAACAGACACATGAAAAAGTGCTCAACATCGCTCGGCATCAGGGAAATCCAAAGCAAAACCTCAATGGGATACCACCTCACACCAGTCAGAATGGCTAAAATTAACAAGTCAGGAAATGACAGATGTTGGCGGGGATGCAGAGAAAGGGGAACCCTCCTACACTGTTGGTGGGAATGCAAGCTGGTGCAACCACTCTGGAAAACAGTATGGAGGTTCCTCAAACAGTTGAAAATAGAGCTAGCATAGGATCCAGCAATTGCACTACTGGGTATTTACCCCACAGATACAAATGTAGGCATTCGAAGGGGTACATGCACCCCAGTGTTTAAAGCAGCAATGTCCACAATAGGCAAACTGTGGAAAGAGCCAAGATGTCCATCGACAGATGAATGGATAAAGAAGAGGTGATATATATACACAATGGAATATTATGCAGCCATCAAAAGGAATGAGATCTTGCCATTTGCAATGACGTGGATGGAACTGGAGGGTGTTACGCTGAGTGAAATAAGTCAATCAGAGAAAGACATGTATCATATGACCTCACTGATATGAGGAATTCTTAATCTCAGGAAACAAACTGAGGGTTGCTGGAGTGGTGCGGGGTGGCAGGGACGGGGTGGCTGGGTGATAGACATTGGGGAGGGTATGTGCTATGGTGAGCACTGTGAATTGTGCAAGACTGTTGAATCACAGATCTGTACCTCTGAAACAAATAATGCAACATATGTTAGGAAAAAAGAAAAAGAGGAAGATAGCAGGAGGGGAAGAATGAAGGGGAGTAGTCAGAGGGGTAGACGAACCATGAGGGAGTATGGACTCTGAAAAACAAACTGAGGGTTCTAGATGGGAGGAGGGTGGGGGGATGGGTTTGCCTGGTGATGGGAATTAAAGAGGGCACATTCTGCGTGGAGCACTGGGTGTTATGCACAAACAATGAATCATGGAACACTACATCAAAAGCTAATGATGTAATGTATGGTGATTAACATAACAATAAAAAATTAAAAAAAAATTAAGGACCTTGAAAAAAAAAAAGTGAAGCCTATATAGGTACCCTGACCCTGCTATCGGTAAACGTGAGTTTAGACTAAAGTCTCTGAGTTATGGGCGCCTGGGTGGCTCAGATGGTTAAGCGTCTGCCTTTGGCTCAGGTCATGATCCCAGGGTCCTGTGATCAAGTCCCGCATCGGGCTCCCTGCTAGGCGGGGAGTCTGCTTCTCCCTCTGCCTCTGCCTCTCTCTCTCTCTGACTCTCATGAATAAATAAATAAAACATTTTTTAAAAAGTTTAAAAAAAATAAAATAAAAAATAAAGTCTGAGTTATAATTTCCCTACTTGTATAAGGCATACGACAATTTTTATGAAGAGGAAGTATAATCATGTATATAAAGCATAAACATAGTTCCTGAGACATGGTAATCACTCAATAATTGAGAGGAATTATCACTACTATTTAGTACATGACTATTAACACCTTCTATAATCACTAATACGGCCTACTAGGATATAAGCATCACCAAAGATAACAATTTCTGCCTTGATGTCCTTCCCTTTTCTGTAACACCTCTTGTGTCAAACAGACTCTAATGCCCTTTCCGATTTCAAAGTACAACAGGGGATATAGCCAAGGGACTGGAACAGCTGTGTGCCAAACCCCACATGGAAACCTAGTGAGTTAATGTCATTTTAAACATGGTTTTCTTATGAGTAAATTAGCTTACAGATTTGCGAGCTTCCTACCACTAATTACTAGATTAGCTAGAGTTGCCCTGCGGGGAAAGCAGCAATGAGGAAGACAAACACAGCATTCTTATGTGAATGCTCATTTGCATAGTTCATACAACTCTAGGCTTGCAGCAAGACAGCCCCCTGCCTCTCCCAGTTAAATCTAATATGACATTTACAGTTTTACACAAGAATACTAGGCAACAAATTAGCCCAAAGCTGCAATTAATCACAATCCAGAGTCAACCCAAGGGAACAGAGAACTAAACAAATGAATTTAACATTTAGTTCTCCTCTTGACCCGGGCATGTTGACCAAAATAATGCCCTAACTTAAGAAACGCTGGATGAAATTGCCACAGGAACTGTTGCTAACAAAGTTGTGACATGCACACTTTCACGTATATAATCACTTGAAATCAGCACCTGACTTCAAATGTCAATTCTCATTAACTAACTTCTTGGATGGAATAAATCTGTCCACCAAGACAATCTTGGATGCAAGAAAGGGAAGGAAGCCCAATTCAAACAGCTTAAGCAAATACATTGGCACGCTTAAAAGTTGGGAGATCAAAAAACTTCAGGCTTAACCGGATCGAAAGGCTCAAAGCATGTTATCAGCAACTGGTCTCCTGCTTCCCTGTCCTAAGGTTCTGCTTTCCTCTCTGCACCTCATCTTTACTGTTAGCAGTCCCAGAAAAGAAAGAGATTCATTCTTTCTTAAGAGCTTGAAAGCATCTCTAGAAATGAGTCACATACCTACCCTAAACCAATCACAGTGACCCATAGTGTTGATTGGCCAGGTCTGGGTCACATGCCTAATACTGACCACAGGGTAGAAATATCTTCACTTAAACCACACCAACAGAAAACACAGGTGGTTTTGTTTCCCTAGAGAAAGTTGGAATGCTGTTACTACTCTAAGAGTGAGTTGAACCTAGGAGGGAAAATGTCACAGATGCTCACTGTTACAAATGATTCAACAGTTCATCGTTCAGTAAACATATTTACAAAAATATAAATAATAACTATAATTATAATAGTATCTGCCTCTTGAGATTATGAATGTTTGCATAAATTAAAGGCTAAAGAACTGTGTTTTATTATCATTGCTTTCTCAAAGTTATGCAGTCTCATTGCTATTGACCATAACCACTGATATCACTTTATCATTCCACTGCTATAAATACAAATACATTATGTGTTATAAGTTAATTGTATTATCCTGGTTAGCAAGTGGTTCTTGAAGCATAAGAATTCAAGTGATTCCCAAAGCCCACCCATCATTATAAGCATTTCTAAAGTTAGTCTTCCAGTCAGTCAAGTTCAGAGATAAGTATCTCCCCTTAGATTAGTAAAGAGAATTTTGTTGGACTAAGGGAAGTTAAACACCAGGATCCATCACCTGTAAAACTTCTGATGATACATCCCATATAATGGTCAAGCATAGATACAGTTTATTTTTGAGATACCATCTGCAAACTGCACCTCAATCACCTTGAGAAAATTTGCCAATTCCTTACTATTTGAGTGTGCTTAAAACAATTTTATACTTTATTTTCTCCCATAGAGGGAAAAAGCAGTAGTCCCACAAACTCTTCCTTCAAAATGATATACAAATTTCCAACACAATTAGTATTGAAAAAATATCACAAGAGATTTTCATCCTCACTTTAAAAATA
Organism: Callorhinus ursinus; assembly: GCF_003265705.2. NCBI lineage: Eukaryota > Metazoa > Chordata > Mammalia > Carnivora > Otariidae > Callorhinus > Callorhinus ursinus. The sequence continues at coordinate 23,977,805 of NW_027397085.1, forward strand.
TATACCCAGTAAGCTATAAAATTGTAGTTTATAAAAAACCCATCAGACAGCTCAGGATGCAAAGTTATAAGTTCTTCATAGAGAAGAAACAGGTGGAAACTATTAAAAACAAAAAAATAAATGCTACAAATTAAAATTTTGCTATGTGAAATGAATTCATTTGGTAGGCTTAATACCAGACACAAAAGAAAAAAACTGAAAACTTGGAAAAAAAAGAATGAAAGAAAAAAAGTGACAACTTGAAGACTGGTCAAAACAATATCCAAATGGAAACACCAAAAGAATGGGAAGGAGGAATTAAAAATCAGAATGTCTATGGGACAGAAGACTGGACATGAAAGGATCAAGAAGTTTGAAGATTATCCAAATGGAAGCATTGGGAGAAAAAAAAAAAGTGAACAAAATGAACCAGAACACTTAAGGCCAGGAGCAATATAGTATTTACATATATTATTTGGAATTCTTCTGTAAAGAAGATTTATCTCTTCTCCCTCATTTATTTATTCAACCATTTAGTTTTTACTTTGTGTTACAATCTAATATTACATTATTAATTTTGTTACTTAAATTTTTCCAGCCTTGGCCATTGTGAGCTCTTTCAAGTGTGCTCTTGTGTTATTTTGATAGCCCTCATCCTTTTGATTTTCGACCATTTTCTTATATTTAACCACTACAAGAAGTTCTTGACTCATGTTACATTTTCCCTTCTCTAGCCCTGGAATCAACAATTTCTCCAAGAGACCCAGGTACCTTTTATTAGAGCATGGTATATAGAAACCAAGACCTGAGCCCCGGCTATTCTCATTTCTACTGGACTGTTACTGTTTCTAGGCTCCCTTGGTGGACAAAGCTAAGACATTTATGTATGGACATTAACCCATGTATACATCATATCTATAATTATTCCTGGGTCTCTTCATTTGTATCTATGGTAACTTAAACATATGTTAATATCTTCTACTCTAATCCAGTACCATATAATTAATTCTAGTCATCCCCCCTCCACTGCCTTGCTTTCTAACTTTCCTATCCAACAAGGAGAAGCCTATCTCTTATCACCATCCATATCCATTTAATTGTTTGACCTCAGTATACATGGCATTTTTAAAATTGCTAACCTGTATCTCACTGATAAACAACCTTTCCAACTACAGCACACAGTTAATGTTCAGTTCATTTTGTCTAGCTCTGTAATTTCCAGTTAAATATCTTTTCAAGAGTTACTTAAGTCAACTCCTGTTTCTCCATGTCCCTCAGTAAGATTATGTCATACTTATGTAACATACATTCTTTTATCAGAGCCAACATTTCATTCCGGGATTTTCCCCAACCACCTGGCAGATTTTTCATTTAATTTCCATACATTCAAGTTTACTCTCTGTACTGTAAATTTCAGTGGATCTTGAGAAATTCATATAGTCATACATTCATCACCACAATACCATACAGAATGCCTCCATCACCCTAAAAATTATTTGTTTCCCTTCCGTAATCAACCACCCTCCCTCCAACCCTTGGCTACTACTGATCCGCTTTTTATTCTTTCAGTTTCTCTTTTCCAGAGTATTATGTAAGTGATATCATATAATATGTAGCCTTTTGGATTTGGGCTTTTTCACTTAAAATGCATTTATGATTTATCCAGTTTGTTGTGTGATTTCATAGGTCGTTCCTTTTATTGCTAAATAGTATTTCATTGTATAGATATATACTCATTCACCAATTGAAAAACACTTTGGTTGCCTCAGTTTGGGGCAATTATGAATAAAATTTCTATGAACATACACACCTAGTTTTTGCATGAACCTGAGTTTACAGTTCAAGTGTATAAATAACTATGAATATGCTTTGGGGTCATGTGGTAGAATCTGGTTAGCTTTGTAAGAAACTTGCAAACTGTCTAAGTGGCTGTAGCATTTTGCATTCCTACAAGCAGTAAATCAGAGTTCCTACCTCTTTATATCTTCACCAGCATTTGGAATAGTCAGTTTTTTTTAAACTTTCTTATTCAATAAAAGGATCTGCATACAGCAAATATGAATAAATGTAATTCCATGACTGCAGTCAAACTGTACTGACTAGGGTCAATTGTTAGAGGTATGCTTAGAGCAGTTACCTTAAGAAGGATTCTGAGGCTACACCTGGCTTCAATGAGAAAGCATGCTGGGAACAATTAGCAATGTCTATTACAAACAGAGGACAAGGCACTGGGGCACAAGAACATTTAGTTTCCAAGGTCTGGGCTAATTCAGTGGCATCTAATTAAGGTCCTCCAAAAGGACTTCCTGCGATAGGTAAAATTATGGCTTCTAAAAAATGTCCATGACCTTATCTACCCTCAGAACCTGTGACTATGTTACGTTACATGATAAGGGAGAGTTAAAGTTGAGGAAGGAATTAAGTTTGCCAAAGAGTTGACCTTAAAATAGGGAGATTATTGTGGATTATCCACTAGGCCCCACATAATCACAAGTGTCCTTAAATGTGGAAGAAGGAAGTAGAAGACTTAGTCTCAGACTGATGGGATATTAGAAGGACTTGACTGGACATTGCTGATTTTAGAGATGGAAGAGGCTGTGAGCTCAGAAATGCAGTAGCATCTAGGAGCTGGAGAAGTCAAGAAAACAGCTTCTCCCCTAGAGCCACCAGAAAGGAATGCACTGCCGTCAGTACCTTGATTTCTAGCTCAGTGAAACACACATCAGAATTCTCAAAGAACTTTAATAAATTTGTGTTGTTTTAGACACTAACTTTGCAGGATTTGTTACAGCAGCCATACAATACAAATACAACTCTTAATAATTAGAAAGCAAAAGTCAAAGATGAAAGTGTTAACATGAAAGCAAAAAGTTTAGAGAGTTTACAGTCCTTAAAATTTTTAGGTGGGTTAGACAGTTTCTCAGCTATCAATTCATTTCCTAAAATGTTACAAAAACATAGATTTCAGACTTATTCCTATCCATTTTGTTGATTTGGTATAAAATAATAAGGTTTTTCTGACACTACCAAAACAGCCATTCAGAGCAACTCAAAACTTCTAAAGGCATTCTATCAGAATGGTCTGCAAGCATACAGGCCAAATGTCATTGGAGGAACACTGGGAAGATGGGAGACATAATCACTGTTGCCATGGCTTAACTGCTCCTGGGTTGATGGAAGAAAGCCATGTGTCAGGACTCCATCTCTGCCTATATACCCAGCTCCCAGGATAAGAGCAGAATGCAGTTCTGAGTCAGCCAACCCTGCCATTCTTTTGATAATCTCTCTGTCTTACTTACAACTCTGGGCTGTGCATCATAAATGCTGCTATTATCTTCCAGTGGGCCCCAGTGTGCTGGTGGGTTCTACTCACCTCATATTCATGACTAATTCTCCATCCTCCCTCACCTCTCATTCCACACCTCCCTGTTTCTCCTTCAGATGGTGATGGGAGGTATGGGATCATGCTGTGAGCACATACTTTTTTCATAGCTGTGAGCTGTATGCTTTTTATTAAATTCAAAATTGTACCTAGGGTAACAAATGCAGCTTAACGGTGGGATGAAGCAAGTGCTGCTTTCTTCACACATAATAGAAAATAAAGTCCACAAACTATGTACACCAGTAAAAGAGCATCTTTATGGTAACATTTTAAAAAAAAAGAATAATAGCCTCAAAATTACAACTGGAGGCTATGCTCAAGTAAAGTAAGTTATTAAATAGATATCTAAAATGTAAAATAACAGGAGTGCATAGGGGAAAAAAGGGGGGGGATTTTTTTTTTTTTACCCCTCCAACATGGCTCAAAAAGTTTCTGGGTTTTTTTTTGTTTGTTTTTTGATTTTTATGTTTTGTTTGTTTTTGCCTCCCACAGAGCCAATCGAGAATAGCAGGAGCATTAATGTAGCCCCAAACCAGGACTCCAGTGGCAGGGGGAAGCATCAGGGGAGCTGTACTCTCTTCTGGGGGGCAGGAAGAAGTAAGAGAGCCTCAGGCCAGAGGAGCATCCCACAGAGATGTTAAAAGCTTACTTCCAGGGGGGGAAAAAATTTCCTCTTTTGAATCTTATGGTTCATATCCAAAGGGATACAGTTCTAGCTACTGAAACTTTTTGATTTTTTGTTTTTTGTTTGCCAAAAGTATTCATGGAACATTTTTACCCTAATTACATGCTTGGGTTCCTCACTACTGTTTTATGTCCTTGACAAAGAAATGACTGGCGTTATCTCTTACCAAAGTCATGAAATTTAAAACGTTGCCTGAATATTGAGATATAGAGCTTGGTACACAGTAAAATGCTAAATATTGAGAAGCTCCAGGTGTATCTTTGTTACCTCTTCCAAAAAGCAGAACACCCTTAAGTATGCCCTAAATTATCATTGGGATATTCTAAAGGGCTTAAAAAGTATAGTCTTGCTAGTGTGTCATAAAAAGATGATGTAGGATAGGGCAGAAATGTTTAACTTACAAAAAAGAATTATCTGGTATTTAACAATATTTAAGTAAAAGAGTATCACTTCCTTATGTTTCTGATTCTGTCCATGTAATCAAGCCGCATGTGACAAGACAGAAGTACCGAAGGTAAAAATACAGACTCCGACTAGAATTACACCAATCATCACTAGCAGAATGAACTCTGACAAATGGCTTAAACTCCCTGTGCCTCTGTTTCTCATCTGTAATAGTCAGTGACCATTAATGAGAATGCCTGGCTCATAGCAGGTACTCAGTAACAAGTTACTGAATGACTGAATGAAAAATGAATGGATAAAATAAATAAACGAACTCATTTGGAGAATTCTGGATCTTCCTCCCCAAACTGCTCTACCCATAATATTCTCTGTTTCAGTAGAAAGCCATGCTGTTGTCACACTTTACATCAAATCTGTCAGGAAATGTTCATGTACATGGAACTCGACCTTTTTGCACCAACTCCACTGCTACCCCCATCCCCCCAGTCTGAGCCATATCTGGGATTTCTAATAATCTAAGATTTCTCCACTTCTAACTTTGCCATCCTATAGTCCAACTTCAGGGTGTCTTTTTTAAAATAAGGAGAGATTAAATCCCTCCTCTGTTTAAAATCCTACTTAATCAAAATAAAAACCCAAACTCTTACAATATCCTATGAACCCAGTGTGATCTGGCTCCCTGCTTTCCCTAACCTCATCTCCCTCTGGTCTCCCCCTTCATCATTTGGCTTTTGCCCCAACAGCTTCAGCTGATTTTAAAACTTGTTGGGCATGTTTCTGCCTCAGAGCCTTTACACTGGTTGTCCCTCTGCCTGGAACATTCTTCCCCCAGCTGTTATGTGTGCAACTCCCTCACTACAACCCTTCCATCTTTGTTTTTACCTCACTTTCTCAGGGATGCTTGCACTGACTTGTCCATTGAATAATGACACCAACCTCTGCCCGATATTTCCAGTTCTTACTGCTTTACTTTGCCCTTTTTTTTTAAAGATTTTATTTATTTATATGAGACAGAAAGAGACAGAAAGCACAAGCAGGGGGCAGAGGTGGAGGGCGAAGCAGACTCCCCATCGAGTAGGGAGCCCAGCTGGGGGCTTGATCCCAGGACCCCAAGATCATGACCTGAGCCAAAGCAGACACTTAACCGACTGAGCCACTCAGGTGGCTGGCCCTGCCCTTGCTTTTTAATGTCTTAATCTCACTAAGAAACATAGTATTTTTGTCTATGTCTCCCCCTGCTAAAATGCAAGATCTCTGAGGGTTTATTGATATACTCTAAGAGCCTGGAAATACAGCATGTATTCAATAAATAGTTGTTGAATACTTATTATTATTGATAATACTATCATATAGTAGTCACATATAATGGTCCTCTGTACTAACTTCTTTTCTTCCTAAAGGACAATAGTGACAACAAGAAGTTGCTTGGGACACGAGACAATTTTTGACATCAGAAGTTCTGTTCCTAGGGGTAGAGACTCATTTTCTCTTCCCTGGCAGGTGAAAATCAAGCAGTTGTATTTTGATGCATATCCCCAAGGTTTTAGACAGAGCACCAATCAACAAACCAGGTAGGATCCAGCTAATGAAATCAAATAACACATCAGTCATCTCCAGAAAGAGAAAAAAGGAGGAAAACATTAAACTTTTGGCATCAGGGGAAAATTTAATAAAGAAAAACGAGTGAAAACCTCAGGGCAAAATAAGAACCAGAACTAATTTTTTTCCCCAAGTTAAAAATATTTTGTAGTATTTTTTCCCCACAGACCTGCTTATTTGCATGCTTAATGGGGTGAAACCAGTGTACAAAGATCTCCTTATGGGCAAAGATAAGTTAGTGCCCCAAAAATTCAATGGGATGGGAGTTATCCAAGAATTTTGTTTCTAATGATCCTATGACCCAAAGAGTGATGACCAGCACAGATTCTTCCATCAAACTTCTTGGATTCCCGGTGTGACTTTGGGAAATTAGATTTCATAGTTCCTTCATCGGTCATATGGGGATAGGATTCTTGTAAGGATAAAATTAGGTAATGTTCAGAAAGCTCTTAGCACAGCACTTATACATAGCGGTTTTCAGTTCTAGCTTCTGCAATGCTCTCCCATGTTTTGTAAAGGCAAGACTCGGAGTCTTAAGCAACATGCTGTCAGTACACTGCATTCTTTGGTCCCAAGGAGCCTTTCTGCAATGAAAGTGGCAAAGGGAATGTGCTTAGTAATCAGATACTACCGCCTTGGGCAAGCGATATAAACATAATGAGACACAGTCTCCTCACAAATTAAATGGGGATCATAATACCCACCTCATAGGAGTTTATAGTGGAGATAATATACACAAGGGCAGTGCCTGGCACATAGGAAAAGCTTAATAAGTGGTTATTTTTGGTATTATAATCACAGCCACTAAAAGAATATGTCTCTGACTGTCTTCCCACCTGTTTCTAAATATAGATTCCTTCTTCCCTCCTTTCACCCCTCGTGAGTTGTTGCTGGGCCTCTATGCTTTCCACTCACTGCCAGCGCTTCTCCCTATGTTGGCCAGATCTACAGTTTCAGCCAGAACTCTCTGCCTTTCTTCTTGGCTCTTCCACCAATACTAATGCTGCCGGCAAAACCCCAACTCTTGCCCTAACTCCAGTCTTTGCTTCCCTGTCCACTTAGAGGGCTTTCCTGCTCTTAACTCCAACTCTTCCTAATAAAGGAAATTCCAGGGGTCAAGAAGCATGAGAAGATCTTGGTCTACTTTACTTTTATGTCCCTATGAAGATCCATCATCAGTGTTCCCAGCAAACATTTGTTCTGTTTGCCTGTCCAGCATCCACTTCCCTTTATTTTGTAAATAGGGTAGTAGTACATTAGTTTTCCTTCAAGGAGTCATCTTCCCTCCATTTCTATCCTTGTGATGTGGGTGGGAATTACCCTACCACCTATGCCAAAAGGGGATAGGTAATTGCTTTGATATCCACCCAAGCAAAGCTTGATGAGAGCAAAGCAGAGACAGAGCAGAGAGATGGAGAGAGCAAGAGCCAGTCCTAATGACACTGTTGAGCCCCTAGATGAAGCCATGCCTGAAGCTGAACCACCCTTCAGCTTCTCATTCATATCAGCCAGTATGTTCCTGAAAACCCGAAAGTGGAACCTTGTCTTAGTAGGTATGAGAGAAAAATAGCATAATGCAGCTATCAAGAGTGAGATAATTATTTTGTAATTACTTGGTGTGGATGGGTTAGGGTAAGTTGGAGAGTGGGTGTGGTTAAACCCTTTTACAAAATTTGTGAAAGCTATATACTTGAGTCCAAGACAGAAAATAGAGAGAGGGAAGCCTCTGAAGCTGCAATCTGCTCTGCAATGAGTCAGTTAAACTAGGTAAAAACTATCAGATGCATAGTTAAATCACAGTTAATTTTTTTTAAATACTGCTTTATTTTTTTCAATGATGTATAATTGAAATACAATATCATATGTTTCAGGTCTACATTAATTCTTCAATATTTTATACATTACAAAATGATCCTCACACAATAAGTCCAGCTACAATCCATCACCAAAGTTATTACAATATTATTGACTATACATCCCACGCTGTACATTAGACCCCCATGACTTATTTATTTTGTACCTGTTAATTCACTTCACCTATCTCTCTGCACTGCCCCCTCCCCAAACCCCTCTCCTTTCTGCTAATCAACAGTTTGTTTTCTGTATCTATGAGTATGTTTTGTTTTTTATAGTCCACATATAAGTGAAATCACACAGTATTTATTATTCTCTGATTTATTTCACTTAGCACAAAATACCCTCTAGGTCTACCCATGTTGTCACAGATGGGAAGATTTTATTCTTTTTTATGGCTAACTAATATTTTGCTCTGTGTGTGTGTGTGTGTGTGTGTGTACACACATATGTGCATTTTCTTTCATTTAACTTTTATGGAAAATTTCTAACACACACACAAAAAGTAAAAGTAGTATATGAATCCTAATTTGTCCATTATCAAATCATTGCCAATATTTTTTCACCTATATCATCACCTACCTCCTTTCTCCTGTTTTTTTATTCTGTATTTTCTAATTGAGGCAAAATTCACATAGTGTAAAATTAACCATTTTAAAGTGAACAGTTCAGTGGCATTTAGGACATTCACCATGTTGTGCAGCTACCACCTCTACCTAGTTTTAAAACATTTACAGCACCCCGAGAGCAATTCTGTTGTTCCCACTCCCCACCTTATCACATAAATTATTTTCAAATACTCCTTCCCATTTTGTAGGCTGCCTTTTTGTTTTTCCTGATAATGCTCTTTGTTGAAATAAGTTTTTAATTTTGATAAATCCCAATATAACTATCTTAATATATTTTATGTGATAGTTTATACAATATTCTCCCATTTACAATGACCTGAATCCTAGTATCCTTGAAATTCTTTTGTTCCTTGTGCTTTTCATGATGTATGTAAGAATCTGTTGTCAAATTCAAGTGCATGAAGATTTATCCCTATGTTTTCTTCTTCTAGTGGACTTATTGTTAGTGCTTACATTTAGGTCATTGGTCCATTTTTACCCTAATATTTTTGAACACTTATTAAATAGTAGGAACTTAACACAAATTATCTCTTCTCACAAGAATCCTGCAAAAAATTAAAGAAAAAAAAAGAATCCTCCAAGTACCTTTGAGTTAAGTACTTTTATTGTCTCCATCTCACAGATAAAGCAACAATACCTCAGAGAGTTTAAGAATTTGCCCAAGTGTATAAAACTGTTAAATAGGAGCCAGCAGTTTAACAGAGAGCTGTGTAACTCCAGAGCCTGATTTCCTTACCACTTTCAAAAAACAAACAAAAAACACAGAACAAAATGAAAATCGGGAAGCACTGAAGAGGAAAATAGGTTGTCAGTTGCTCCACACTCATCAATGTGTTTTGTGTCACTCTCACATTTTACATCCGGAGTTAAGGGAAGGATATACAGACATCCTCAAGATCTTCCTTGTCTAAAGTAAAGATTAGGGAGGCAATCCAAACCAAGAAGTAGTCTAACATTCATGATGAAAAAATCCTGAAATTCTCCCCTAAACTTCTGGAGTCTCTCACTATAAGGTAACTCTCTCATTACACCCTTCAATCATTGTGCACCCTTTCCTCCTCTTCTCTGTGTACTGGGTGCTGACCTTTATGGATTGAATCACCTGGGATCCTTTGTTCTGGACCTCCCTGGAGTTTGACCAATTAGAGGAAATGAAAGAGTATCAAAGGATGCAACTGGGATATTTCTTCTGTGTTTTTTGCTTTGAGCACTGTGTTATAACAGTGGGCACATCCCTTCGTGACCTCAACTCCTTTAGGTGGCTTGCCTTCTACACTCTAGTTCCCAGAGGGCACTAGTAATGTTATTTTCTCTTCCTGCTTCTTCAGACCTAGAGATGGTAACAGGAATGGGTAGTAAAGAACGCTAAACACAGTGTGATTTATTCTGTGATGCAGGTAAATCAAAGTTGGTGAGATGTAAAAGAACCTAACCATCGTGTTTGACAGTGTTTCTATGGGAATTGATGCTCTGGATCTCAAATATTACATGTGAGCTTCTGCTGGAAAGAAATCCATGTGTTGGATTGGGGTCCCTCTGTTATTTGTTTCTCTGCCTTTCTGTGTCTCTCTCTCAGCAGCCTGTAGGAAAGAGCACACTATACCTTCTCCAACAAGAAGTTGCCTTCAGAGAATGAGCTTGAAATATGTCAGCATTGTATGAAGTTAGAAGAAACTCTAATTAGCACAGCTGTTAATTTGGTGACATTAGATGGTTTAAAATTAATAGGACTAGAAGGAAACATGATAAATACCTCCAAACTCTAGGAGTAAGGAAAAACTTTGTAACAACAACAAAAATATCTAGGAGCCATAAAGGAAAAAGAAAATTAATTATAAAAATATCTTTAAACTTTTGCTTGGAAAATAAAACACTACAAGTAAAGGGGGAAAATATATGACAAACTTGGGAGGGGAAACAAATTTATAGTATAGATAAGCAACTAATCTCTTTAACATATAAAAAGCTTTTAGCTAAAAATCAAGAATGACAATCTGATAGAAAAAAATGGCCAAGAGACACAAAGAGACTTTTTACAGAAAAAAATATTCTATCCTCTCCCTTATAACAGAACTGCAAATTAAAATCCACTAAAATGCCATTTTTTTAAACCAAAGAGATGGGCAGAAATTTATAATCATAATATACTATGTTGGTAAGAATAGCAAGGAAACATGTATGCATATATGCTATTAATGGGAAAAATAATTTGAAAAGATGAATCAAAAACTAATAAAAATGGTTATTTATAGGAGGTGGTAGAATTGGTGTAATAGGAACAGAAAAGAAAATGAGAATTGTCTGAGAGTACCATTTCATATAGTTTTTAAACCTTGAACCATGTATTTTATTTATTTAAAGAAATAGTGAACAAAAATATCATAACAGAGGGAGAGAAGTAATCATTTTGAGTGCCTTTAGAATATAGTTCTTAAACTGAACATACAGAGTGAGACCTACACTAAGAACAAACAGAACTGCAAAAAATAAAATTCATTATTTTTAACTGTAACCTAAAAATGTTTTACAGACATGGTGGGAATATGTAAGTAAATGTTTATGTAATTAGAAATCATGGATTTTCAAAACAAGAGAAAAGGTGAGAGACACAAGTGTAAAATCCAAGTAGTTGACTAAAAACTTAAAACTGATGTAATTATTTTTAAACACATAAATACATATGCATATCTAAATGTATATATATTAAATATTTTAGTTTTGTCCACTAAAAGAGCATAAAAGCAATGGTATTCCAACACCAGAATTTGGTCTCTAAGCACCATCCTTATTCATAGAAATTTAGCTCCTTGGAGAAATAGTTGATTTCAGCTACGAAGAGAGTAAAAGGTCTTAGATGTAACAGAAACATCTTTTGCCTGAAAGCAGGCAAATTTTCAGAGACTAATTCAGTTGAACCAAAAGAATAGAGTTGATAAAAGGATAATCAAATGAAATAACTGAGTATTAAGGAAAAAATCGCTAGTTTATTAGAACATATTAATACATTAAAATCCTTTATATTCTATATTTATACTTAAAAAAAACAAAATTGAAAGAAATGCACAAAAATCATTTGTTACCATTACTCTAAAAAGTTATGTTTAAATGAAAATCACTGTTTATCTTGCCTTTATAACAGATACTAGAATTCAGGGTGACCAAACAGTCCTAGTGTTTGGAGGAAGAAATCATCACAGATGAATTATAGTTGATAAGTGTGGAAAGTGTTAAAAAATCAATGCCTAATAAGATAATCAATTCCAGAAAAGGATATTGATGAATGTAAACAATTAAATACGAAGTTATTGGAGAATTACACATTCACAAAATGCAAAGTATCAATCTATCATCTTTCCGGTGTCAAAGTAGGAAATTTAAGTTTATAATAGGAGGACCTAGCCTTTACCACCTGAACCCAGGGCTCAATCTTATAACTACTATTAGTGGGAAAACCATGTGCTATATGCCTACTCATGTGTTACATTATGAAATTAATAGAATTTCCTACAAACATTTCCAACAAAAATGTTTTACTTAAATTTAATACAACCTCTAGATCTAACTCACATTTATAGTAAAAGCAAAAATAAGATGAGGAAAGAAGGAAATAGTCAAGCAAGTACAGAAAGTGGGACATTTCTAAAAGATAATAGGACTAACCTTTTCAAGAAGTCTATTTTGTGGAGTGGGGGATGGAATAGGTGGGAGGGAATGTGCTAAATTGAAATTTTGAGAGGCATATTATTCAAATGCAGTGTGTCATCATTGACTACACACTAATTGGAATAATCAAGGTGAGGAAGTCATTTCAGAGATAATTATGAAAATATGATTTTGTTAAATATAAATGTACTAGGTTATACAGGAAAATGTCTTTGTCTTTAGAGATGCACAGTGATTAATTTAGAAGGCAGATGTTATCAATTTTTTATCTTAAAATACTTTAGTAAATATATATCTGTATACACACATACACATGTAATACATGTACACACAGATCCATATACATAAATGGGAAATTATTAAACCTAGGAGGTGAATATATGGGTGATAATTTTGTACTTCCATCTACTCTATATTCAAAAATACTGATTATAGGTTAATGTAGAAGACGGGGACAGAGTAGGAGGATTCTAGGCTCATTTTCTCCCATGAATACAGCTATAAGACTACCAAATAATCCTAAATACCCCAACAATTGACCTGAAAACTGGCAGAACAAACCCCACCATTAAAGGTAGAGAAGAGGCCACACCAAAGAAGGTAGAAGTATAGAGACCCACTTTGGCAGGGAAACGGATAGTGGCTGCCACAGTGGGGAGAGAGTAGCAGTTGTGGAGAAGGGTGAGAGACAGACTAGCACACAGGGAAGATGAACCACCATAGCCATTGACTTGGAAACTGAGAGGAACCAATTTGAGTTCTTCAAACTGGCAGGGCTTAAAGACTGGAGTTTTAAAAGTAAATATGCACCCAACATGGGAGCATCCAAATACATAAAACAGTTAGCAAACATAGAGAAACTAATAGATAATAATACAATAATTTTAAGGGACTTTAATACCACACTTACATTAATGGACAGATCATTTAAGTGGAAAATCAACAAGGAAACAGTGGCTTGAGATGACACACTAAAGCAGATGGATTTAACAGATATATTCAGAACATTCAATCCTAAAGCAGCAGAAAACATTCTTTTCAAGTGCACATGAAACATTTTCCAGAACAGATCACATATTAGGCCACAACACAAGCCTCAACAAATTTTAAAAAGACTGAAATCATACCATGCATCTTTTCTGACCACCATGTTGTGAAACTAGAAGTCAACCACAGGTAAAACTCTGAAAAGACCACAAATACATGGAGGTTAAATAACATGCTACTAAATAATAAATGGGTCAACCAGAAAATAAAAGAAGAACTAAAAAAAAAAAAATACATGGAAACAAATGAAAATGAAAACAACAGCTCAAAATCTCTGGGATGCAGTACAAGCAGTTCGAAGAGGGAAATTTATAGCAGTACAGGCTTAAGTCAAGAAGCAATCTCAGATAAATAACCTAACCTAGCATGTAAAGAAACTAGAAAAAGAACACCAAACAAAACCCAGAACCAGAAGAAGGAAGGAAATAATAAAAATTAGAGCAGAAATAGATGATAGAAAAACTAAAAAACAAAACAAAAACAACAAAAAAAGAACAAATCAATGAAACCATCTTTTCTTTGAAAAGATGAAAAAAATTGATAGACCTCTAGCAAGAATCATTTTTAAAAAAAGAGGATCTAAATAAACAAAATTACTAATGAAAGAAATAACTACCAACACCACAGAAATACAGTTGTAAGAGAATATTCTGAAAAACTATATGCCAACAAATTGAACAACCTAGAAGAAATGGATACATTCCTAGAAACATAAACTACCAAAACTGAAACAGGAAGAAAGAAAAAATCTGAACAGATTGATAATCAGCAAAGGAATTGAATTAGTAATCAAAAAAAGTCCAGGAGCAAATGGCTTCACAAGAAAACTCTACCGAACATATAAAGAAGAGTTAATACTTATTCTTCTCAAACTATTCCAAAAAATAGAAAACTTCCCAAATTCCTTCTATAAGGAGAGCATTACCTTGATACCATCATTACCAAAACCAGATAAAGACACCATTGTAAAACAAAACTACAAAGCCAATATCCCTGATGAACATAGATGCAAAAATCCTCAACAAAATACTAGCAAACCAAATCCAACAGTTCATTTAAAAAAAAAACATTCACCACAATCAAGTGAGATTTATTCCTGAATTGCAAGATTAGTTCAATATTTGCAAATCAATCGGGGAAATAAATCACATCAATAAGACAAAGGGTAAAAACCACATGATCTTTCCAATAGACAGAGAAAAAGTGTTTGACAAAGCACAAGACCTATTCATGATAAAAACCCTCGACCAAGTAGGTTTAGAGGGAACATACCTCAACAAAATAAAGGCTATCTATGAAAAACCCATGGCTAACATCATCCTTAATGGGGTAAAACTAAGAGATTTTCTTCTAAGGTCAGGAACAAGACAAGGATGTTCAATCTCACCAATTTTACTCAACATAGTACTGGAAGCCTTAACCACAGTCATCAGACAACAACAACTACAACAAAAATATAAAAGGCATCAAAACCAGAAAAGTGGAAATACAACTCTCACTACTTGGAGATGACATGATACTACATATAGAAAACCCAAAAGATTCCACCAAAAAACTGCTAGAACTGACACATGAATTCAATAAAGTTGTAGGATAAAAACCAATGTACAGATATCTGTTGCATTTCTATATCCCAATAATGAAGCAGAAGAGATATTAAGAAAACAATCCCATTTACAACTGCACCAAAAATAGTAAGATACCTAGGAATTAACCTAACCAAAAAGATCAAAGACCTGTACTCTGAAAACTATAAAACACTCGTGAAAGAAATTAAGATGACATGAAGAAATGGAAAGACATTCCATGCTCAAGGATTGGAAGAAAAAATATTGTTAAAATGTCTATACGACCCAAAGCCATCTACAGAGTTAATGCAATCCCTGTCAAAATACCAACAGCATTCTTCACAGGGCTAGAACAAATAATCCTAAAATTTGTATGGAACCACAAAGACCCCAAATAATCAAAGCAATGTTGAAAAAGAAAAGCAAAACAGTAGGCATCACAATTTCAGACTTCAAGTTATATTACAAAACTGTAGTAATGAAAACAAGATGGTACTGGCACAGAAACAGACACATAGATCAAGAGAACAGAATAGAAAACCCAGAAATGAACCCACAACTATAAGGTCAACTAATCTTTGACAAATCAGGAAAGAATATCTATGGACAAAAGACAGTCTCTTCTACGAATGGGGATGGGCAAACTGGACAGCAACGTGTGAAAGAATGAAACTGGAAAGCTTTCCTACATCGTACACAAAAATAAACTCAAAATGGATTGAAGACCTAAGTGTGAGACCATAAACCATAAAAATCCTAGAGGAGCACAGGCAGTAATTTGTCTGAATAAGCAATAGCAACTTCTTTCCAGGTAGGTCTTCTGAGGCAAGTGAAGCAAAAAGAAAAATAAACAAGCAGGACTACATCAAAATTAAAAGCCCCTGCATAGCAAAGGAAACAATGTACAAAATGGAAAGGCAATGTATGGAATGGGAGAGATATTTGCAACTGACACATCTGATAAAAGATTAGTATCCAAAATGCATGAAGAACTTACACAAATTAACACCCAGAAAATAATCCAATTAAAAATGAGAAGACATGAACACACATTTATCCAAAGATGACATACAGATGGCCAACAGACATATGAAAAAATGTTTATCATCATTTACCATCAGGGGGAATGCAAATCAAAGCCACAATGAGATATCACATCACACTTACCAGAATGGCTAAAATCAATAACACAAGAAATGACAAGTGTCTACGATGATGGGGAAAATCATCGTCACTGCTGTTGGGAATGCCAGGTGATGCAGACAGTGTGAAAAACTGTATGGAGTTTCCTCAGAAAGTTAAAAATACAACTACCCTGATATCCAGCAAGTGCACTACTAGGTATTTACCCAAAGAATGCAAAAACACTAATTCAAAGGGTTACATGCACCCTTATGTTTATAGAAGCATTATTTACAATAGCCAAATTGTGGATGGAACCCAAATGTCTATCAATTGATGGGATAAAGAATATGTGATAAATATATACAATGCAATAATATTCAGCCATAAAAAAGAATGAAATCTTGCCATCTGCAGTGACATAGATGAAGCTATAGAATATAAAACTAATAGAAATATGTCCATCAGAGAAAGACAAATACCATATGATTTCACTCATGTGGAATTTAAGAAACAAGCAAAGGGAGAAAAAGAGAGACAAATCAAGAAAGAGACTCATAACTACTGATAATAAACTGATGATTACACATCAGAAGGTGGGAGGGGGGATGAGTGAAATAGGTGATGGGATTAAGGAGTACAATTTTTGTGACTAGCACTGGGTGATGTATGGAATTGTTGAATTGCTATATTGTATACCTGAAACTAATATAACACTGTAAGTTAACTAACTGGAATTAACTTAAAATATATTGATTATAAATATGTATGACTGGGGGGGGGAGGAAGTAGGAGACTTGTCATCCAGCACAAATTCTACCATGCTAACTGTAAAGGTCCACTTCCGAGGAGGTCATATAATATAGTAATATGGGTGTGACTTAGCTTAACCATACTTTACGGCCTTGGATGAGGAACTTAAATTTCCATTATACTTTCTCAATTTGCACCTCTTTTTATAGGATTCATTAAGAATAAATGAGATAGGGGGCGGAGCAAGATGGTGGAGGAGTAGGAGATCTGGATTTCCTCTGGTCTCAGGAATTCAGCTGAATAGGGATCAAACCATTCTGAACACCTACGAACTCAACAGGAGATCAAAAAAAAGAATAGCAACAACTCTCTGAACAGAAAAGCGACCACTTTCTGGAAGGTTGGACTCGCGTTCAGAGAAGTGAATCCTAGGAGAAATTCGGGAGGATAGACGGTGGGGGAGGGGGCCTCCGTCAGCCACTTCTGGCAAGAGATAGAGCCATGGAGCACAAAATTGGAACTTTTAGAAGCTGGCTCTGCTGAAGGACGTTGCTCCAGTGGCTAAGCAGTTGGTGGAACCCTTGTGGGACAGTGTGGTCTCAGGACACTCGGGGTCACAGAAAAACAGGGGGTGTCTGAGTGCAGCAGAGCTCCCAGGTATCGGAGCGGAGAAAGGTGGCTGCAGAGACGAAGCCGAGGAGAGGGCTATAAGCTCGGGGTTCCCATAAACCACTCCACGGCAGTCGGGCCACTACTCCTCCAGCAGGGACCCAACAATTGGCAGAGCCGGAGACTCCCCTTCCTGCCCCAGGAGGAGTGGTATGGGAGTGCACCACAGGGTTCTCCTGGGTTTGGAGACTCCACACCGAATCGGGTGCCAGAGATAGAAATGCTCAGACACAGGCCGGGTGAGCACGGAGTGCGGCTGGAGACTGGGGAGACGGGAGTGAATGACTACTTTTCTCGGGGAGTGCAATGGGGAGCGGGGCCCCAAGTTCTCGGCTCCTCCAGGGCAGAGACTGGGAGGCCGCCATTTTCACTCTCATCCTCCAAAGCCAAACGGAAAGCTTTCAGGGAACAACCCCCCCGAGAGCAAACCCGAGGAGATTATTTAGCCTGGAACAGCAAAGGCAGGGCAATTCCACCTCCCAAAGACATTTGGGAACCACAGCAACAGGCCCCTCCCCCAGAAGATCAACAAGAACAGCCAGCGGAGGCCAAGTTTACTGATCAGTGAGAGTGACAGAACTCCAGCAACAGGGGAATACTGCACATAGAATTCATGGCTTTCTTACCATGATTCTTCAGTCTTTCAGTGTTAATTATTTTCAACTTTTTTTTTTTACGTTTTCTTTTTCCCTTTTTCAACCAACATCTGATCATCCCTTTTTTAAAAAACATTTTTATTTTTCATTTTTAGAGTCATATTCTATCCCTTCAGGGTAGTTACCCTTATTTTTGGCATATATATATAAGTTGTTCTCATTAAAATTCTGAGATACAGTTTCTTCTAACAGATCAAAATATCCCCGAAATCTCTAGTGTATGGCTTTGTTCTAGTCTCCTGCCTGGTCATAGTCTCTCCTTTTTTTAAAAATCCTCTTCGTTCTTTTTTCAAACAACTTATCAATTACTTTATAAAAAATTTTTTATAATTTTCATCTTTACAGTCATATTCCATCCCTTCATATCAACCCTTATTTTTGTACATATATAAGTTTTTCTTTAAAGTTTTGGGGGGCACTTTCTTCCAACAGACCAAAATACAACCAATATCTAGAGTGTGGCACTGATCTATGCACCAGCCTGATCATATCTGATCATATTCTGTCTTTATTGTTTTGTTCTGTTTTTGTTTGTTTTTATCTTTTTTTTATTTTTCTTTTTTCTTTCTTTCCCTTCATTTTCCCCTGGCTTCAGGGCTTTTCTGATTTGTTTAGAGTATATTATCTGGGGATATTGTTACTCTGTTAGCATTTTGTTCTCTCATTCATATATTCTCCTCTGGCAAAATGACAAGACAGAAAAAATAACCTCAACAAAAAGAACAAGAGGTAGTACCAACTGCCAGGGACCTACTCATTACGGACATTAGTACGATGTCGAACCTAGAGTTCAGAATCATGATTTTAAAGATGCTAGCTGGGCTTGAAAAAAGCATGGAAGTTATTAGAGAAAGCCTTTCCGGAGAAATAAAAGAACTAAAATCTAACCAAGTCAAAATCAAAAAGGCTATTAATGAGGTGCAATCAAAAATGGGGGCACTAACTGCTAGGAGAAATGAGGCAGAGGAGGGAACAGTGATATAGAAGACAAATGATGGATAATAAAGAAGCTGAGAAAAAGAAACAACGACTGGATCATGAGGGCAGAAATCGAGAGATAAGCGATACCATAAGATGAAACAACATTAGAATAATTGGGATCCCAGAAGAAGAAGAAAGAGAGAGAGGGGCAGAAGTTATATTGGAACAAATTATAGCAGAGAACTTCCCTAATTTGGGGAAGGAAACAGGCATCAAAATTCAGGAGGCACAGAGAACCCCTCTCAAAATCAATAAAAATAGGTCAACACCCCGACATCTAATAGTAAAACCTACAAGTCTCAGAGACAAAGAGAAAATCCTGAAAGCAGCTCAGGACAAGAAATCTGTAACCTACAATGGTAGAAACATTACAATGGCAACAGACCTATCCACAGAGACCTGGCAGGCCAGAAAGGACTGGCATGATATCTTTAGAGCACTAAACGAGAAAAATGTGCAGCCAAGAATACTATATCCAGCAAGACTGTCATTGAAAATAGAAGGAGAGATAAAAAAGGAGAGATGTCCTGTTTTCCAGGACAAACAAAAACTAAAGGAATTTGCAAACACAAAACCAGCCCTAAAAGAAATATTGAAAGGGGTCCTCTAAGCAAAGAGAGAGCCTAAAAGCAGCATAGATCAGAAAGGAACACAGACAATATACAGTCACAGTCACCTTACAGGCAATACAATGTCACTAAATTCATACCTTTCAATAGTTACCCTGAATGTAAATGGGCTAAATGCCCCAATCAAAAGACACAGGCTATCAGATTGGATTAAAAAACAAGACCCATCCATATGCTGTCTGCAAGAGACTCATTTTAGACCCAAAGACACCCACAGATTGTAAGAGAGGGGGTGGAAAACCATGTACCATGCTATTGGACACCAAAAGAAAGCTGGGGTGGCAATCCTTATATCAGACAAACTAGATTTTAAAACAAAGACTGTAATAAGAGATGAGGAAGGACACTATATCCTACTGAAAGGGTCTATCCAACAAGAAGATCTAACAATTGTAAATATCTATGCCCCTAACATGGGAACAGCCAATTACATAAGGCAATTAATAACAAAAGCAAAGAAATACACTGACAACAATACAATAATAGTGGGGGACTTTAACATCCCCCTGACTGAAATGGACAGATCACCTAAGCAAAAGAACAACAAGGAAATAAAGACTTTAAATGACACACTGGACCAAATGGGCTTCACAGATATATTCAGAACATTCCATCCCAAAGCAACGGAATGTACATTCTTCTCTAGTGCCCATGGAACATTCCCCAGAATAGATCACATCCTGGGTCACAAATCAGGTCTCACCAGAACCAAAAGATTGGGATCATTCCCTGCATATTTTCAGACCACAATGCTTTGAAACTAGAACTCAATCACAAGAGGAAAGTCGGAAAGAATTCAAATACATGGAAGCTAAAGAGCTTACTAAAGAATGAATGGGTCAACCAGGAAATTAAAGAAGAATTTAAAAAATTCATGGAAACCGATGAAAATGAAAACACAACTGTTCAAAATCTTTGGGATGCAGCAAAGGCAGTCCTGAGAGGAAAGTATATAACAATACAAGACTTTCTCAAGAAACAAGAAAGGTCTCAAATACACAATCTAACCCTACACCTAAAGAAGCTGGAGAAAAAAACAGCAAATAAAGCCTAAACCAGCAGGAGAAGAGAAATAATAAAGAACAGAGCAGAAATCAATGAACTAGAAACCAAAAGAACAGTAGAAGAAATCAATGAAACAGGGAGCTGGTTCTTTGAAAGAATTAACAAGATTGATAAACCCCTGGCCAGACTTATCAAAAAGAAAAATGACCCAAATCAACAAAATCATGAATCAAAGAGGAGAGATCACAACCAACACCAAAGAAATACAAACAATTTAAGAACATATTATGAGCAATTATATGGCAGCAAATTAGATAATCTGGAAGAAATGGATGCATTCCTAGAGATGTATAAACTACCAAAACTGAACCAAGAAGAAATAGAAAACTTGAGCAGACCTATAACCACTAAGGAAATTGAAGCAGTCATCCAAAAACTCCCAACAAACAAAAGCCCAGGGCCAGAGGGCTTCCCAGGGGAATTCTACCGAACATTTCAAGAAGAATTAATACCTATTCTTCTGAAACTGTTCCAAAAAATAAAAATGGAAGGAAATCTTCCAAACTCATGTTATGAGGCCACTATTACCTTGATCCCAAAACCAGACCAAAACCCCATCAAAAAGGAGAATTACAGACCAATATCCCTGATGAACATGGATGCAAAAAATCTCACCAAAATACTAGCCAATAGGATCCAACAGTACATTAAAAGGATTATTCACCACGACCAAGTGGGATTTATCCCTGGGCTGCAAGGTTGGTTCAACATCTGCAAATCAATGTGATACAATACATTAACCAAAGAAAGAACAAGAATCATATGATCCTCTCAATAGATGGAGAAAAACCATTTGACAAAGTACAGCATCCTTTCTTGATCAAAACTCTTCAGAGTATAGGGATAGAGGGTACATACCTCAATATCATAAAAGCCATCTATGAAAAACCTAGAGCGAATAGCATTCTCAATGGGGAAAAGCTGAGAGCTTTCCCCCTAAGGTCAGGAATGCGGCAGGGATGTCCACTATCACCACTGCTATTCAACATAGTATTAGAAGTCCTAGCCACACCAAAAAGACAACAAAAAGAAATAAAAGGCATCCGAATTGGCAAAAAAGAAGTCAAACTCTCACTGTTTACAGATGATATGATACTTTATGTGGAAAACCCAAAAGACTCTACCCCAAAACTGCTAGAACTCATACAGGAATTCAGTAAAGTGGCGGGATATAAAATCAATGCATAGCAATCAGTGACATTCCTATACACCACCACCAAGACAGAAGAGAGACAATTAAGGAGTCGATCCCATTTACAATTGCACTCAAAACCAGAAGATACCTAGGTATAAATTTAACCAAAGAGGAAAAGGATCTGTACTCAGAAAACTATAAAATACTCATGAAAGAAATTGAGGAAGACAGAAAGAAATGGAAAAACGTTCCATGCTCATGGATTGGAAGAACAAACATTGTGAAGATGTCAATGCTACCTAGAGCAATCTACACATTCACTGCAATCCCCATCAAAATACCATCCACTTTCTTCAAAGAAATGGAACAAAAAAAATTCTAAAATTTGTATGGAACCAGAAAAGACCCTGAATAGCCAGTGTAATGTTGAAAAAGAAAAGCAAAGCTGGCGGCATCACAACTCCGGACTTCCAGCTCTATTACAAAGCTGTCATCATCAAGACAGTATGGTACTGGCCCAAAAACAGACACATAGATCAATGGAACAGAATTGAGAGCCCAGAAATGGACCCTCAACTCTATGGTCAACTCATCTTTGACAAAGCAGGAAAGAATGTCCAATGGCAAAAAGACAGTCTCTTCAACAAATGGTGTTGGGAAAATTGGACAGCCACATGCAGAAGAATGAAGCTGGACCACTTCCTTACACCACACACAAACAGATTCCAAATGGTTGAAAGACCTACATGTGGGACAGAAGTCCACCAACATCCTAAAGGACAACCCAGGCAGCAACCTCTTCGACCTCAGCCTCAGCAACTTCTTCCCAAGAACATCACCAAAAGCAAGGGGAGCAAGGGCAAAAATGAATTATTCGGACTTCATTAAGATAAAAAGCTTTTGCACAGCAAAAGAAACAGTCAACAAAACCAAAAGCCACCAACAGGATGGGAGAAGATATTTGCAAATGACATATCAGATAAAGGGCTAGTATCCCAAATCTATAAAGAACTTATCAAACTCAATACCCAAAGAACAAATAATCCAATCAAGAAATGGGCAGAAGACATGAACAGACATTTTTCCAAAGAAGACATCCAAATGGTCAATAGACACATGAAAAAGTGCTCCATATTGCTCGGCCTCAGGGAAATCCAAATCAAAACCTCGATGAGATACCACCTCACACCAGTCAGAATGGCTAAAATTAATAAGTCAGGAAACGACAGGTGTTGGTGAGGACGCGGAGAAAGGGGAACTCCCCTACACTGTTGGTGGGAATGCAAGCTGGTGCAGCCACTCTGGAAAACAGTATGGAGGTTCCTCAAACACTTGAAGATAGAGCTACCATACGATCCAGCAATTGCACTACGGGGTATTTATCCCAAAGATACAAATGTAGGGATCCGAAGGGATATGTGCAACCTGATGTTTATAGCAGCCATGTCCACAATAGCCAAACTGTGGAAAGAGCCAAGATGTCCATCGGCAGATGAATGGATAAAGAAGAGGTGGTATATATATACAATGGAATATTATGCAGCCATCAAAAAGAATGAGATTTTTGCCATTTGCAATGACATGGATAGAACTGGAGGGTGTTATGCTGAGCGAAATACATTAATCAGAGAAAGACATGTATCATGTGACCTCACTGATATGAAGAGTTCTTAATCTCAGGAAACAAACTGAGGTTTGCTGGAGTGGTGGGGGGTGGGAGGGGTGGGGTGGCTGGGTGATAGACATTGGGGAGGGTATGTGCTATGGTGAGCGCTGTGAATTGTGCAAGACTGTTGAATCATAGATCTGTACCTCTGAAACAAATAATGCAATATATGTTAAGGAAAAAAAAGAAGATAGCAGTAGGGGAAGAATGAAGGGGAGTAAGTCGGAGGGGGAGACGAACCACGAGAGACGATGGACTCTGAAAAACAAACTGAGGGTTCTAGAGGGGAGGGGGTGGAGGGATGGGTTAGCCTGGTGATGGGTATTAAAGAGGGCACATTCTGCATGGAGCACTGGGTGTTATGCACAAACAATGAATCATGGAACACTACATCAAAAACTAATGATGTAATGTATGGTGATTAACATAACAATAAAAAATTTAAAGAATAAATGAGAATACCATGTGCTTAGTTTATTGCAAACCTTCAATTAATTTTAATTGCCATCCTCCTCCTCATCATGCTAAATGCATCTTCTTCCACTTGCTGTGCTACCCCACCTATCAAAGAGATAAATTAATCCTGCTGCCATTTGCAAAGGTGGATGAATTTTTCAAATGCCTAAATTTAGCTGTAATTCTCTAGGCGAGAGTTTCTCAGGGTTTATGTTCTACATGTATATAATTTTAGGAGATATCAGTAGATGCATCACAAATAAAAATTCTAAAACAAACATAACAAACTTCTATGTTTAAAGAGGTTTGGAGAAAGAGTATCTCATAAACGAGGGAATCTAAGAAATCTGCAAAAAAGACAATTGTACATTTGTGTTTATTTCGATTTAACTCAGTGTTTCCAAACTCAGAAAGCATGTAAGTCTGCATTGTTTCCTTATTAATATCATGGAGGAAAATGCTCCATGAATACCAATTTGGAAAATGGATCAACATGAGGAACGTAGAATTAGCTGTGACTGAAGTTTTGATTTTCAGGGTGATCATTACCTGTAAAGCTCCAGCAGCTTAAGTTCCTACTGTCCGTGAAGCTGTTTTCCAAGACCAACTATGAGCATGGATTCATTCAAGTATCTATATTGTGCTCTCATTTTTTGTTGTTGTGGTTGTAGTGAGAATAACTGACACATAATCAACCTTAAATTTTTAAGTGCTCAATACTATTTGTTAACTGTAGGCACTGTGTTGCACAAGAGATCCCTAGAACTTATTCACCTTGTTTAACTGAAACTGACACCCATTAAAAAGTCACTTCCCATTTCCTCATTCTTCGAATCCCCAGCAACCTCCATCCTACTCTCTAATTCTATGAGTTTGGCCTGTTTAGATACCTCATGTAAGTGGAATCATAGACTACTTGCCCTTTTGTAACTGGCTTATTTTACTTAGATAATGTCTTCCAGGTTCATCTATGTTGTTGTAAATGGCAGTATTTCCTTCTTTTTTGTGGCTGAATAATAGTCCATTGTATGCAGGTAACACTCTCCTGAGCTCTTATTTTAAGTCAATATTCAAAATAGCTCTGTTTCCTTTACTAATATGTTGCTTTTAGACATTCATGTATTTATTCATTCATTTACAACACACTATCTGAATATCCATCATGAGCAAGACACTTAGTACTAATGGTTCTGACAGAAGCTAAAAAGATGTATTACTTATTCTTTGCCCTGAAGAATTTTGTAATCTAGTTATTTTTACCTAATTGATATTCTATGTTTATTCCAAATGTCATTTTTTCTCTCCCAAAGTACATGAATGAATCAGCTTAACAATTAGTTCAAAATGCACACCAAGAGAAAAAAGAAAATCTAAACTCATTCCAAGACC
This sequence comes from Callorhinus ursinus, assembly GCF_003265705.2. Taxonomy (NCBI): domain Eukaryota; kingdom Metazoa; phylum Chordata; class Mammalia; order Carnivora; family Otariidae; genus Callorhinus; species Callorhinus ursinus. The sequence continues at coordinate 24,003,137 of NW_027397085.1, forward strand.
AGAAATATTTTAATATTTAATTATAATCAAGAGTTGATTATCCTGGCAGAATATTCCATTTTAGTTTTTGTTTTCTTTCTTTTTTTTTTTTTTAATGAGCAAGGTAGTTTGTTTTATGTTTGTGTAAATTGGTCTGGGAATTTTTCCCAAAAATTTATGAGTATTTTCATAACATGTAACACATGTTTTAAATGCACTATTGAGTACAACCAAAGAAAAATATAACTTCTAGCTGAGTTCCAAGATCAAAAATAGATCCTTGAACACATCTGCTTTCACCCAACAAGCCATACTACCTCACAGTGAAAAGAAAAAAAAAAAAAAAGAGGGAAAGAGGGTTATTTTTAAGTCTTCCCTAACATTAAATACCATTCTTCCATTGACATAAGGCATAGGTTACAGGGAACACTGGGAACACAAAGTCTGGGATTCGACTAGGTGAACCTCGTATGTCACTTCAGAAAAGCCACTTGCTCTATTTCTCAGGTTAGAAAATTGGTAAAATCTAAAATTATACTGATAAAAATTGCAGTTCAATTGTATTTTCTGTGGAGACATTTGTTACAGTAGTCTAAATCTGCCATTGGTCTCACAATGATAATGATGGTAGGGTAATAGAGTTATTCTGCATTCAATCTTATTCTACCAGAGCAGTGTTCCACTTACAGTGGCTACTCAATGTATTCTCTCCAAGGGAAGCATTTCACTGGAGACATAAAATTCTTGATTATTAATTGAAATTTAAATGTTTCATCCTGGGCGCCTGGGTGGCTCAGTTGGTTAAGCGATTGCCTTCGGCTCAGGTCACGATCCTGGAGTCCTGGGATCGAGTCCCGCATCAGGCTCCCTGCTCAGCAGGGAGTCTGCTTCTCCCCCTGACCATCTTCCCTCTCATGCTATCTCTCATTCTCTAATAAATAAATAAAATCTTAACAAAAAAATAAATAAATGCTTCATCCTTAGAGTTCAAAGATGATGGTAAAAGCTGGTTGTAAAGTAGAATAATTTGTTTTAACATAGATAGCCTCTCATCAGACAAATATTTCTTGCAATGTTGGAATATAGAAACATATCATCAAACAACTTAATTTTCATCATGTGCATATCAGGTAGTCATGCCCTAAATATTTGAAAAATATTCATCTAAACTGCATGAATTTTTATGACTATTATACCTTTAGAAAATAAGTTTTGAAATAAATTGGAATTTTTCCATTTTCCAATTAAGAGAGCAAGTGTTTGAGTTGTGAGATTTGGGATGAGGAAATGTGAAAAAGCTCTTCATGAAGAAAAATAATACTTTTGAGTTTTCAGTGTCTAGGAATCCTTGTTTTCATGCCATAATTCTTGCACAGTGTAAAAACCAAAGTGAAACACATATTCCGTTGACTACAGCTTTGCATGCAACCTCAATTATAAGTGCTCTAAGCCTTCATCAGAAGAGTGCAGAAGAAAAAAAATATATAGACACCAACATTCTACTACATGCCACACAGGAGGCTGGGTTTTACCCCTGTCCCATTTAAAGAACACTTTTGTACACATTTTATATATGAAATTATAAAAGTAAGTAACATAGTATTTTCTTTTCTCTCTTGCAGGGTCTTAGCAATAAAATACACACATTGTTAAAATGTTGGTAATACTTATGAATCCTTTTGAAGTTGGTAGAATTTCCTGGATAGATTTCAATGGACTAATGAGATATTTTAGGATGTATGTTTGAGAAAAGGTGAAGTCCAATGTAATGCACTAAAAAAAATGAATTTAGAGTAAAAATTTTAAAGATTCGCTATAGTTTAAGTATCTTTAGGATAAATAGTTATCCTATTCTATGAAAAATACATGTAAGGAAAGATTATTAACTGTTTTCTAGCTCTCATGAAGCAGACACAGATTGAGATAGCTGACTCTTTGACACCATTTCCCAGTCCTGTGCTGCCACCCCATTCCCTTTGGCTACTTCTGATAACACATTCAAACCCCAGGTTACAGGTATCTCCAAATGATGGGATCACAGTACATTCTTTCTTCCCTCATCACACTTACTGCTCTAATTATCTAAACCAAGTCCACCAAACTTTTTGCCCAGATTTTTTCAAAATCAAACCGGAATTGGGAAAATTGTCCTTAAACAGATAGAAACATGAAGTCATGGCCCCTCCTGTGTAGAGAACATATACTCCGAGTAGAAGAGATTAAAAAGCTAATAGGCAGAGATCAGCAGAGCAAAGAGAGAGAGGGAATCATATTGACTGAGTCCTACTTAATACTTGATATCAGTTCCCTAAAGAAACCTACATCAACCTCATTCGTGTTCAATTTCTGTCACTTGTAACGAATAGCATCCTCTCTCATTCAACATTTTAGAACTGGTTGTTAACACTGGCTAAATCAAGTATAAATTTTAAGCAATTACATAGATCTTTTTATAAAAACCTGGGGGTGTGATTCATTATCAGTAGTAATTAACAGGGAGATCACATTAAGTTGGCATTCCATTATAGCTATTTTAAAAACAACTTAAACCCTAACTCCCATTCTTACACATACTTTTGGTTTTTTGTTATGTTTGCAATTATACTTATCTCAATCCTCCATATAGTCTAAGTCTTTTGGTTTTAGAGTCTTTTGTTCACTCTGATCTATATACTTAAGTCATTAGAAACTAATGTAAGAAACTATATATAGTACACTATTAATAGCAAGTAGTGTAATGAGTGCTAACCATGAGCCAAATATTTGCCAAGTTCATTTTATACCCTGTTGTGGTTGTCTCAAATTGTTGTAAACAACTGCAAACAAACTGAGGCACAAAAAGTAATGTCCTCAAAGTTATGTGGCTAGTGAATGTGAAAACTTAGACAATTTCACTCCAGACTTAAAGAGGACATATTTAAGAAGTATTTGTAAGATGGGTTCTGAAGTGCAAAGTATAGAAAACCATATATATATATCTATACATGTGTGTGTGTGTGCGTGTGTGTGTGTGTATGGCAGGGAGAAGAATAAAGGTAGTTCACTACCATCATTCTCTAGCTCACTCCCATTCCCAAAGGGATTGTCAAAGTGATATTGTGGCAGTTGTTTAAAATCTCATCCCCTCTCATAGTTTCTTAGTTTTTACAGTATTCCTAGTGCACAGCACAGTATTTAGGACATAATATTTAATAAAAACAATGAATGAGAGAGTCATTAAATGAATTAAAGAATCTAGGGGGAAATGAGAGCAGAAAACAAGGAGAATATGCAGAAAGATGGGAGCTGTGAAGGGCACTGAAACAATTAAGTCCCTCCAAAAGAACTCAGATTCAGATTGCACTCCATCTTTCCACTAACCACAAGACCACACTACTGGGTCATTTTCTCTCCTCTTTGGAATGTTGAAGAGCTTCAGGGATATCATATTCCTAACTCCCCTTCTTTCCCCCAGCACTACTTTAGCGAGGACTATGTAGATATAGGGTGCCTATTTTAAATACTGCTTTCTGGCTTCCCAGTTACAAGCTTCTATAGACCAGCTTGTTTCCTGCACTTTTAATGAAGCCCACAGGCAAGTAGAAAAGCAACATAGAAAGGAGGTCAGGCCAAGATCTGTTGTTTTTTGTTTGTTTGTTTGTTTCCCCTTTAGCAGTGTGGTTTAACTGTGAGAGCTAAGAGGTAAGGAAAAACTTAAGGTACAGAGTCTTTCTCTATTTCCCCTTCTTAGTTTCTTTGCCAGTAGGACATGGGTGTTAAATTAAGGATCTGTTCATTGCTAGACTTATCTTCTTTACTTGTCATTACTGGGATCAGGGAAATAAAACTTGGAGATAGAAGGGAGGTGGGTCAAGAAAGAGAAACTCCATCTAGTTCATCACTAATTTCTCAAGTACTGTCTTATTGTGAATTTCATGAGAAGACAATTCAATTATGTGTAAGCTGAATTAACCATTGACTCTCCTGCTTTCTGTTAACTAATTACAGCAAGTGATTTTAATCTTCTAGGTCAGAACTCCCATTAGTACCCTATGCTCTCAAACTAGTGGGCAGAAGTATTTTGTTTTCCTGATATTGTCTTCTAAAATATCGAACCATCATTTTCAAATTGAGAGGTTTTCCCCACTAAGATAAGGTAACAAGGCCAAGATGTACCTTATCTCACACTACCCATTTTAAATAATTGCACTTTAAGTTCTAGCTAATGCAGTAAGATAAAAAAAAAAAAGGTTATAAAAGCCATACAGATTGCAAAGAAAGGAATAAAACTCTTTGCTGGTAACAGGATCGTGTATTTAGAAAAATCTCAAAGAATTAACAAAAACCTCATGAAACGAGTTAGTGATTACAGCAAGGTTACAGGATACATGATTATATACAAGTTAATCACTCTCCAATATACCAGCAATGAACTATTGAATTTAAAATTAAAAACAATACCATTTACATTAGCTTGGAAACAAAATGAAATGCTTAGGTATAAACGTAACAAAATCTGTAGAAGATCTATATGAAGAACTGTAAAGCTGATGAACAAAATTAATGAAGAACTAAATAAATGGAAAGAAATTCCATGTTCATGGAGAGGAAGACTCAGTATTGCCAAGATGTCAGTTCCTCCCAATTCGATCTATGGCTTCAACCAAATACTAATCAAAACTTCACAAAGTTGGGGCACCTGGGTGGCTCAGTCATTGAGCATCTGCCTTCAGCTCAGGTCATGATCCCAGGGTCCTGGGATCGAGCCCCACATCAGGCTCCCTGCTCAGCGGGGAGCCTGCTTCTCCCTCTCCCACTCCCCCTGCTTGTGTTCTCTCTCTCTCTCTCTTTCTCTCTCTCTCTCGCTGTGTCTCTGTCAAATAAATAAAATCTTTAACAACAACAAAATTCATGAAGTTATTTTGTGGATACTGACAAATTGATGCTAAAGTTTAAATGAAAGACAAAAGACCCTAAACAGCCAACAAATATTCAAAGAGAAAAACCAAATTGGACAAAAGAAAAGAACCCAGAAATAGACCTACAAAAATATAGGCAACTGACATTTAATGGAGAAACAAAGACAATAAAATGTAGTAAAGAAGTTCTTTTTATCAAATGATGCTAAAACTGGACATCTACATACAAAACAAAACAAAAAACACTCAATCTAGATACAGACCTTATGTCCTTCACAAAAATTAACTCAAAATGAATCCCAGACCTAAAACTATAAACCATAAAAAATCCTAGATGATAGAGTAAGAGAAAAACCTATCCATTGGCAATGAACTTTATATGACAATGACTTTTTAGATACAATAGCAAAGCCACAGTCCATGGAAGAAATAATTGAGAAACTGGACTTCATTAAAATTAAAAACTTTGCTCTGTGAAAGACAATGTCAAGAGAATGAGAAGACAAGTCAGACTGGGGAAAAAATATTTGCAAAAGACATTTCTGATAAAGGACTGTTATCCAATATATACAAGGAACTCTTAAAACTCAACAACTTGATTTAAAAATGGGATAAATACCTGAACAAACAGCTTACCAAAAAAGATACACAGATGGCAAATGAGTATATGAAAGATGCTCCACATCATAGATCATCACGGAAATACAAACGAGATGTTGTCGAAGAGCTTCAAGGATATCATATTCTTTACTCCCCTTCTTTGCCCCCAGCACTACTTTAGCGAGGAGATACCACTACACACCTACTAGAATGGCCAAAAAAACCCAGAATATTGACAAAACCAAATGCTAGTGAGGATGTGGAGCAACAGGAATGCTCATTCATTGCTGGTAGTAATGAGTGCAAAATGGTACAGCTAATTTAATAGACAGTTCTATGTCTTCTTACAAAACTAACAATAGTCTTACCATATGACCCAGAATTGTACTCCTTGGTATTGACCCAAAGGATTTGAAAACTTAAGTCCCCACAAAAAATGGAATATGATGTTTATAGAAATTTTATTTGTAATTGCCAAAATTTGGAAGCAATCAAGAGGTCCATCAGGAGGTGAATGGGTAAGAAACTGTAGTGCATCCAGACAATGGAATATTATTCAGTGCTAAAAAGCAATGAGCTATCAAGCCATGAAAAGACATGGAGGAACCTTGAATGTATAATACTAAGTGAAAGAAACCCATCTGAAAAGGCTACATACTGTATGGTTTCAATTATGTAACTTTCTGAGAAAGGCAAAACTATGCTGTTAGTAAAAAATATTAGTGACTGCCATTAGGGGTGAATGGAGGAATGAATAGAGAGCACAGAGTATACCTAGGGCAGTGAAAATACTCTGCAATATACCATGATGAGGGATAAATGTCATTATATATTTGTCTAAAACAATAGCGTGTGCAACATCAAGATTGAGCTATAAGGTCAACTACAGTCAACTACAGGTGATTAGGATTTGTAATCATGGGTTCATCAACTGTAACAAATAAACCACTCTGGTGGGTAACGTTGATAATGGGACAGCTATGTGGGGTAGCAAGAGGTATATGGGCAATGTCTCTCCCTCCCCTTCAATTCTGTGAAACTACAACTGCTCTTTAAAAAATTATAAGGAAAACTAAGAAGCTTCACAAACAACTCTAAAACTAGTTCTCTTCCAAAATCAAGCAGTTTTTCTCTTTAAAAAAGCTTAACAGTATTTGGCCTATATTTCTATAAGTCAACAAGCAGCAGAAACTGTAAAGTGGCTGCCATACTCCCTAAGAAACTAACTCAGAGTCACCTGGACTTGTCACTAAGCTTACGAGGCTGTTTTTCTCAGAGTAGAGAAATATCTTTCTCTATCAAAAGTAGGACTGTAAAAAGGATTAAGAGGGCAAAATGGCTCCTTATGCCCACCCAAACTTACTCAAATCCCACAGAATTTTGAGTTTATGAGCCTTAGATATGGATGGTAAAATGATGCCTATTCATGGAGAAAATACCAGAGTAGTCACAATGAAACTCATAATAGATAGCATTTAATTGAGCACTTACTCTTTTAACTAAATTCTTTATATGCAATGCATAATGAATACTGTTATCACCTTTATTTTACTAATGAGGAAATAGGTTAGAAAAGTTATTTCTCAAGGGCATAGTGCTCATTAGAAGTTGATTGAGGAATCAAACCCAGGATATTGTGCTGAGGCCATACTTTAAACTAACATGTAGACTAGTTCCAAAAAATATAAAATGTTCAACAATTATCCAGAGACTAGTGTTCTTTATAATCTTACATGTATGATTCCCATGGCCCTAAGATTTCTACATGAACACAGAGAATAACATCATGTAAGCTCAGCATGCAGGAAAAATAAAGCCTAAGAAATGCATATTTAGTAAGTTTCCAATATTGACTCTTTTGCATGATTATTTACTATTTTTGTTAATCAGTTTTACTATGACGTGTTTCACTGGGTTACCAACAACTTCTACCTGGATTGAAATGGCTTCTTCCAGGCCTATCAGTTCAGAGATATTATCTGAAATGTGGTTAGATTTCTTGGGCCAGAATCCAAGGGTTGAATCTTTGAATGCTACAGCCTTAGACAACCAGCAAGAGTGTAAAAATATACGTCTCCACATCACTTGGAATCCTAGAAACAGATGGTGCACACAAATTGGGTAATCTAAGGAGAGTCATACATGTAGGCAGGGTATTGGGAAGCCACAAAGTATTAATTATCATTCCTAAAGTGTAAGTGAGCAGTTCCCAGAATCTGGAAATAAAGAGCTCTGTGGAAAGCACTATAGCTTTGGTTAAAGGAAGCAGTCAAGTCATGGTGATGTCTCAGGGATGAACCCAGAGAAATGAATACCTGCACCATATCCTTCAGGCCTCCAGTCTCTTACCAGCTCTTGGCATCAGCCAGAGGGGAAAGAGAACCCACTGATGTCATCTACATAGGTGAGTCTTTCCAAAGGACAGAGCACGGTAGATAAGGGCAGAGGGAATATCTAGAGTGGAAATGGAAGATATTCAGCACACCCACCCCGACTAAAATGACCAGACATATGCTGACATATTTTCAAATATGAATCATGGGCAACTGTTACGCATCCTGCATTTAGCTGAGTAATGAAAAAGGATCTCATAGAATTTTAATGGAGGAGGTAAGCTTAGAGGTCTAGTTTTATCGCCTATCTAAAGCATGAGTTACTGCTAACAATACTAACAAAGTGGTCTCAAACATCCTTAGGTGTGACCATCTAAAATGATCAAGAATTTGCTTATCACTAACTTAGACAGGATTCCTTAAGTTGCAAGTGACAGATATCCAATTTCGACCACTGACCTAACTGGGACACTTCTTTGTGTGGCATTCATGCAAAGCTGAATCCAGGGGTTCAAACCACATCATCAGAAGCAGGGCTTTCTCTGTATTAGATTCACTCTCTGGCAGGATCTTTTGGCATGTTGGCAAGAGGGTTGGCAATAGTTCCAATCTTGCACTGTACCCACCTCAGATGCAAAGCTTCAGCAAAATTCATCACTTGAATTTCACTGGACTGATCTGTGCCATGTTTCCATTCCTGTCCCACTGGCAGGGTTGAGCAGGATAAAGTAATTAGTTGGCCCTAGTCAAGTGCCCACCTTGAAGGTGGGTGAGGAGAGTTTATCCCATCCAAACCACCTGGATTTAGTTAGGAAGAACTAGTCTCAGAGATAACTCAGGGAGCTATTATTCTCAGAAGGAGGGGAAATGGGCACTGGGCGGGGGGGGGGGGGGGAAGACGTCTACCATACTTATATGACTAGAAAACTCTTGTGAAATCTTCTTGCTAGTTACATGTATTTGTCCTAGCTCTGTCTGGTGGAATCATGGAGAGATTATCTACACCTGCTTCTGCATTAAGTTCCTCATGTATCTGACAATATCCCTCATACTTCTGTATTACTCTAAGTCCTCACCAGTCAAGACACCACCAGTAGCCTTTACTCCTCATGGAACATATTTTCTAAATTTCATGTCATCCTGGATACTCTCCTTTGTATTCTGTGCAGCTTATCAATGGTCCTCTTAAAGAGTAGCTCCGAGAAAGACACCAAATGGGTAACACACACAATAATTTAATGTTTATTGAATACTTTCCATTTTCTAAGCACTTTAGAAAATGCTCCAAGAATATTACATATTTTAACATATTTAATCTTCACATCAATCTTCTGGAATAGGTACCATTATTACCACCATTTTATGAGGCATTAAGAATCTAAGTAATTTGCCCAAGGTTACTTGGCTAATAAATGAAATAATTTAAATTCAAACCCAAACAATTTTGCCTCCCATGTTCATATTATGATCCACTTCAAGAATCAAAAGGCAAAGCATTAGTATGTAAGGCTTTGAGGGAAAATTTTTCAATCACATTAGTAAGTCAAGAAATGGAAATTCTCTCAACTTAAGAGACCACTTTCAACTATCAAACTGGCATGTTGTAATAACAGCCAAAATTAGTCAGAAATGCAAATTATCTTATGTTGCTGGTATAAGCGGTAAAATATTTCTGTGAAACCATCCGGCATTATGTTACCTAGAGTCACAGAAACATATCCTTTAGAAATCTATAACCTATGGATGTATTCAAATCTGTAACTACCCATGATGTAAAATGTTATAAATAACAGCAAGCACCAGAAACAACTTAAACATTGAGCAATTAGAGATTGGTTAAACAAATTTTGAGACACCCTTCCAATGGAATATGAATCAATATTAAAAATGCTGGTATACGCGGCGCCTGGGTGGCTCAGATGGTTAAGTGTCTGCCTTCGGCTCAGGTCGTAATCCCAGGGTCCTGGGATCGAGCCCTGCATCGGGCTCCCTGCTCCGCGGGGAGCCTGCTTCTCCCTCTCCCGCTCCCCCTGCTTGTGTTCTCTAGTTCTCTGTCAAATAAACAAACAAAATCTTTTTTAAAAAATGCCGGTATACAATGGTTAATAATACACAAATGTTTTTTTTTTCTATTTCACTGAATGAGTTCCCAAAAAAAAGTTTATTAAGAGAAATTGGAGTGGAAGAGGAGTTAATTATATTTTATAAGGATTCTGAACAGAATGAATTGACATAGTAGCTCCCTCAACGATTCAATTCATAGAAGTAGGACGTCTACCAATTTTTTTTAAAAAGATTTTATTTATTTATTTGATAGAGCAAGAGCACACAAGCAGGGGGATAGTAGAGGCAGAGGGATAAGCAGGCTTCCTGCCAAGCGGGGAGCCCAATGCGGGGCTTGTCCTGACCTGAGCCGAAGGCAGACGCTTTTAACCATCTGAGCCACCCAGGAGCCCCCCAATTTTTTTTAACATTTATTTGAGAGCGCTCATGAGAGGGAGAGAGTGAGCGAGCGAGCGAGCGAGCACGAGCAGGGGGAGGGGCAGAGGGAGACAGAGAAGCAGACTCCCCACTGAGCAGGGAGCCCTACTTGGGGGACTCTATCCCAGGACCCTGGGACCATGACCTGAGCCAAAGGCAGATGCTTTACCAACTGAGCCACCCAGGCGCCCCCTACCAATCATTCTAGATGCACATCTATTACAGAGGGTGAGTATATCTGAACTAAGTGAGAGTTAACTGTGTCTGTACCCCACATTGGCTACAACCACTTTTTATCAGATTGTGTTAACCTCTGGTGGATACCAGCATCTCAAGTAAAGGAACATTCATCTTCTACCTTCCTCCAGCAGTTGTACATGAGTGAAAATCTCTATTAGATCTTTTTATGCTACTTTTGGACAGGTTTCCCAGCTTATCTCTAATCCTTTTAGAAAAGGACATCTGGAGGCATAAAGAAAATTATTTCTGTCCTATATGAGATCTTCCTCATATTCCCTCTGAATTTAGTTGAAAAATAAAGTCCCAACCATATGTAGAAGACTTTTCCCTCTGCTTGTACTAGCCAAGCCATGTTAACTTGAAGCACAATATTTTTGTCTATAAAATACCATGTTCGTTGTGGAAGATGTAAAAAATACGACCAACTTTTGAAAAATGAAAGAAGAGAAAATAATCCATAATCCTACCACTACAAGTACCACTTTTGTCTATTTCTGGAATTTTACCATAGGAACACATACGTATGCTTTAGGCATAGGTGAAATCACACTCTGCATCCTGTGCTGTAACTCTTCCATAATTACTGAAATAACAAAAATATCTTTGCCTATCATTGCATATCCTAAAGCAGAAGGTTTACCATGTAGATTCCAATTTGTTGTTAAAAAGAAAAGTTAAGGATTCCCAAATGAAGAAAGCAAGAGTCTTTTGATGCTTTCGGTACGTGCTAATACTACAGTTACCACTAAAAGCAACTACAGATGAGGAATGAAAAGGGAACAAAAGGGGACCTAATATTTATTATTAGTAAGATCTTTTACTAAGCACTTTACATTCATGAACTTATCACAATCTTAACCCCTTGAGGTAAGAATGTTTATTCTCCTTTTCCCATATGAAGAAATTGAGACTCTGAAGGTTATATACGTTGACCAGGGTTACGTTACTATACAATGGGAAGCCAGGACAGAACTTGCTTCTGTCTGATTCCAATCATGTTACTATATAATGGGAAAACCAAGATACAAACTTGGTTGTGTCTGACTACAAAATTTTCATGCTATTTATACTTCACCACTACTTCCTGGAAATTCTTTACACACGAATTCATTTAAATTTTTGGACAAGTATCTATTAAACGCTTACTAGTTTTCTAGGATCAGAAACTGTGCATGCTTACAGTTTCTGGATCAGAAACTGTGCATGCAAAACTAAATAAGCCTGACTAGGTACCTCTTTGATGAAATTTACATGCCAGAAGGGGAGACAGGAAATAGACAAAACACCTGCACAACTAATATCAACCAATAGACCCTCCCTCCCTCCCTAATAGTCCCATAGGAAATGAGGTCCAAACTTTGAGCTTTTCTAAAAGGGGTCTCTGAGTCAAATAGCTATGTCCTGGAACCATTAAGCATTAGGTCAGTTGAGACTCCAGGGCTCTCACCTGAGGAGATTAACTATTTCAGCTTGTGTTCTCTTGGTACTGGCTGACAATATGCACCCTGCACAGAGTTCAGTCATGAGGGGTTTTCCTTCCAAATCAATAGTCATGAGATGTTGGGATCAAAAGACAGGAAAACACTATGGCCTATACTGTCACAGTATATAGCATAATGCTTTAAGAGCATGAATTCTGGATCCAGACACTCTGGGTTGAAAGCCCCCACCAGTAACACCAGATGAGAGGGCTTGGGCAAGCTATTCAACTACTCTTGGACGTGACCTTTTCAATTTACAAAATGAACATAATAACAAGGAGGAGGAGGAGGGGTGGCCTGGGTGGCCTGGGTGGCTCAGTCATTAAGCGTCTGCCTTCAGCTCATGATCCCAGGGTCCTGGGATCGAGCCCTGCATCGGGCTCCCTGCTCAGTGGGAAGCCTGCTTCTCCTTTCTCCCATTCCCCCTGCTTGTGTTCCTTCTCTCGCTTTGTCTCTCTCTGTCAAATAAATAAAATCTTAAAAAAAAAAGAGGAGGAAAAGAAGAGGAAAAAGAAGAACTTACCTGATAGGTTATTGTGAGCAGTAAAGGAATTGAATATATGGAGAATCTGGAACAGATCCTGACATGTAATAAATGCTTTATTAAGTGCCATTAGTATAGCATTGTGATATGATGCCCTGGGATCTGCGGCACTGGAGGCATATCTCAACATTATAAGCCCTAGAGACAACAATGTAGGCATCATTTGGGCCCTACCACTCACTGCCTGAATGATACTGAACATTTCTCCAAATTTCATTTTACTCAACCTTAAAATGGGGACTGCAACAATACCTACTTTAAAATATTATTTTGAAAATAAAATGAGAATTTAAAAAGGTATGGAACCATATGCTTAACATATGGTCAGATTCTACAAAGTGTTAACTATGATTAAACTTACAGTCACAGAACATATTAGAAAGTCACGCTCTCACCCACCACTCCACCATGCACCAAGCTAACCCTCTTACGGGGACATCAGGGTCTTTGGTTGCTCATTCACTTAAGCCTCCCATGGTGATAAGAAAAATATCTGATTCTATCAGGTGAGGTATTTTCTGTAAGTGAGCCAAATCAGAAAGCTGAGCCATGAGAATTTTGAGAGAGAGAGAGACAGACAGCCAGAGACAGAGAGCAGGAGTGAGCATATGTTAAGAAACAGATGACCCTTACGGTCTGAGAGTGCACCTCTAAGCTTGCAGTTTACTTACATGTTGCTCTCTATTGTCATACCACTTTTTGTATTCCCCTGGCTATATTATAGTATCAGTATCCTGTTTTGATATTCTAGAACTATTATGTAAACTTAAAGAAATGAGTACTGACATGAAATTTCATGAAATTTCATATGGTGCTTTCCAGGTGTCCCCATTGAACTGTGTCATGCTAAACCTGGAGGCCAAGTTCCTACTGATTCCAAGTCAGGACTTTGCTTTCTTCACTATCCTATTATGCCAGGAATGCATTTTGCCTTAGAGTGTCAGACAGCCTCTGATAACTGAGCAAAGTCTAGCTCTCATTTTGCCTTTTTAATATTTCCCAGCTTCTGGCACAAATTCTCAAGTATAGATATAACTGATATGCTAGGAAACTAAATTTTATATGGAGGTGTCAGAAGCACCTGCTCCCATGGTACTTCTCCTCACTCCAGTATTCACTGGCACATTCAGTAAGTTTACCAAGTGCCTACTATGTGCACTGCCCTGGGGATTTGGCAGTGAACAAGATAGGTGAGTCTCGGCCTTACTGACTGTACATTCCAGTGGGGGAGAGAGATAAATTACAAAAATGCAAAAAAATGTGAAAAATGCTATGCAGAAAATCCAAAATGAAAGTGAATGAACAGAGGTGAAAACTGCCAGAGAGGAGTATCAGGAAAGACCTCTCAGCAGAGATAATACCTGAACAATCCTAAGACTTGGATGTATGAAAGACATAGCAAGGTAAAATCCAAAAGAAAATGAGCCAGAAAAAAAGTACAAAGTGCAACATCCTTGAAGTGGGAATAAATTTGACGTATTAAGGTGCAAAAAGAAGGCCTGTGTGGCTGTTGCCTGGGGAGCAATGGGGAATGAAGGGAAAGACAGATCAGAGAGGCAGGCCAGTCACCCTCCTTGCTTATGACTTTAGAAAGAAGACTGGTTCGTGGTGTCTTGTTTTTCTCATTTATGAACAATCAAGTGGTTGGAGGTGAAGTGAGGACAAGTACAGTGCTGAAGGTACAGGTGCATTTAGACCATACAATACGATTTTCTACGGCTAATATCACATAATCATCCATCTAAATTGGAGTTCACATTATCTCACAGTATGATCTTCGAAGGCAGAACATAGAAAACTTACACTTGAATGGGCTTCTTCCAAGCCTGAAGTTTTTTTTTTTTTTTTTGCAAAAGGGGACTAATAACAGCAGCCTATCATTGGAAGCACAGGATATCCACAGGACCAAGCTGCAATGGATAAAAACATTAGGACCAAAGAGTTATCTATACGCAGTGTTCCCTGCAGCACCATTCACAATAGCCAAGATATGGAGGCAAGTTGATTGTCCATCAATAGAATGAATAAAGAAAACATGGTATGTGTTTACAGCTGAATACTCCTTAGTCTTAAAAAGAAAATCCTGCCCTTATGTGACAACATAGATGAACTTGAAGGACATTATGCTAAATGAAGTAAGCCAGTCACAGAAATCATGCTTGATTTGACTTAGAGTAAACTAAAGAGTCCCACTCATAGAAGCAGAGAATATAGGAGTGGCTTCAAGGGACTGGGAGGTGGAGAGTATACAGAGCTGTTATTCAATGGGTACAAAGTTTCACTTACGTTAAGAGAATTCTAGAGATATGCAATACAACAGAGCATCTAGAGGTAACAATATGGTATTTAGCACTTTGAAATTTGTTAAGAAGGTAGATCTCATGTTAAATGTTCTTACCACATACATACACACAAAAAGGGACATAGGAAATTCTGAGAGATGATGGATAGGTCTATTACTGCCTTGATTGGGGTGATGATACCATGAGTGTTTACCCCTGTCCAAAGTCATCAAATTGTACACATTAAATATTTGCACCCTTTTGTATATCAATTATATCTCAATAAAGCTGTTTTTAGAAATGACAGCTAGACTGTTAAAGAAAAACAAACAAAAAACCTAAAGACACCTGACTGGCTTAGTCACTAGAGTGTCCAACCCTTGATCCAGGATTGTGAGTTCAAACCCCATGTTGAGTGTAGAGATTACTTTAAAATCTTAACAACCAAAAAAACCCCTGCATGTCTGAGATAACGACATGTTAATCTATATTTTGCTTTCTGCACTTACACAGCAGCTGAGAAAACGGCCTTCCTGGAAATACAGTCTTGTGCTTATGGGCATGAATGATTCCACAATACATTTTCAAGGCATAAATCAGTTTTTCTTTACCTTCTTTATGCTTCATAATGATGCTAATGGCTGAAAGGTCACCAATTTCCTGGCTGTTTATAGTCAGCAGGGTTAATTTTTTCAACTGGTCAGAAAATGTCAAGCCCATCAGCCACATTATTCACTTCATTAGCTAATACAGTAGAATTTAATGTTTTGGGGATCAAAAAAAAGACGTATTTGAAGAATACCTTGGAATAAGATCAAGAGTATTATTCAAAAGGGAAATTCTCTACTTAAATTATCATCATCCCTACAGCTGATTATCTTTTCTCAGAAAATGACCCCATACGTCTGCATGTCAAATGACTGTATATGTCATTTTCCAAATAGCCCTGAGCAATGCTTTAAAAAACCTTTAGAATCATTATATAATCATTCCAGTAGCAAATATTTATTAAGCCCTTAATACGTGCAAGTCTCTGAGATGAACATTTGAAATAAATTGCTTCACAGAATACTCATGACATTCTCATGAGTAAAGAACTACTGCTCTCATTCTGCAAATGAGGAAATGCATGCTTCGAGAAGTCTAACTGGGGGAAGGTTACCACGCCTCTGAGGCCTCACCTCTTGAGGTATTTGGGTGTGAATATAGTCACTGGCCTTGGCTGGCTCTGATTATAGCTTGAAGTCAAGGAAAGGGCTATTTCAAGGTTGAGTGACAGTAGAAGAACACACTTCGTGCCCAGTTCTGCACTAGCTTCGCAACCAGCCTTGTTTCCCACACATCTGTTTTACTGGAACATTCACTATTGAGACAAGAAACTGGATTACCTAAAACCTTCCCTCTTTACACACCTTGCTCCAGCCACCCTAGCCTCTGTCTCCAGATCATGTTATAATGCTAGCGCATGGTAAATCCTCAATAAAAATGTGTTAAATGCTGGGCGCCTGGGTGGCTCAGTCATTAAGCGTCTGCCTTCGGCTCAGGTCATGGTCCCAGGGTCCTGGGATCGAGTCCCACATCGGGCTCCCCGGTCAGCGGGAAGCCTGCTCCTCCCTCTCCCACTCCTTCTGCTTCTGTTCCCTCTCTCTGTGTCTCCCTCTATCAAATAAATAAATAAAATCTTAAAAAAATAAAACAAAAATAAGAAAAAAAATAAAAATGTGTTAAATGCATTATAAAATCGTACAGTTGAAAAAAATGTAACCTGGCCAGTTACTTGATATCCCCTAATTAAACACAGTTTTCAGAACTTTATTGGTATCCTCATTTGAGCATCACATCCAGGGCATTGAAATTTAAAAAAGGCAAAGCAAGATGCACAACTTGCTCCGTTACTGAAGGAGAGGTTGTCCTCTGACACTCTAAATGAAAACTCATCCTTTACATAATGTGACAGGAAAGGAAGGGATAATAGTGACTTGAAATCAATAGGAAATAAACCTTCAAGTAAGACATCCTCAGTTCAACGTCATGGAAGCTGTCTCAAAAAAAGTCAACTAATTTCCTCACTAATTTTACATAGGATTGCCAGAATATCTTAACAGGGAAAAATCATTGTGATATAATCCCCACGGGTAAAGTAACCAAAAATAAAATGTTAGAGAATAGTATCACTTTAATGATTCCTTAAATAAGTTAGGTAGATACTTCAGCAACATTTGTCCCATTTTTTCACTAATTATTTTTCCCCTGCTGATAAAAGGCTAAACCCTAAGCATTTGAAAAATTTTGTTGTTTTTTAATCAATGCTATTTATAACCCAGTAAATCTAATATTCCAGAGCTGATGCTAAAATGTTCGTCCCAACAAAGCAAAAGGCGAATGCTCTGCTTTCCTATTTCAATGATATAAGCAGGGGCAGATCAGACCTAAGTGCCTAGAGATGGCCAACCCCACAGGCTAGGAGGGCACCGAGGTAGCCATGAGTATCAAAGGAATGTGGGAAGAGAAACTACCTATTTTTATAATTTCCCCAGTAGTTAGCCCTTAGAAACCTGATGAAAAAAAAATGTGTTTATGGTTAGATCTACATTAAAAGTAAAAAGGGGCAAAGGGAGAAGAAGTAGGAAGAGGAGGAAGAAAAAGAAGATGACGAAGAGAATTAATAGGAGGAGGAGGAGGAGGAAAAAGATGAGGGGGAAAGGGGGACACAATGACACCCTGGAACGTGGACGTGCTGCCTTGTACGCGGTACCGAGAGACCAGCAAGCCTACGGGCTCGGTACCCTCTCTGCTAATTACAAGGGTAAAGCTTAGGAACAGATTTGAAACTCTCCAGGACCCAGCTTTTATGTCTCTACAATAAAATTATAACAATTCCCGTATCAGAAGCATGTTTAGTGATAAACAAAACGAACTACTTAGGAAGAAAGTTCTCTGTAGAATAAAATGCCAAACAGTTGCTTTTTGCGGCAGTTTCCATAGCAGTTAGGAGTGACTAGAATTGGTTCATTTTTGCTGAAATCCCAGGCAGTGAGCTGAATGACTTGGGGCCGGTGACTCCCACCCTCAGAACCCTAGTTTTCTCATCTGTAAAATGGGAATAAGACAGTGTTTGTGCTAGCTGTTTTCCATTACCCCTCACAATTGCTCTCCGTGTTTGCCCGTCCTGCTCAGCTCAGGAGAGGACTCTGCGGAGCCGCTCAACAGGCTACCTTGAATCGAACTTCCAGTTGGATGTGTCCAGTGGCAAGCAGAGATGAACAGCGGTGGGGTAAAGTGGGGTGCGGGTATTTATTCCTCTGGATCCCTCCCTAGTAGGGAGGGCTTCTCTGTTACTCACTGCCCAAGTCAAAGCTCCAGTTAAGTGCCCCTCTCCTATAACCACAAACACTCTCCGGGTTCTACTAACAACTCCCTCTCCTTACCCCTGCAGGTCCGGAGGAGGTTATGAATACTGCATTTGCCATAATTAGGGTGCTTCACCACCCCCCGTTTATCTTCTCTCAGTTGTGATCTCAGCCTAGTAAATAGTCACTTTATTAAAATGTCTTTAGTCCATAGGAATGTCTCGTTGGTTTCCTGCCAGGACCAAAACCATAGCTGGCACACTAGGAAGGGCCTGAGGAAATAAGCCCTCCTGATGGAATCCTGAGATTAGGTTGCTCATATTTAAGAAGAGCATAGAGACTTTCTTTGTAGGTGGTAAACAAAACACGGGTATTCCACGTGGCACAGTGGCATTGTCATTGTCTGAGGTCTATATAACTGAAGATGGCCTGGCATGAAGTGCAAATGAAGGCAAGAGACTGGGAGATTAAGTGGCTGTGACACTCAGTTTCTATGGTGACAATATTGTTCAGAATGTTTTAGGGGTTGGTTAGCTGCTTCTGACAGTCCCGGAGAGCTAACAGATGCCCTGAGAAAGGAAAAATTGGGCTCTTTAACTGCCCAGCTCATAACTCAAGGGGAAAACCAGGAAGCCTTGGAGCGCCTGGGTGGCTCAGTTGGTTAAGCGACTGCCTTCGGCTCAGGTCATGATCCTGGAGTCCCGGGATCGAGTCCCACATCGGGCTCCCTGCTGAGCGGGGAGTCTGCTTCTCCCGCTGACCCTCCCCCCCTCTCATGCTCTCTATCCCTCATTCTCTCTCTAATACATAAAATCTTTTAAAAAAAAAAAAGAAAGAAAACCAGGAAGCCATGATGATACCTGTGCTGTAGCATTCTCCAGTGGTCATAGGGCTGCTATGTCTGGGACTGATTGCAAGTAACACTGAGTTGGGATGCCAATTAAACACTTAACTGCACCAGATCTTGTATGTAATGGCTCTAATGGAGAAGCAGCGAGACCATGCTACATGAAAAGGGTACACTGAGGCAGAACAAAGATGAGGCTGAGAACCCAGTGTCCCTAAGTCTCCTGGACAGAAACAGGTATCCTGAATCAAATACATACATACATAGTAAAAAACAAAACAAAACAAACAAAAAGAAAAGATAACTCCTAGCATAGCCAAGACAGGAATTCAAAGCCTGGTCTGGGAAGAAATAGCATATGTGCCAAAAAAAAAAAAAAAAAAAATCAAAACCAAACCAAACGCGGGACATTGCCAATTTATATAAAAGAGTAGTAAGTTGGGGTAGCATGTATGGGAGTGGACACTAATAGTGTTAGACCAAATATGTCAAAATATGAAACTTCATTTGGGGCAAATTTATTGATAAGAGTACACTCACCTCACCAGAAATAAAATTAGGACTGTGCTTGGTTGGCTAATTCAACTGGGATTCAAGAAATGCCTAAAGCTAATGAAGTTGAGAGGTCAGATCTTCCCTGGCATATGTGTAGGTGAAGGAGTCAGAATACTCAGGGAGATGGCATTGGCAGAATAAACCTTGTATTTAAGCTCCTCAGCCATGCCCTAACCACCATAACCCCAGGGGACATTCCCTTCACTAAAATATTTTAAAAATGCATTCATAAGGGGGCATTGGTCTCCTTTGAAAACGATATATTGGCTGTGCTCTTAGGCTAGAAATGACTAGAAGTGTTGCAAAAGAAGTTGCTTTCCTGACCTCAGGGGTAACAATGGGGTCCTGGAGGAGTAGAGGGAGGTTATAGGAAATAACTAGTATTATAATATATGGGGGAAACATAGCACTTGAGGGTTTTGATGTATAGGGAAAAAACGGCAATGGTTAATGGGCTATCACATCATTAGGCATTAAAAAAAAATGGGCAGCTTTCTAAGTTCTACTTTACATATATGAGTAAGAAAATTCTAGATATTGGTGATGTGGTAAGAAATCTAACTCGCATCTTTAGGGCTAATCATGAACTTTAAAATAAGATTTAGACCTAAGCTAATTCAAAAATCTAGACTCTCTTGATCTTGGTGGAAGATACCTCTCTCTGAGGACAATCTCAAACAAGTGGCCATTGAGTTGTGCTATAAATATTCATACAAATCTTCCTTGAAAGGATTCTGTGGACATTTACCCAACTCAAGGATTATTTGATATCAACTCTGTACTGAAACTGATTCCCAAGACCCTAAAACACAACTCTAATCTACCATTCTTAATGGAAGTCAGGTGATTAATTCTTGACCCAAAACTGTCTCACAGTGGGTTCAGTGGGAAACTGACTCACGTTTTTTCCTCTCATCCAAGAACTTACAGTGGAAAAAATGTAGAACTTCCAATTTTCTTCCTTGACCCACTGAGTAAGAGTTACCATGGAAAGAAGGACTTAGTGGAAGTCTCTGGAATTGTTCCCCACTCCAACTTTATTCTCCGTGGGGTTACTGCAGAGATTAGGAGAGAGGAAATAAGATTCACCAAAGACGTGCAGTGTGTTTAATAGGTATTACGAACTTACTGGTGTCTAACTCCAATGTTTGGCCTTAGCTAAACCTAGGATAATGATGTTTAATTTCATAAGCATGTGAAGTTATGACACCAAAAATATTACAGCAGCAATATTAATTATGTAAAACTGATGTGGCTTTTTTATTGATCACCTAAAAGCCCTAACTTGGGTCAGTGTAGAAAGATAACCAAATCATCCAGCTGAATAGAAGCTGATATTGTGGAGGGTGAGAAAGGAGACTTTAAAAATCTATTTTCCAGATGTGTTCAAAGAATATGGACTAATATTTGACTGGGGTCAATAAACCAATATTCCCCTTGCAATGCTAAGCTCAACAGCTACCAGAGGAGGACCTTCCATAAATGGATCATTCTTCCTACGATCTGATTTTGTTCCTAATAGTAAATATGAAACCTGAGGAGGAGAGCAATGACTTTAGATAGATTGACACGTAACTTAAGTTTGCAAAATTTTTTTTTTAATTTCACTCAGTGAAAGACCTAGGAACTCAGATATTTGAAATCTACCAATATTACATAAGGTTACCCACCCAAATTTGTAGTTGAATCTCATCAGTAACCTAAAGCCTATCAATGTTTCTTCCTTTTTACCCTGGGATCTTTATTAGCACATTTTCTTTGCTACCAAGTAGAAATTAGATTCAGTTTTATCCTCATCTTAGTTTACACATTTCCAAAGTGGATTAATGACTTTTTCAACCATTGCTTGGTATCACTGGAGAATCTTCCTTTCTGGACCTCCATCTTCCTGGAGAACTCTGCCTCAGGTACTGCTGCCTCATCTTCCCACATGAGTCAAAGGGGCTTAGAACAGTTGACCTACTTTCTGGTGATAGCTTGGTTTCTCTGGAAATGAAGTCCTTAATCATGTGGAAGTTCTCTGAAATCACATGTCCTGTTAGGTAATCCATGACATCTCAGGTGTACCGAGAGGAAAAGAAAAAAAAAAAAAGATGGCTTCTTCACCAGAAAGAAAATACAAAATAAACAAAACACTCAGAGTCCAAAAGCTAAACCTTGCAAGGTTATAAATGAATGTAAGTTTCAGGTATCTGGGACTTCTTCACAGTTGCTAAAAAGCACAGGCTTTTAAAATCACAGGTGAGTGTTAAAAAGAGGTTTGGACCAAATCCTCAAGGTAAACATAATATTAAATGTTTCATTTCTATGTTTCTGTAGAATCCAGTTTTTAAAAACCTATGACAAATTGGGAAGGGAAGGGAGAAGTCATTCATGCAAGGATAAAGGTGGGACCCCATTAAGTTAAGAAAATGCTGATCTCCTTAGACACTATTACCAGTGCCCATCCTGGCACTTGACATACAAGGTTTTTAATGCATGTTGCTTGAATGAATGCACAAAGAGTCAAAAAGCCTGAAAGTTTTCCCAAGATAATCCTCACCTACATGATTCACCATGTCCCCATAAAATGGGGAAAAATATAGCTCTTCCACACACTTTTTTTTATTTTGCTTATAACTCAAAAGGAAACAAAGAACAGGCATGCAGGATCAATTACTATCTTTGATTATCTGTCTTAAAACAATTGTCCTCCATTGAATCCTCTCTAGGATTTCATCCAGGAAGTGGTTTATTTGTCTAATATATTAAACTGTCCAGAAAACAAAAACAAAAACAAAAACTTAGGGCAATACATTTTATTGAGTGTTCCAATTATATCCCTTTATGTTATATTAAAGTAAGGTTTTCCATCCTCTTTCCTAACTCCTTTCCCTTCCTCTTTTCTGTCTTTTTCTCCCAGTCCCAGGCTTTTCAGCTCATTTCCTTCCCATCTCTATTCCTTTATTTGTGGTAAAACATTTCCCATCTCTTCTGCTTCTTTGATTTAAATATCATCCATGTCTCCTTGATATAACAATTTAATTACCTTCTAGAAAAAAAGCCATATCTAATCTTAATTTTCCCCCTTCTTCATAATTGGATAATTGCACATTTGGTAGCTTAATCAGTTAATTGTGCATGTGCAAAAAATGCTTTAATATGTAAAAGACACTGCTTTAGTTGTTAGCAAAAGGAATTAATGTTTGGGTTTAGAGAATTTGAATAGATTACTTTATAGCTTCCACATCCTGTTAATGGCACCTGGGGCCAATATGACTTATGTTCTTAATGAAGGAATGGCTTCTTACAGTTTGAATCCTAAAGAAAAACTGAATGAAGCATATTTCTCAGAACTAAAAAGTCTGTGCTTTTACTGGCATGGCATAACTGTGGTAGTTTCTGAGTGGACTGTCCAAAACGGCAAAATGGTAGAAAGTAAATGGAAGTGACATTTATGACAAAGGTCAAAGAACTTGCTCAAGACCTAATTTATAAGGGTTCCTTATTCAGGTTTTATGATTGAAGGCCCTGGGGTCTAGAAGTTAGTTTGTTAGTTTTTTTCTATCCACCATAGGTAAAACATTATCAGAAATTTTTAAATGGATCCTCCCAACACTAATCCTTCACTGAAGGAAAGATTTCTATAAGGAAATGGACTTGAGGGGAAACCAACAGCTACCAGAGGAGGACCTTCCATACTTCACCCCTCCTTGTGGTCAGCGTATGTAAAAGTGAATTCAGATCATGAGCATCAGGTGGCTTTGATGAAAAGCTGATGCCATACTGTGGCTATAAAAAATTTGTCCCCACTCTATTACACTCCCTGTTTCTGGAAGATGCTGAAGAGGGTAATGGGTTTGCTACTCAGACTCTGAAATTCCTCCACACAATAAGGGAAATTCTATTTTCTCTAAGGTTTAATAAACTGGACACCCTTGAACATAATGCCTGTCTCTTATTTGTCTTGGTGTTTCTAACATTAAGGACACACAAACATGACCAATCATCAGTACATGACAAGACTGAAAAAGAGCAGGAAGAAAAAGGGTGACAAGTAAGCAGACAGGAAGAAAGGAAGATGGGAAGAAAAGATGGAAGGGTGAGATTAGAAAGAGAAAAAAGGGGAAAACAGAAGGACACATAAAAATTATGCAGTGTCAATGTAGTAATTAGAACTTAGCAATCAGATATACTTTATTATAATTACTTCTTCATCTGGAAACTGGGGCTAATACTATCTAGTGTGTGGAATTTTTGTGACCATGAGAAATAATTTATTTTAAGGGCCTTTTTATACATTGGCTCATTTCTACTCTGGACAGGGTGAAACTTCTCTTTTCCCATCTCTTATCTAGGTTACTCCTGAAAAAGTCTTAAATCCCAGCTGGGGTAGAGAAACATTTATGAATTTTCTGGGCTATTGGGAAGGAGGTTGTTCAAAGGGTATATGCCAGATGAGGGACTGCAAACCATTTAGGGGCAAAAAACAAGCACCTACTGGGTAATTAGTTGGTCAGTGGTTACAACTGGAACTAATTGGAAAGCCTCAAGAAGAACAATCTGGTGCAAACACACCTTCCTCCTAACTCCCCCCAAAGGGGCAGTCCTTGCTCCAGGGACACAGAGTCTCAAAATGTTACCTTCTCCTCACATGATTTTTCTTCCTCTTCCTCTCTTTGAATTTAAATCTTTGTCACTTGTTTAACTCAGTGATTTTTGCTCATGCGTTTGATAACTGTACATTTGCAGTGTTAGTTCCTGCCTTGCTAGTGGGGTACTCAAGCTCATTTAACTGTTCACTGTGAGGGCAGAAAATATCTCAAGGTACAATGGATTCAGTGAGATGGGGAGAGGTGAGAAAAAAACAACACATTAACGCTTTAAAACTTTTGCATGTGTCATGTAAAACAAGCAAACACATGATAGATACTCAGTCAAAGGTAGCTATTATTTGCAAAGACAGAATGGACCAGGATAATATTGATACAATACTCAAACACCAAAATAAGTAACTGTTAGGGCTATCTGCAAAGACGTATATACCCTCACCCACAGACATGGTTCTGATATCAAGACATGGTCTCACACACACACACACACACACACACACACACACACACACACATAGACACAAGTAAGAAATGTTGCTGACATAATGAAAGTCCTTGGGAAAACAGGGAAGCCCTCTCAAGGCAGGTTTGAAATGGCTTAACAGAGCAAGGAAAAGAGACATCTCAGAGTGTGCCCCACTACCAAGTCAGAAGCTAATACTGCAAATACACAACCATAGAGCAAACTCAACATCCAAACCAAACTGTGGGTGGAATTTATCTGCCTCTGTAGATGACTATCATGACAACCACTGTGAAGTAATACAGGGGAGTGCCAAAGAAGAAATTAGAATTTGTGGTATGGTCAATAATTTTTGTAAGAATTGAAAGAAGCCAACATTACCCCATGAACTAGGATTGTTAGAAAATAATATGCATTGGATATATTCATTCCAAATCATCTGAGTCAAGCCCTATGCCAGGCAGCATGGACAGAAAATTAATATGTGACACAGATGTCCTTCTAAAGGAATCTCAAGTCCAGAAGTAGACTAAAAATTATACAACTATATTAGAAGGTTTATTATTCATAATTATATATAGCATATAGTCTATACATAGTGAGAGTAATTACCTATAAAATGAGCATCAGGATAGTATAAAGTTGGTGTATGAAAGACTCACTGAATTACTGATTCTAAAAGAGTGTAACTGGGAAGATAATCTGGCTGAGCCTAAGTCCTTGACATGAGCAGGCTGTGGTAGGGACAGGGCACCTCTACTGATCCTAGATCAGTATGTCAACTCAGGCCACCCCTCACCATAACCCCCTTCAGCTCCTGGGACAGAGTCAATGTCGAAGAATAGGCAAAAGGAAAATTTTAATATCCCACATCCCCCAACTGAGAAATATGCAAGGGCACATTAGTACCCTGACAAGAGCCAAATCCTCTGCTTATGAAATAAACATGACCTCCTTGAAAAAAAATCCTTGACTTTAACAGGTATTTTAAATGCTATGTCTTAAAACCTCTAAAATTAAAACTCTAACATGTGTCTGTATGTTTGTCCCTATCCTCCTACTGACTCACCCAAGTGCTCTTTTTCTCTAGAGGTGGTCAAAAGAAAAGCAGCTCTAAAATACTCTCCAAGTTCCCACGGATCCCAGTATTATCATCTCATCTCTTTGAGACACAGAAATGGTTTCAAATTACAATTTCAGGATTGTACTAGCTAGCCACTTTATAATCTTACAATATTGCCATGTATTACTAAAAATACCAAAAAGAAAGTCTAACAAAAACCCCAGCCACGCACACATCAAGAATCAGAGCCAAAGAGAACATGTGAATTAGGCAAACAAAATTTAGGCCACTTGTCCACTTCCATAAGCATATGGAATAAAACGATGAATAAAGATAGCTACAAAAAAATCAAATTCTGTGAATACTCTAGTCTAATATTATTAATCTGACAATAATGTCTGTCACATTGAGACAGAAAATACAGTGAGTGACCAGGGTTAAATCCCTTTGAATATCCCAGAAATTTATTAACAACAACAACAACAATAAAGATCAAGGGAAATAACTATTCACTGAGCTGAACACTAATTGTCTCAGTCAAGTTCTGCCTGAGGCAATGGAAGACTCTTTGCCAACTCTTTAAGATTTTATTTATTTATTTGACAGAGAGAGAACGCGAGATGATGCATGCAAGCAGGGGGAGCAGCAGAGGGAGAGGAAGAAGCAGGCTCCTCGCCAAGCAGGTGCCCCTCTTTGCCAACTCTTACTGAAGGTAAGGGGGCTGCGTTTTTCTCCAACTCTCTCCTTTCTGTTACCCCACAATACCCTCAGTTCAAACAAGAGAGGATCTATTACAGTTGATCATTTACAATGATCATCAGTTGGCCAGGATGTTTTGTTCCTTAGCTAATGCCTGAGAGGCCTGCAGTGGCAGGTGAAAAAATGGCACCAAAAGTAAATCAGCAAATTAGCAAAAGCAATTCCATGAAGGATGGGTAGCCTAATAAATGGTGCTAGATGAACTGGATATTCATAGGCAAAGAAGAAAGAGTTGACCTAAACAGCACACTTTATACAAAATCTAATGCAAAATAAATCATAAACTTCAATGTAAAACATGAAACTATAAAGCTGACACACACACACACACACATACAAGCATAGGAAATAATCTTCTGAGTCTATGAATAGGACAAGCGTTTATACTTGATACCAAATGTGTAATCCATAAAAGAATAAAATTTAAACACTGGACCTCATCAAAACCTCTGGCTCTGTTAAAGATCTAATTTAGAAAATACAAAGACATATTACAGTCTGGGAGAAAATATGTGTAAATCAAATAACCAACAAAGTTCTTTTATCTAGGATATATAAAGAACTCTCAAACCTCAACACTGAAAAAAAAAAATTAGGAAAGAGGCAAAATCCAGGAGAAGACATTGCCCTGAGGAGGATATGCCTATGACAAACACATGAACATATGTTCAACATCATTAGTCATTAGAGAAATGCAAGTAAAAACACAGTGATATATGAATGCATACCTATCCGAAAAACTAAAATTAAAAATAGTGATAATACCAAATACTGTTAAGATGCAGAGAAACTGAATCACTCATACACTGCCAGTGTGAAACGATAAAGTCACTCTGGTAAGTAATTACAGAGTTCCCTTTAAAACTAAAAATGAGGGGAGGCGGAGCAAGATGGCAGAGAAGTAGGAGACCTGGATTTCATCTGGTCTCAGGAATTCAGATGATTACGTATCAAACCATTCTGAGCACCTACGAACGCAACAGGAGATAGAAGAAAAGAATAGCAACAACTCTCTGAACAGAAAAGCGACCACTTTCTGGAAGGTAGGGCGTGCGGAGAAGTGAATCCGAGGCGATATTCGGGAGGATAGACGGCGGGGGAGGGGGCCTCCGTCGGCCGCTTCTGGCAAGTGCTAGAGCCGCGGAGCACAAAACCGAACCTTTTAGAAGTCGGCTCCGCGGAGGGATGTCGCTGCAGTGGCTAAGCGGGGGGTGGAATCCTCCCGGGACAGTGTGGTCTCAGGATCCTTGGGGTCACAGAAAGACTGGGGGTGCCTGAGGGCAGCAGAGCTCCCAGGGATCGGAGCGGGGAAGCCGGCTGCAGAGACGGAGCCGAGGAGCAGGCTCTCAGCTCGGGGTTGCCATAAACCGGGATCGGTGATAGTCGGGCCACTTCTCCTCGAGCAGGGACCCAACAAGCGGCAGATCCAAGGAGACTCCCTTTCCACCCCCGGGAGGAGTGGCACGGGAGTGCACCGCAGGGATCTGCTGGGTTTGGAGACTCCACAGGGGGTCATGAGCCAGAGACAGAAACGCTCGGGGCACAGGCCGGGTGAGCACGGAGTGCGGCCAGAGACGGGGAGACGGGAGTGATTGACTGCTTTTCTCTGGGGGCGCACTGAGGAGCAGGGGCCCTGAGTTCTCGGCTCCTCCGGGGTGGAGATTGGGAGGTCACCATTTTCACTCTCATCCTCCAAAGCTGTACAGAAAGCTTGCAGGGAACAAAATCTCCCGAGAGCAAACCCAAGCAGATTGCTTAGCCTGGACCTGGCAAGGGTGGGGCAATTCCACCTCCGGGAAAGACCTTTGGGAACCAGGGCAACAGGCCCCTCCCCCAGAAGATCGGCAAGAACAGCCAGCCAAGAACAAGCTTACCGATCAAGGAGAACGGGAGAACTCCAGCACTAGAGGAATACTGCACATAGAATTCATGGCTTTTTTACCATGATTCACTAGTCTTTCAAAGAGAATTTTTTTAACTGTTTTTTTTCTTGAATTTGTCTTTTTCCCTTTTTCAACCAACATCAATCCCTTTTTTAAAAAAAATTATTTTTCATTTTTAGAGTCATATTCTATCCCTTCATGGTAGTTACCCTTATTTCTGGCATATACATATACATATATATATATATATATGTTGTTCTCTTTAAAATTTTGAGATACAGTTTCTTCTAACATATCAAACTATACCCTAAATCTCTAGTGTAAGACTTTGTTCCAATCTCCTGTCTGATCACATTCTCTCCCCTTTTTTTCTTTTGTTCATTCCTTTTTTTTAATCCTCTTCTTTATTTTTTCAAACACCTTATCAATTCTTTTTAAAATTTTTTCTAATTTTCATCTTTACAGTCATATTTCATCCCTTCATCATATCAACCCTTATTTTGTACATATATAAGTCTTTCTTTCTTTAAAATTTGAGGAGGCACTTTCTTCTAACAGACCAAAACACACCCAAAATCTAGTGTGTGGCACTGATCTATACACCAGCCTGATCACATGTGATCATATTCTGTTTTTTTTTTTGTTTGTTTTGTTCTGTTTTTGCTTGTTTTTATCTTTATCTTTTTTTTTTTCCTTTTTTCTTTCCCTTTCTTTTCCCCTGGTTTCAGGTCTTTTCTGATTGGTATAGAGTATATTTTCTGGGGATGTGGTTAACATGTTAGCATTTTGTTCTCTCATTCGTCTATTCTCCTCTGGACAAAATTACAAGACGAAAAAAATCACCTCAACAAAAAGAACAGGAGGTAGTACCGTCTGCCAGGGACCTACTCAATACAGACATTAGTGCGATGTCGGACCTAGAGTTCAGAATCATGATTTTAAAGATACTAGATGGGCTTGAAAAAAGCATGGAAGTTATTAGAGAAACCCTTCCTGGAGAAATAAAAATCAAAATCTAACCAAGTCAAAATCAAAAAGGCTATTAATGAGGTGAAATCAAAAATGGGGACACTAACTGCTAGGATAAATGAGGCAGAAGAGAGAATCAGCGATATAGAAGACCAAATGATGGAAAATAAAGAAGCTGAGAAAAAGAGATAAACAACTACTGGATCACGAGGGAGGAATTCAAGAGATAAGCAATACCATAAGACAAAACAACATTAGAATAATTTGGATCCCAGAAGAAGAAGACAGACAGAGAGGGGCAGAAGGTATATTGGAGCAAATTATAGCAGAGAACTTCCCTAATTTGGGGAAGGAAAAAGGCATCAAAATCCAGGAGGCACAGAGAAACCCTCTCAAAATCAATAAAAATAGGTCAATACCCCAGCATCTAATAGTAAAACTTACAAGTCTCAGAGACAAAGAGAAAATCTTGAAAGCAGCTCAGGAAAAGAGATATGTAACCTATAATAGTAAAACATTAGATTGGCAAAGGACCGATCCACAGAGACATGGCAGGCCAGAAAGGACTGGCATGATATCTTCAGAGCACTAAGCAAGAAAAATACGCAGCCAAGAATACTAAATAAATCTAGGCTGTCATTGAAAATAGAAGGAGAGATAAAAAGCTTCCAGGACAAACATAAGCTAAAGGAATTTGCAAACACGAAACCAGCCCTACAAGAAATATTGAAAGGGGTCCTCTAAGCAAAGAGAGAGCCTAAAAGCAGCATAGACCAGAAAGGAACACAGACAATATACAGTAACAATCACCTTACAGGCAATACAAGGGCACTAAATTCATATCTTTCAATAGTTACCCTGAATGTAAATGGGCTAAATGCCCCAATCAAAAGACACAGGCTATCAGATTGGATTAAAAAACAAGACCCATCCATATGCTGTCTGCAAGAGACTCATTTGAGACCCAAAGACACACCCACATTGAAAGTGAGGGGGTGGAAAACCATTTACCATGCTAATGGACACCAGAAGAAAGCTGGGGTGGCAATCCTTATATCACGCAAATTAGATTTTAAACCAAAGACTGTAATAAGAGATGAAGAAGGACACTATATCCTACTTAAAGGGTCTATCCAACAAGAAGATCTAACAATTGTAAATATCTAATTGGGAGCAGCCAATTATATAAGGCAATTAATAACAAAAACAAAGAAACACATTGACAAAAATACAATAATACTGGGGGACTTTCACCCCCCCCCCGACTGAAATGGACAGATCATCTAAGCAAAAGATCAACAAGGAAATAAAGACTTTAAATGAAACACTGGACCAAATGGACTTCACAGACATATTCACAACATTCCATCCCAAAGCAACGGAATACACATTCTTCTCTAGTGCCCATGGAATATTCTCCAGAATAGATCACATCGTAGATCACAAATCAGGTCTCAACTGGTACCAAAAGATTGGGATTATTCCCTGCATATTTTCAGAGCACAATGCTTTGAAACTAGAACTCAATCACAAGAGGAGAATCAGAAAGAACTCAAATATATGGAGGCTAAAGAGCATCCTACGAAAGAATGAATGGGTCAAGCAGGAAATTAAAGAAGAATTTTAAAAATTCATGGAAACCAATGAAAATGAAAACACAGCTGGTCAAAATCTTTGGGATGCAGCAAAGGCAGTCCTGAGAGGAAAGTATATAGCAATACAAGCCTTTCTCAAGAAACAAGAAAGGTCTCAAATACACAACCTAACCCTACACCTAAAGGAGCTAGAGAAAAAAGAGCAAATAAAGCCTAAACCCAGCAGGAGAAGAGAAATAATAAAGATCAGAGCAGAAATCAATGAACTAGAAACCAAAAGAACAGTAGAACAGATCAACGAAAGTAGGAGCTGGTTCTTTGAAAGAATTAACAAGATTGATAAACCCCTGGCCATTTTATCAAAAAGAGAAAGGACCCAAATCAACAAAATCATGAATGAAAGAGGAGAGATCACAACCAACACCAAAGAAATACAAACAATTAAAAGAACATATTACGAGCAACTCTATGCCAGCAAATTAGATAACCTGGAAGAAATGGATGCATTCCTAGAGATATATCAACTACCAAAATTGAACCAGGAAGAAATAGAAAACCTGAACAGACCTATAACCACTAAGGAAATTGAAGCAGTCATCCAAAATCTCCCAACAAACAAAAGCCCAGGGCCAGATGGCTTCCCAGGGGAATTCTACCAAACATTTCAAGAAGAATTAATACCTATTCTCCTGAAACTCTTCCAAAAATTAGAAACGGACGGAAAACTTCCAAACTCATTTTATGAGGCCACCATTACCCTGATCCCCAAACCAGACAAAGACCCCATCAAAAAGGAGAACTACAGACCAATATCCTTGATGAACATGGATGCAAAAATTCTCACCATAATACTAGCCAATAGGATCCAACAGTACATTAAAAGGATTATTCACCACGACCAAGTGGGATTTATCCCTGGGCTGCAAGGCTGGTTCAACATCCGCAAATCAATCAACGTGATACAATACATTAACAAAAGAAAGAGCAAGAATCATATGATCCTCTCAATTGATGCAGAAAAAGCATTTGACAAAGTACAGCATCCTTTCTTGATGAAAACTCTTCAGAGTACAGGGATAGGGGTACATACCTCAATACCATAAAAGCCATCTATGAAAAACCTACAGCGAATATCATTCTCAAGGAGGAAAAACTGAGAGCTTTCCCCTTAAAGTCAGGAACATGGCAGGGATGTCCACTATCACCACTGCTATTCCACATAGTATTAGAAGTCCTAGCCACAGCAATCCGACAACAAAAAGAAATCAAAGGCATCCAAATCGGCAAAGAGGAAGTCAAACTCTCACTCTTTGCAGATGATATGATATTGTATGTGGAAAACCCAAAAGACTCCACCCCAAAACTGCTAGAACTCATACAGGAATTCAGTAAAGTGGCGGGATATAAAATCAATGCACAGAAATCAGTGGCATTCCTATACACCAACATCAAGACAGAAGAGAGAGAAATTATGGAGCTGATTCCATTTACAATTGCACCCAAAACCAGAAGATACCTAGGAATAAATCTAACCAAAGAGGAAAAGGATCTGTACTCAGAAAACTATAAAATACTCAGGAAAGAAATTGAAGAAGACACAAAGAAATGGCAAAACGTTCCATGCTCATGGATTGGAAGAACAAACATTGTGAAGATGTCACTGCTACCTAGAGCAATCTACACATTCACTGCAATCCCCATCAAAATACCATCCACTTTTTTCAAAGAAATGGAACAAATAATCCTAAAATTTGTATAGAATCAGAAAAAAAACCCTGAATAGCCAGAGGAATGTTGAAAAAGAAAAGCAAAGCTGGCGGCATCACCATTCTGGACTTCCAGCTCTATTACAAAGTTGTCATCATCAAGACAGTATGGTACTGGCACAAAAACAGACACATAGATCAATGGAACAGAATCGAGAGCCCAGAAATGGACCCTCAACTCTATGGTCAACTCATCTTTGACAAAGCAGCAAAGAACGTCCAATGGAAAAAAGTCTCTTCAAGAAATGGTGTTGGGAAAATTGGACAGCCACATGCAGAAGAATGAAACTGGACCATTTCCTTACATCACACACAAAAATAGACTCAAAATGGTTGAAAGACCTCAATGTGAGACAGGAGTCCATCAAAATCCTAAAGCAGAACATAGGCAGCAAACTCTTCGACCTCAGCCACAGCAACTTTTTCCTAGACACATCACCAAAGGCAAGGAAAGCCAGGGCAAAAATGAACTATTGGGATTTCATCAAGGTAAAAAGGTTTTGCACAGCAAAAGAAAAGTCAACTAAACCAAAAGACAACCGACAAAATGGGAGAAAATATTTGCAAATGACATATCAGATAAGGGGCTACTATCTAATATCTATAAAGAACTTATCAAATTCAACACCCAAAGAACAAATGATCCAATCAAGAAATGGGCAGAAGACATGAACAGACATTTTTCCAAAGAAGACATCAAAACGGCCAACAGACACATGAAAAAGTGCTCAACATCGCTCGGCATCAGGGAAATCGAAATCAAAACCTCCATGAGATACCACCTCACACCAGTCAGAATGGCTAAAATTAACAAGTCAGGAAACGATAGATGTTGGCGGGGATGCAGAGAAAGGGGAACCCTCCTACACTGTTGGTGGGAATGCAAGCTGGTGCAACCACTCTGGACAACAGTATGGAGGTTCCTCAAACCGTTGAAAATAGAGCTACCATACGGTCCAGCCATTGCACTACTGGGTATTTACCCCAAAGATACAAATGTAGGGATCCGAAGGGGTACGTGCACCCCAATGTTTATAGCAGCAATGTCCACAATAGCCAAACTGTGGAAAGAGCCAAGATGTCCATCGGCAGATGAATGGATAAAGAAAAGGTAGTATATATACACAATGGAATATTATGCAGCCATCAAAAGGAATGAGATCTTGCCATTTGCAACGATGTGGGTGGAACTGGAGGGTGTTATGCTGAGTGAAATAAGTCAATCAGAGAAGGACATGTATCATATGACCTCACTGATATGAGGAATTCTTAATCTCAGGAAACAAACTGAGGGTTGCTGGAGTGGTGCGGGGTGGGAGGGATGGGGTGGCTGGGTGATAGACATTGGGGAGGGTATGTGCTATGGTGAGCGCTGTAAATGTACAAGACTGTTGAATCACAGATCTGTACCTCTGAAACAAATAATGCAATATATGTTAAGAAAAAAAAAAGAAGAAGATAGCAGGAAGGGAAGAATGAAGAGGGGAAAATTGGAGGGGGAGACAAACCATGAGGGAGTATGGACTCTGAAAAACAAACTGAGGGTTCTAGAGGGGAGGGGTTGGGGGGATGGGTTAGCCTGGTGATGGGTATTAAAGAGAGCACGTTCTGTGTGGAGCACTGGGTGTAATGCACAAACAATGGATCATGGAACACTACATCAAAAACTAATGATGTAATGTATGGTGATTAACATAATAAAAAATTTAAAGAAAGGGCAAAAAAAAACTAAAAATGAACTTACCATACTAGCAAGCAATTCCAATCTTGGATGTATATTCTAGGGAATTTAAAACTTATTTTCACACAGAAATTTGTACACAAATATGTCTATCAGCCCTTTTCATAACAGTCAAAACCTGGAAACTACGCAAGTGTCCTTCAATGGGTGAATGGTTAAACAATGCATATATTCATACCATGCAATACTACAAAGCAATAAAAAAGGACACACTCTTTCTGCACACTGTAAGTCAGATGAACCTCAAGGAACTTTTGCTGAGTTAAAGAAAAAAATTCCCACCTCAAAGGATAAATACTTCATGATTCTATTGATGAAACTTTTGTGAAACAACACAATTGTAGAGATGGAGAACACATCAGTGACTCCCACGAGTTAGGAATGAGCATGAAGGAGTAGATATGCCTATAAAAGATACAGACTCTTCTGATGATGGCAACATTAAGTGTTGACTACAGTGTGGATTACATGAAGCCACATGGGAGATATAACTACATAGAACTACATGTGCATGTGCACGTGCGTGCGCACACACACACACACACACACACACTACACTAACAAAGGAATGCATATATAAATGGTAAAATCTGAGTAAGGGCTAGGATGTACCAAGGTCAGATTTTCTGCTTTGATATTGTAGTAGAGTTATACACAATATTACCATTGGAGGAGGCTGCATCAAGGGTCACAGAATCTCCCTATACATTTCTTTGCAATTTCCTGTGAATCTTTAGTTACTTTAAAATGAAGAGTTCTTTTTTTAAGTAAATTGGAATCTTTGGTCCAGACACTATAGTATATAGACCATTTGTACCCCGCTACTCCTTACTAGTGACAACTATACACCCTAAAAATGGTATAAGAGAAAAGAGAGGTAGTAGTCTGAGTAGAGCTGAGAAGGTGAGCTGGTTTGGGATAGCACAAGTAAAGGAGCAGCACTGTGGTAGGGGATGTTGGTGCCCCATCCAACAGTAGACCACACAGACCTGGGGCTCCCCAACCCCTCACTCAGCAGAAGGAAGCCCATGTGGGCTCATTCCTCCCCCAGATGGAATGGAAGTCCCTTGATGACATCAGGCAAACCTGACACAAATAGCAAGGGGGATCCATTAGGAGTCTTACTAAAAATCAGCATCCTGGGAAAGTACCCTTCTTCTCATCCTGGTCTGAGATTCCCTCTTTTTGCCAAGTGGTACCCAAGTGGCAAATACTACTTAGCAAGAGAGATGAAGCAGCGCAGGCTGCAGAGCCACTTTGTCCCTTCAGGTCCCCAAACTCCCATCCTCCTCCCAGAGACAGTGGTTGGGGCAGGTGGGATGGGAAACAAGGACCAGTCTCAGCAAGCAGCCTGGAGGAGGAAGTTGCTTTGTTTTGTGGCCAAGGTTTTCATCCCCACCAAAGACAAGGAGGTGGTGGGCAGAACTGAAAGGACGATCCAAATACATCAAGCCTCCTAATTCAGGAAACCTCAACACTAAACCAACCAACAAACCGAAAAACCCAAAAACCAAAAACACACACCCAAAGACAAAAATAACAGCAATAAAAACAGTATGATTAACAAGTGGAGAAAATAAATAAATGGGTATTTCACTGAAAAAGACATACAGATGGTAAATAAAAACCTGAAAAGATGCTCAACATTATTAGCCACCAGGGAAATGAAAATTAAAACCACAAGAAGAAATCACTGCACTCCTATCAGAATACCTGAAGTGGAAGAAAAAAAAAAAGGGACAACACTAAAAGCTTTCAAGGATGTAGTCAACCTGAATCACTCATATATTGCTGGTAGGAATGTAAGATGTTACAGTCACTCTGGAAAACAGTTTATTAGGTTCTTATTAAATGAAGCATGCAGCTACCGTAGGTTCCAGGAATTGTACCTTCGAATATTCATCCCAGGAAAGGAAAACTTATGTTTCCACAAAAACTAAACAAAAGTAGGTTTATTCCTAGCAGATCCAAGCTGGACCCAGCCCATATACTTTCAAAAGGTGAACAATTAGGGGTGCCTGGCTGGCTTAGTTGGCAGAGCATTCAACTCTTGATTTCAGGGCTGTGATTTTGAGCCCCACACTGCATGTAGAAATTACTTTAAAATAAAATCATTACCAAAAAAAAAAAAAGGTGAACAATTAATTCAACTATGGAAGACCCATAATATGGAATACTACTCAGCTCTGAAAAGGAATGGAATAATTATACATGGAACAACTGGCTGAATTTCCAGGTAATGATGCCAAATGGAAAAAGTAAAGGTCCTGGAAAAATGAAGGGAATATTAGTGACACAACAATTTATTAAACACCATTTTAGTAATCCCAACTCTGTGCCTGGCACTGTTGCAAGTCTTGGGAACCAGCAGGGAACAAAGTCCCTGACATCGGGGAGTATATATTCTAGTGTGGAGAGGCAGACAACCAACGTACGTACAAGGTGCCTGACATTGTCGATGTTGTGAAGGGAATTAAAAAAAAAAGCAGAGTAATGTGACATAGTTTAGAATAAAATCATTAGGTTGTATGTAGAATATGAGACTGGTGGGAGAGCTCTTGGGATTTTACTGTTAATCCTGTAACTTATAAAACTTTTGTGAAAACCTGTCTGAATAATCAGGGATGGCTTGGGTCCTCGTTTCATTTCTTTGCATGGTATGGAGGACATCAGGCTATGAATGAAGTTTACGAAAACTCTTGGCTTTTACATTAAAAGCTATAAATTTACAAACTGGTATTTTAATTTACATTACCCTCCACTCACGGTGCAGCTGGAAGGCATGTCCTGACTGGTGGCTCCATCAGTAAAAAAGGAAGGTTTGAGCAACAATACTGTATACTGTTTGATAGTCGGTTTGGATTTTTCTCCTTTGGACTTTATCTCAAATAAGAAATGTTCTGTTTATGATTCCTATGTCCTCGTTTCTCTTGTATTGATTCTACATCACCCTTTAGACTTTCAAATCATTTCCCACCCCTTTCTCTACTTCTCTGTAAAACTAAAAAGAAAAAGGTAACTGCTTTCCCTGGCACCACTTGCCTTGAACTCACCACTTAACATTTCTTGTCCCCTTCTATTTCTGACCAACTGAGGAAAGATGCAGCTGCCACTGTCATGTTGGATTTCTTGTCTCTATTCCCCAACCTTTCGGAGACTCCAGCTTCCTCTTCCTGCTAAAGCTACTGCACTCTATTCTGTTTTTCTGCATGAAACATCACTTGATCTTCTGCAGTCTCCTGCTCCAGGAGATTTTTATTAACGTTACTGAGATTATCGGATGCCAATGATGTGAAAGGTGAAGACATTCTATTGATGTTCTCTTAACTAATATACATGCATCCCCTGGGGAAGATTTTTCTTATCCAATTGCTTCCCTGTGCCTTCACAGGACAAATGGAATGAGCTGAAACAATTATTCAGGAGCTCCAGAATTTAAGAGCAACAACTGCTACTAATAATAAAGTAGGATTTTGTTCTGAACTATGTCACCATTAATCACGTTTCCTAGATAAGTTCTTGACTCTCTTCTTGGCCTTAATGGAAAGAGACAGTGAACAGGACACCAGAGATGGGAACGAGTAAGAGACATAACTCGGTGATTTAACAAATCAATGGAAGTTACTTTTGGATTTCAGCCTCTGAATATAGCAATGATGATTGATACCATGAAACAATTCATTTTTCTGATAATTATGAAGCCAAACAAAAGCCATGTCTCTCGTCTGCCATATTTGGGGCATTTTCTTTTTTTTTCTTCTAAGATTTTATTTATTTGAGAGAGAGGATGAGAGAGAGCATGAGAGGGGAGAGGTCAGAGGGAGAAGCAGACTCTCCTCCAAGCATGGAGCCCAATACCAGACATGATCCTGAGAATCCAGGATCATGACCTGAGCCGAAGGCAGTTGCTTAACCAGCTGAACCACGCAGGCGCCCTTGGGGCATTTTCTTAAGCTCCATGTATACAAACTTTTTTTAAAAAGTAAAATAATGAGAAAAAAAATGTGAAGCAATTCTAACCCCAGTTAATTATTTAGCTGTTCCAGATAAAGTGTTTGGGCGACCTGGAATTGCTTGCTTTCTCCACTTCATGTGACTAGAAATAACCAGTGCTCAGAGCCAGAAATCAGTCAGCCAGCATTCCCTGGCACTGAAGAACAGACCTATTCAGATGATTATATAGACTGCTTTTTTTTTTTTTTTTTAAGATTTTATTTTTAAAAAGGTACTCTACTAGGTACTGGGCATGGAGCCAGACAGACAAGACAGACAAGATCTCTGCTTCATGGAGCTCATATTCTGGTGATGAGAAAAAAACTATGCCAATAAGTAACATGTAATTAAGAAGCTTTCAGATTAAGAGAAATATGGAGATAATAAAACAGGGTGTTACGACTGAGTGACTTTGCATGGAACGGAAACAATATATATAGTGTGTAAGGTCTCTAAGGGGAAGATACCTGAGATGTTATGTTACTGAACAGAAGGAGATGCCCATGGACAACTGTTAGGAAAATTCCTGGTAAAGGGGACAGAATGTGCGAACACCTTGCAACGGGAAGAAGTTCTGTGTGTTCCAGGATCACAAAGGCCAGAATGGCATTGTCAAAGCAAAAATTGCCCTGGTAAGACAGACGTGATTCAAGGCCATCACACACGATGAGAAGAGAGAGAAGATAAGAGACTACAAGTTGGTCTAAACTCAAATCCACTCAAAGGGCAGAAGAATTTTTTAAAAGCTGGGGTTGGGGAGTTGTACATCTGTGTTTGCTAATTGGCCTTACCCCTAGTAACAATAAACTTTCAGCTATTTTCACAAGAGGAGGTAGCTTTACAACTTGAACAAAGTGCTCTTACCCTCCCACAGAAACTGAGAGATGGCAATGGCATCTTCCTGGATTATATTTCAAAGGAATAGCTCCAAGGTCCCTGAGGAAGGCCATCCAGTTTTCAAACTACCAGGAGACATTTTAAAAGACTTACATCTCAAAGGATCAGAGAAGAATTCACAAGTTCTCTAAAGAAGATGTTCTAGGAAAAGGGAGGTCAGGCCCTAGAGTGAGGAAGGTGGCTATTTAAAGTTTAGTCGAGCTGAGAGGAATGTGAAGCCATCTTGGTCAGTGGAGAACCAAGGGAAGAGTGAAATGAAGGGAGGATATACAGACAATGGGACACCACTGAGTTCCATGGTAGTGACAGGAAGGTTGACTTCACTCCAAGTGCAGCAGGAAGCCACTGAAGGTCTTAAGCAGGAGAAAATAATTATTCTTGGCAACTCTCATTTATACAGTAAAAGAAATTAACATGTATCAAGTAATTACAATGTGTACGACATTATTTTATTTAATCCTTATAACCTTGATGTTACATTGAGAAAACAAGCCTAGGTAACTTTAGGAGTTGTGGGTTAATTATCTGGCCATCTAACTATTAGCCCCATTTTAGAGTTGAAATGATGGAAGCTAGGATAGGTTAGGTAACTTGCCTGAAGTTACCAAGCTACTAACCGGCACCTCATTTCACCCAATTCTTAATAATGAAGAAGCCTGATGATTTCCATTTTCTATCAACATCAGTTCACCAGTTCATTGGTGATCTCATCCAGTCTCAAGACTAAATGTCATTTCTGTGAGGATTCTGAATGTTTACCTCCAGCCCACATTCTCCCTCACAGCTAGGTGATGATAGCATGTGATGTAGGTTTAGCCCCTGAGAAAGAGAACAAAGTCTTTCAGGGGGAGTTCTTCAAAGTCATTTCTATCCTTACAGAAATATATGAGGACAACTTCATGGACAACCCCATTCTTACCTTCACATTAGGTAAGGATGGGATGACCATTATTACGTGATCCTCGCCAGCACACTGAGGATAATAGACTAGAAAGATGGGGACACCCTGGGTCTCTGATGATTACTGAGCCAGTACAGCAATCCAGGATCACTGTTCAATTTTTTTATTATATAATGGAATATTAAATCATATTTAAGTCTCTTACTTGGTTAGTCTGTCAGTTATACTAAAAGCAACCTAGATTACAGGTTGTCATATGATTAATTAGACCCTGTGAACTAGCCAAACCAGCTTCCTTAATGTTTAATATTATGATTGCACAGTTTACTTACTGAAGCACATTCCAAGGAAGTCCAACTGCCAGTCATATAAAAAGCCCCCTCTAGAGGGAATAACTTCCGGGTGATTTTTTTTTTTCTACATTAATTTAACACACTGACCATCTGTTCTATGCCAGAAAATATTCCAGGCTCTGGGGATGGAGCAGCTGTGTACTCAACAGGCAAACATGCCTGACCTCATGGAATTTACATTCTAGTAGAGGAAAACAGACCATGCATGGTTAGCATTTCTAGGGCTCACAAATACACAATTCTCTTTCTAGCCAAACATATATTGGGACCCGTAGCACAAAGAGCCACATGACCAGTTCTGACCAAATCTTGCTAACACTTTGTGAGCACAACTGATACGTGCTCCTTCTGAGCCAAAACATTTCATTTTCAGTAGAAAAGACACTCTCCTCTCCTGTTTCCTCCATGATTAAAGGAATATATTTTGAGATGGTCATATCTCAAGAGGTCTGAGTTTCAAAGTCATCTCTCAGAGAACACTTATTCTGGAGAATCATCCTGATCCCTCAGTTCGCTTTGCATGAGACACAAACAAACTTTACCATGCTGGACCATTGAGACTTTACGGCTGATTTTGATTGTCTACCCTAACTTAACGTGTTAGATGGTATACTTGACTTTAAGTCTCTCTTTCTAAATGTAACTTTCTCACATAAATGCAGCTTGTATAAGCATTTACAATTTTTTCTCAGCTACATTTAGAAGTTATCCTCTCTAAACAACATGTATCATTTCAGTTTCAGTGTGTGATACACAGATACACAGAGTAAAATTATTACAAGCGAAGTCAGATTCTGATTCCTACCACCCATTCATCACAGCTTCCCTCTAAAATTCTTCTCTCCCATTGTAAAAATCACCAGGTATCAAATATAAAAGTCCATACCTTTTTAAAAACAATCCAGGGCCCTGGGGAAATATATTTTTTAAAAAGCTAGACTTATTAGTTCATATTTAGGATAGAAATTGGAATCAGGTAGATGAACAGAGAATTGAGTCTATTTGCAGTAGAATGATGAGTGCATCCCCACCATATTTTTTCAGACAATCTCTGAATGTCCCAGGAAGCTAAATGCCCATCTGTCATACCAGGAGATTACTGTGTTGTGAACAGTGTTCTTTTTCAGCTGTTTTCCAAAGTATTTGCTCTAGATTTTTTCTATTGCTATTTAGCACTGTAGTCTTTCTGCAAAACTTCAAGTACCAAATTCATCATGTCATAATGTGTTTTTAAAATGGTTATTAGATTAAGTCTCAATAAGACACATTTGATACTATCATTTTTCTTATGCTGATAACCAGGATTTCCTTTTTTTTTTTTTTTTTTGCAAAAAATGGATAAAAGTTCTCTCGGTGCTCTTCTAGAGTTTCCTCAATAGGATGTCCCCAATAGCCAAACTGTGGAAAGAGCCAAGATGTCCATCGACAGATGAATGGATAAAGAAGATGTGGTATATACACACAATGGAATATTATGCAGCCATCAAAAGGAATGAGATCTTGCCATTTGCAACGACGTGGATGGAACTGGAGGGTGTTATGCTGAGTGAAATAAGTCAATCAGAGAAAGACATGTATCATATGACCTCACTGATATGAGGAATTCTTAATCTCAGGAAACAAACTGAGTGTTGCTGGATTGCTGGGGGGTGGGAGGGAGGGGGTGGCTGGGTGATAGACATTGGGGAGGTATGTGCTATGGTGAGCACTGTGAATTGTGCAAGACTGTTGAATCACAGATCTGTACTTCTGAAACAAATAATGCAAGATATGTTAAGAAAAAAGAAAAAGAAGAAGATAGCAGGAGGGGAAGAATGAAGGGGAGTAAGTCGGAGGGGGAGACGAACCATGAGAGACGATGGACTCTGAAAAACAAACTGAGGGTTCTAGAGGGGAGGGGGTTGGGAGGATGGGTTAGCCTGGTGATGGGTATTAAAGAGGGCACATTCTGCATGGAGCACTGGGTGTTATGCACAAACAATGAACCATGGAACACTACATCAAAAACTAATGATGTAATGTACGGTGATTAACATAACAATAAAAAATTTAAAAAAAGAATGAAATGAAGGCATTAAATAATAAATGTATAGACTTACTGGAAAAAAAAAAAAGACTATGTGCTGTGGCTTTATGGACATGGGAACCATGCTTGCATCATCCACTGCTTTATCCTCAGGGCCCAGCTTAGTGTGTGCACATAGTAGGTATTCAATAAATCTGGTTATGTACTAGCCCATTTCAATTTCCCTTAAATGATTAATTGCATACATACCACAATCAAGTTCATGTAGTAGTGCTCAATTAATGTGTTAAATGAAATAAAAAGATGAATTAAGGTATAAATTTCTATCTGAATTGGAAGTTCTTTGTCAGTTTCATTTTATGGCATCCTAGCCCAATTTTCCAAAACTAATAGTGTTCTAAAAAATACTAAAAATTTAAACAGAAAGTTCACTCCACATCTCTGGAAAGTTTAGGACATACAGTGGACCCTTGAACAATGCAAGTCTGAATTGCACAAATCCATTTATAGGCAGATTTTTTTCCATCAGTACAGCACCGTACACCACAATTAATATATTTTGTCTTCCATATACTTTTGTTAATAATCTTTTCTCTAGCTTAATCATAAGAATACAGCATATATACATACAACATACAAAATGTGTCCATCAATTTTTATGTTATTGGTAAGAGAAAAATAGACTATTAGAAGTTAGATTTTGGAGGAGTCAAAAGTCATACACAGATTTTCTACTAGACAAAAGGTCAGTGCACTCCCACCCCCACTTTGTTCTAGAGTCAAC
The DNA here is from genome assembly GCF_003265705.2 of Callorhinus ursinus. NCBI lineage: Eukaryota > Metazoa > Chordata > Mammalia > Carnivora > Otariidae > Callorhinus > Callorhinus ursinus. The sequence goes on from NW_027397085.1 coordinate 24,046,512, forward strand.
AGTACATTCTGAATATTTCTACATGATGTTTTCCTTCTTGTTCCTTCATTTTACTCAGTACTTTAAAGATAGCCTCCCAATGTCTTCTGGTCTCTCTTGCTTATGATGTCAGCTATAACTCTTACCATAATTCTTGCATAAAACGTAATTTTTCTTTGTTGTTAAAATATGTTCTTTATTAGGTTTTCAGCTGTTTATGATGTATTCAATTTCTGTTCTCTTTGGATTTATTCTGCTTTTTCTTTTTTGAGTTTTTTGGATCTGTGCATTACATTTTCAATTAAATTTAAAAGATTTTTTAAATTTCTCTATTTTTTTTCCTGTTCCATTCTCCCTTTTTCCCTTTTCTTTTTCGCGTCCAATTACATGTATGTTCAGTCACTTAACAATGTTCCAGGATCACTGACACTATTTTGTGAGTTTTTTCTGCCAACATTTTCTTTTGTACTTTAACAATTTCTACTGCCCTATAAACTCACTGATCCTTTTTTCTTAATTTCATAATCGGCACTTAAACCCAATCACAGCATTTTTTTACTTCCAGGATTTCTGCTTAGTTCTCTTTTAGAATTTCTCTCTTAACATTCACATACCTTACATTTGTTTTTCATTTTAAGTAGACTCCACACAGTGTGGAGCCCAACATGGGGTTTGAACTCACAACCCCGAGATCAAGACCTGAGAGGAGAGCAAGACTTGAGATTAGATCGAGAGTGGGTTGCTTAGCCAACTGAGCCATCCAGGTGCCCCACATACCTTACTTTAATATGGATATTGTTACATATTTTGTTATTTTGAAGTCTTACCCCAGATGTTGAAATTATTAGACAATCTGTGGATTTGCTTCTATTGATAGTTTACTTCTCCCATAGTCCATTGTTGACTTTTATTCTGTCTAGGAATTGTGTGTGTCTGTGTGTGTGTGCGTGCGCACGTGCTACACATTTTAAGTGATGCATTGTAGGTACTCCAGATTCATTTGAACCATGTGGAGTTTTGTTCCAGGAGATAATTAATGATAGATTACCTTTATCCTCTAACAAGCGTGGTATTAGGCTTTATTGGTGAAGGTCTGCTTTGGATTTTTCCTTAGTCCCAGAGCATAGACTTTAGTTTTATCATGTAGTTCTTAACCCTAAAACATGATCCTTTGGGGATTTTACTCAAAAGCCCAAGGTGTTTACTAGTCTAACTCAAGGAGGATTGCACCCCAAACTCTTTCCAACCCCAGCAAACTGTTCAATTTTCATTTCTTTCACCCTTGTAATTTCTTAATCTTGAAGCCTCACCCCATTCATGTCCAATTTAGAAATCTATCAAAATTTTGAGAACACATATGCAGGTTTTGGAGCTTCCACCCTCTGTGACTCTTTTCTTTCACTGGATTCCTCTTTCAATTTTCAGCCATTCTTGCAACTAGGGAAAAACCATTTAAATGTGGAGTCCAACTATTATGTCCCTTTTTTCAACTATTTACTCAAATTTCTGCCAGCACAGTGTCACTCTGCTGTTTTAAAATAACTCTTGTATACATCTTGTTTGACATTATTGTTAATAGCAGAAATATTAGTCTAAGTACACACCACCATTATTCAAATTAAGAAACTTTTACTAAAAATACCTGAGCAAAGTAAAAATAAAAGACACACACACCACAAATGAATGAGCATTAAATATAATCAAACCTCTCTATCCACCTACAAGCTTATAGGAAGAAAGAAAAATAAGCCAGCTATGAGGGAATAGGTAAATATATCATGTGCAACATTCTACATGACAAGTGATCTTTTCTCTCTAAAGTATCAGTGGCATAAAAAGGGAATGAGAACCTATCAGATAAAACAGGCTAAAGACTGTTAAGAAAATGTTGCAAATGGTCCCAGTTTACAGTTTGATTTTAAAACCTTTGGGAATATATATGAGATAATTGGAGAGACTTTAACATGGCCTGGAAATTAGATAATGTGAGGGAATTACTGTTATCTTTATACACAACAATGGCATGATGATGATGTTAGCATAATTTTATCAGTTACAGACGTGTCCTGAAATATTTACTAATAAAATGTCACATCTGTAATCTTTTAAAATTTAACAGGAAAGGGCTGCCTGGGTGGCTCAGTTGTTAAGCATCTGCCTTCTGCTCAGGTCATGATCCCAGGGTCCTGGGATCAAGTTTCACATCGGGCTCCCTGCTCGGCCGGGAGCCTGCTTCTCCCTCCCACTCCCCCTGCTTGTGTTCCCTCTCTCGCTGTCTCTCTGTCAAATAAATAAATAATATTTAAAAATAAATAAATAAAATAAAATTTAATAGGAAAAATAGCTGGGGAGTGAAAAACATGAAATAGCATTGGAATCACATTTATATTTTTTATTAAACATAGTTCAAAATAATAACTATAGGAGAATTGGACTAAAGATACTTACTTCAGCCAGGAATAGTCAAAATTGGTTTATGTGTCACTCACTACTCCTGCATTCTGTGCCTACAGAAGACATTGGTAAATGATGAAGGCACTTTTACTACTCATCAAGATTAACTTTCTGAGCTGAATCATCTGGAAAATTACGAAATAATGAATTGACAGTAACATGAAAGATAAAACATCTCCACAAATGTCCTCCTCTTCCATTTTATTTTCTCTTTATGAGCCAGCATTTTCTCTCTTTCATGAGGTTTTTAATATGTATGCCTACAAGTCTACTAGAAAGGAGGAGGTTGTAAAAGACATTACTACAACTCCCTGATACCCATTTCACTTAGGACCCACGGAAAATTCTGAGGCCTCATTGGAACCACAGAGACTTCATCGCTTCTCGGCCTTTTGGCTAAGATCAAGTGGAACCACAGAGACTTTGGGTCAAAAAGATAAAGTATTTTGTTGTATTATACCACTGACATTTGAAGTTTGTTGTTGTGACTTGCCTATAAGCCTAAATTAACTCAGTAAGGGGGCAGAAATGTCAATAATTCTAAGTATGGGATGATCAAAATGGGATGTTTTTGAATTGTACACCATAGCATGTTTAGAATTAATAGCCATTTATTAGGTGCTTATTATGTGTAATTCTGCTTATCGTTTTATAACAATCACCTTATGTTTGTTACATGAACTAACAAAAACTAAGAAGGTATTACATTTTATACATAAGAAATGAAGCTCACAATTAATAATTTCCCCATGTTCAGGTAGGTAGGAGTCAAGGAAGCCAGAATTTTATACTAGGTTTGTCTAATGTGAAGCCTGTGCTCTTAACCATTGTACTGTAGGCTCTTTGAGGGTAACATGGGACCTTATATTCTTATCATACCTCCAGTGAACCTGATAAAAATATTAAGTCCATATTTTATTCAGCATGATTTGAATATAATGAATGAATACATTTTAATGCCAGAAGTAAAGGAGACAGTTTTAGGTAATAGATTGGGTGAGGGAATTCCACTAGTGTAAAGTTCTCTCTGTTCCCGGTTTAAAAATAATTCATAATAGGTTGGAAATTGCTGGTATACTGTTACATTGCTAAGTATGCCTTCTTTTCAAAGTATTTGCAGTTTCAACAAACTGTGTGTAAAGCTGAGGAAAGGATGTGGAATAGTAGGGAGAGACTCTACTCCAACTCATTACCTATGCTGTTTAAAAATACTGGTTTGGTATTGTATTATATTAATAGAGTCATGGCTAGTATTTATGGAGCACTGATAATGAAGCAGGCAACGTGATCAACACTTTTTGTGTTAATTCATTTAAAACAAGAGAACTAGAATATCAGTACTATTGTTATCAACGTTTTACAGATAAGGAATACAAGATTCGGGAATGTTAACAGGACTTGCCCAAGGTTATAGAGGAGTTAAGTGGTCCAAACACTGATCTAAGTCCAGAGTAGAGTGTAAGTTCTTAACTACTACATACCTCTGTCTTCACTACGTCCCTTCTGCTTTTCTCTGCCTTCTAGATCAATGGCAAAAATGTTTTGTTAAAAAGAAAAAGGCTTCTAGTGGAAGTTGGATTCTGGTAAAAACCATGAAAGATCTGGATTTTTTCCTTCTTCAAAAGCTCTCCTTTTTGAAAAAGTCATTCCTTAGCATTTTCTCTTCAGCCAAAGTCATGACTTCTTCTGAAAACTATGTCTGAGCATCTCAATGGAGATGAGCAAATTTTAGTAATTAAGGTTTCCATATGATTTAGAGAATTTGGAACTCCCCATATGAGCAGGTCAGCAAAGTCAAGACTTAAATTAACACTGACATTACCTTCCCACTTAACTGGAGCTTCAGCCAAGCCCTTTTTTAGCATCTGTTGTCCAATCCTGACTTCTAGAAAGATTAGTTGGAAGCAGGAATAAAAGATTTAAAAATAATACCTATGAATCATAACATCTTAGACTTAGAAAGCACTTTACATTATCATCTACTCCGACTTGCTCATTTGTAAGTGATAAATGGAAGGATGTTTTGTGACCAAAATTTCAATAGCAAATTAACCTTTTTTTTTTTCCCCCTGATACACAGTCCAGGGCTCTTCCTACTTCCTCACAAAAGAGGGATGGGAAGATGAGTTTTTTAAGAAGGAGCAAACTGAGAGGATGAAATAAAAACATGAAGCTTCTTATCAGTAGAGGAGAAAAATAGGCAGCCAGCTTCAGTTTAAGCATTGGAGGATTTCAAATAGGAAAAAAAATTTAAAATCCAGTTGTATGAGATGATTTAGTGCTACAGAACAGCATGGTGAGTAGAGTTAGTAATACTGGATTACAGACTTAAAAATCTACTTAATATGGTTGACCTCAAGTATTATCATGCACGCAGAATTGCAGCTATGTGAGGTGATGGAGGTGTTAACTGGCTTGATTGTCATAATCCTATCACAATGTTTATGTGTACTAAGACATCATGTTGTTCTTAAATACACACAACTTTTATTTGTCAATTATACCTTAATCAAGCGGGGGGAAAGAAAATACAAGTACACTCTTACACACACACACCCTCCTACTAAGAGTACTTAAATAAGGGAATAAATAAGGAAAAGAGTTCAAGAGTCTCCTTCTCTGTAAGCCTGGAAAATCAAGTGATCTTCACCAACATAAAATGACATCTTTATAATCCCCACCACAGCCAGACAACATTCCTTCCTTCCTTCATAAATGTTTATGTAGCACTTTTGACCTATCTATTTTGTGAGTTTAAAGTTAACACCAAATAGATAGATGACTTCATGAAGCTTACATTTTAGTGAGGTTCTCCCTAAAAAAGATTGTAATTAAAAATACAAAATAAACTTAAAAGTATACTAATAAAATAAATGCACTTTATGATGCTATGAAGGACATAAGAGGACAATGAGAGAGTAAATGGGAGGTTCCAGTATATAAGATGTCATCAAGGAAAGTCTCTTCAGCTAGATCTCACATGTATAGGGTAAATACGGAAAGGGGCAGGAGTAAGGCATTCTAAGAAGGAACAGCAAATGCAAGTGAAGAAGTGGCTTATATTGCTAAGGAGTATGGCTTCTTGGTCAGCTAATCAACAAAATGATTTTCCTCTGGACTCACCCAATCTTCACCCAGGTATTTCTATTTCCCTACTTTTGTCTGCTTAGTTTCTAAATTTTCTTTTTTCCCCTGAATTTCTCCAGTGCTTTTAAGCAGATGACCATCTTGCCCAATTTAAAATCTCTAAGGGGACTCTAATCTTTTAATAATCACCAGAGGTATTCTCTGTACACATTTAGTTCCAGCACTTCTATACTTAACCAGTCTCATTTCTGACACACGGAAAGAACCAGCATCTCTAGGTGCGTAGACAGATGGAAGAGAAATGTCTAATGTCCTACCCCACAGAAAATCTCTTCTGTCATTCACTGACCACCATACCCATGGGACAAGAAAAAGAATTTCATGATCTCAGTACTACTTTGATAGAACACACTGATTAGCATGGCTAGCATGTATTGTCAATATGTCAGCTTTGATTTTCTACTCTGACAAGCATTTCATTACTATGAATGAGCCTGTTCTAGGTACCATGAAGATTACAAGTAAAAACCAAAATTATGGTTTTCTTCCTTCAATATTATAGTATTTTTTGCCTCTGTGAGGGTAGAAAATGGGTTTTATGCTATTCATAGAAACCTGTATTTTTCCTCCTTAGCCCATATTTTAATTATAATTAATAACCTTGTGCATATTTAATATCCTCCACTAAATGTTAAGTTCCTTAGAAATAGGAGGCACGTTGGTCCTGCTTATCATTAAATGAATGCACATCTTTCACAGTGGTTAACAAATAGTAGGTGCCAATCAAATCTTCTGGATGTATAAATAAAGAAGTTAAAGTCTGTGTCTTTGTGTCATTCACAATTTAGAAGGGTACTAGTCTATTTGGATTTGGAAGAGGCAAGACAAACTCATGAAATGTTTAGAAGGTGAAGCATTAACCATTCATTCAGCAAATGTTTGAGCAACTATGACGTGCTTGGCACCATACTGGGGATAGATTAGTGAGCAAACTTAGAAAGGGCCTTGGTTTTACTGAGCTGTCTGGTTGTGGAACCAGATGCTAAATAATCCCACAAATAGAAAAGCACAGCTCAGACTAATGCTAAGAAGTTGCTGTATAGTGGCTCATTTAGATTTAGACACAGGACTGCCAATAAAGGTGACAACAGCTGCCCACAGCCAAGCAATGATGGCTTTGCTCTGTCTCCATATTATTAATAGCTTCCTCTCCATCCATGGCCACAGACAAGACAGAACCTGTTACCACATCTGATCCAGTTAGACACTCTTTCAGACTCTATAGCCCACCATCCTTTGGAATCTTTTTATCCAGCTGCCTTACTCCTGAAATCTGTCTTTTCACTTGCTCCCTTTGTTTGGATATCACCGTTGGACACTTGACTTGGTTTTTTTGGATTCTGTATCTTGTTGCCCTCCTCTGGGCCAGTATTCATCCATCCCAGTAACCAACCTATAGCTTAGAATCCCAATGACTGGCTTTTTGTTTGTGCTAGAGGGAAACTGTGCCTTGTGTCATGCTTTCCCACCTCTGTACCCGTATATGCTCCTCCAAACAGCTTCCATTCCTTCTCCCCAGCGTCTCTAAATCCAATCCAAACACTCCAGGTCTAGTTCAAGTCTGATCTCCCCCAGGAGGTTTCTGATCACTACATTACTCCTATACTGTACATAGTTTTCTGTCAGTTTAGAAGTAAAAGTGATAGTCCTAAAATGTAAATCACACACACACACACCCCCCCCCCAAAGAAACTGAATCACTTCATATCACGCCCTGCTTAAAACTCTCTAGGGGCTTTCTTTTCTCCTGAAGATAAAACCCAAGATCATTACCATGCCCTGCAAGGCCCTACTTGATCTGTCTCTACAGTTCTCTCGGATGACATCCAGTACTTTTCCACCACCCCACTCACAGAGCTTCTGCACACTGGCTTTCTTTGGGTTTCTAAAATATGTCAACCTCACTCCTACCCGGTGGCCCTGGCATTTACTGTTCCCTTTTCCTATAGAACAGTCTCAGTATTCAGAACACAGCCCACCTCCCTACTTCATGCCAATCTGTTATTACCTGCTCTGAGAGACCTCCCTTGAGAATCCACTCCCAAGTTACTTCTACTTTATCCTAGTCAGTCTCTATTAAATTGTCCTAACTTATCTTCTCATGGCTTTTAGCACACACTCAAATTGTTCTGTTTACATATGGGTATAAATAGAGACTCTTTTAAGTATCTCAACTTCCCAGGCAATCCTGATTATGAATGTTTGAATATATCTCAACTACAGCTGTCGACTTACTCCTTTCTTGGACACAGGTATCCACTGATACTTCAAGTTCTTTCTTCTGATGTCTGTTCAATCTTCCTGCAGCCCTCTCAGACACACCCCTCCCCTGTGTTTCCATGCATACTACATCCACGAGGAACATTTAAGTATTATATTCCTCAACAAAGTTGAGGGCTGTGGGCCACTCAATACTCCATCACTCCACTACTACAGCAACCAGCCAAACTATCTTTCACTTTCTGGATTTTCCAGAAGGAATCAGACTCAAGTGTACAGTGTTCTCCAAACTAAGAAGAGATCTTATTGAACTCTAAATGATCTCCTTAAAGTACCTCTCTTAATTTAAAAGGAAGAAGGAGGCAAACCCACCATTCCCATGCTTAGGGTAGCACGCAAAGAATCCCAAATGCTCTCCAAAGAAATTTTGTTAGAAGACACTACATCCCAAAATTGCAAAGAAAGCAATATGAGTAGAGTGAGAAAAGGACTAAAACGAAGCATGTATCTATTAAATGTACGCAGCTGATGAATCACTGAACACTACGATATGTACTGTATGTTGGCTGAGTGAATTTAAATAAAGAAAATATAGCGTATATACATCATTCATGCATTCATTTTCAAAATTAACTCATTCTAGAACAAGTAATTATCAGTAATGTCAATTATGTAAATGACACTCAAGGCACATGTTGTGATGAGCACTGAGTGTTTTACCTAACTAATGAATCATTGAACACTACATCAAAAATGAATGATGTACTAACAGTGGCTAACTGAACATAATAAAAAAATTAAAATTAAAATAAAATCCATTTAAATACAAAAAAGTGATACGATTTCATGAGATATATCTTCCCCAGAAACAAATAGAATTTGAATAGCAAAAGTTTTTTTAAAAATTAAGAAAAAAGAAATTATATTCTCTTATCTTTAAGGCTGACTTTGTTGTGTTTATTCCAAAAGAGGGTTTTAACAGATATGGAAGTAGATCTCAACACCACTTTTTTTTTTTTTTTAAGATTTTACTTGTTTATTTATTTGGCAGAGAGAGCGAGAGAGCACAAGCAGGGGGAACAGTAGAGGGAGAGGGAGAAGTAGGCTCCCCGCTGAGCAGAGAGCCCGATGCGGGGCTTGATCCCAGGACCCTGAGATCATGACCTGAGCCGAAAGCAGACAGCTTAACCATCTGAGCCACCCAAGTGCCCCTCAACACCACTTTTAAGTTGTGTATATTGTGACCTCCCATTTCACTTTGGAGTATGGTCTTTATTATCCCGGTGCTTCAACCAAAAGTTCCATTTCAACAGAATTGATCAAGTATCTGTATCCAGAATTGCATTCACTATCTTTAACGAACAATAGCACATGGGAACCTCTATATCAGAAGGGAAACCTCACTGAAAACAGGAGCTGGTTACAGCCATGATACTGCATAACAGATTAACATTCAGCCCTCTAGCTCCACCCACTAGAATCTATACCCTGTGAAAGCAAGGCACTTGTCTGTCTCATTCACCACTGTATCTTTTGAACTAAAAACAGTAGCTAAGCACAGAGTATGTACTCAAAAAACATCAGGTGAGTGAACTGAATGAATAAACACTATGTGCCAGGCAACACTGATAAAAGCTTTACGTTAAAATACACACTTCAAAGATAGTTATTGCTCTTTGTTAGTTGAAAGAACTGAAGTTCAAAGGAGTTAAGGGACTTGTCTAAGGTCATACATGACAAAGTGTCTAAGCTGGAATTCAAATCTAGCACTCTGACTACAGAACCCATAAATTTATCAGACTATCCATTACAAGCAAAGCTAATAGGTGTAGTATACTGCCAGTCTTGAAGGGCTGCAACTGAGCCTGATGCTTCTCATATTTCAATAAAAAGAACAAAACAGGACCCAGATAACTGTCATACTATGTGCACAGAACACATGTTTAACAAGAAATAGGCATGCTGTAGCAATTCAAGAGAAGGTACTATCAGGGGCGCCTGGGTGGCTCAGTCGTTAAGCGTCTGCCTTCGGCTCAGGTCATGATCCTAAGGTCCTGGGATCCAGCCCCACATCGGGCTCCCTGCTTGTTGGGGAACCTGCTTCTCCCTCTCCCACTCCCCCTGCTTGTGTTCTTGCTCTTGCTCTCTCTCTCTGTCAAATAAATAAAATCTTTTAAAAAAGAGAAGACACTATCAAACTTTATTGAGCAAGACACACTTCCAGAAAGTTCTCTGAAGTGATGTCTTCTCAGATGAGTTTGAAGAGAAGTTTTTATTTTAATAGTTGTAAATAGGGAACAAATGTACTCTAGGAGAATGAAAGGGTGGGGTTGTAGTAGAAACAGAAAGATTTAGCTTCATAGATTCTATCAGTTTTTGTAGCTCATCAAATATGGTATATAAAGAGAAAGAAGGACTATTGATAATAAGGATTTAAGAACTTCAAACTAAAATAAAGACAAAGAAAAAAACAAACGGACAAACACAAAGAAGAGGTCATTACCATTAAGAGGACAAAAAAAAAAAAAACTTGATTGTGATTTAGAACTAAAACTAAGGGAATGACAAGAGTCTACAGGATCGATACATACGTCAAAAAATTAGCTGGATTCTGAGGACTGCTAATGGACTTCAAAAATTTGTGGTGGATCCAAACAGCATGTTTCAAGAGATGAAACTCTGCTCTGGAAAATGGGGTAATAGGTTTATTAGGCTTTTCTATTATCTATTAATATAATTAGTACGTATCTATTCTTAGCTTTTCAGAGAAAACAAAAAATGATAACAGGTCCAAAATAGTCATTGTGGTTTCTGGTAGGTCCTTACCATCTCTGGACTCTTCGTTACAATATTTGGCAAGTATACAAGTCCATGCTTAGCTTCTTGGTATCTGGTTGCCTGAAGGTTATGCACAGCCATGGCCCTTTACATGTAGCTACAGGAGAAAGTCCCCAGAGGAGGGGTTGAGAATTGTCTGTCCTACCTGTGGACCATGTGGAACAGACAGAGGAAAAGCTAGGAGCAATAACATATATTTAACATTTTAATTTTCACACAATACTAATTTCCAGTATCATTCACAACTGAGAGTATAGTTAAAAATCATGAAGCATTTGAGCTTCCATATATCCTTCTCCATCCATCACTTGAGGTGTGCTTCTATGTCTTTATTCTTCTTCCAGAATACTGAACAGAGATTTATTCCTTAAAGTGCTTGAGTCATTTGAGTTTGTCAAACCATGGAAAGATCTCTGCATCACCAAGGACACAACAAAATGGTAAGTATGGCTCGACTGTGTTTTAGGATTCACCTCAGGGTCTCTGGTTCCAGAAATAAAATGATGTCTGTGGTGCACAGCAGCCAGCTCCAAACTTAACTGTTCAAATGGGAGCAGCTACCCTTCCCCCAGTTAAGAGGAGATCTCAGCACGTTCACAGTTGTTTTAAGGGATAAAAGTAGAAACTCCGGGGGATTTTCATGGCATTCTTGGCCTGTTCTTTGGCAGTCAGTGACATCTGTCTAGTACCTCACATTAGGTCTGAGAGCAAGAAGAATGCATGGCGTAAGAGCTGAACCCAAGGTTGACAGGTCCCTACCCTACTTCTGCCACATCAGAGAGATGGAGTGGAGAGAGCAACACCCAGCAATCAGAGAACGCAAGTCGCAGTTCCGTATCTGCAAGGTGAGAATGATGGGTTTTATTCTGCCTATTTCCTGGGGTTGTTCTGGGAATTAAAAAGTTGACAGAGGATACAAAACTGCAATAAACAGAAGAATTGTATCTGCCCACCTATTCTTTTCACTTATCCGTTCAACAAATATTTACTGAGTATACGTTTGTGTTAGGCACTATCCTATTCTCTGGGTACGTACTGATGGGTAAAACAGAAACTTTCCCTGTCCTTTCAGATCTGTCCACCTACTGGTCTATCTACATCAAGTATCAGAATTGGTATTCTGTCATGCATCGACTTCATCCTAACCTAAGAATCCAATATATGGATAGCTGTGTGTGTGTGTGTGTGTGTGTATATATATATATATATATATATATATATATATATATATCTGTGTGTGTACATATATTTCAAGCTCTGACACAATGTATGTATGGACATGTATGTGTGTGTGTATAGGCACGTGTATTTTTTTTGAGTTCTGATCAGGGGTTATTCACTTGCGAAGTAAGATTAGAAATGGAGCCTAGAGGGTATTATGCTGAGCGCAATAAGTCAATGAGAGAAAGACAAGTATCATATGACCTCACTGATACGAGGAATTCTTAATCTCAGGAAACAAACTGAGGGTTGCTGGAGTGGAGGGGGGTGGGAGGGATGGGGTGGCTGGGTGATAGACAGTGGGGAGGGTATGTGCTATGGTGAGCACTACGAATTGTGTAAAACTGTTGAATCACAGATCTGTGCCTCTGAAACAATACATTATATGTTAAAAAAAAAAAAAGATAGCAGGAAGGGAAAAATGAAAGGGGGTGAAATCGGAGGGGGAGACGAACCATGAGAGACTATACACTCTGAGAAACAAACAGGGTTCTAGAGGGGAGGGGTGTTGGGGGATGGGTTAACCTGGTGATGGGTATAGAAGAGGGCACATACTGAATGGAGCACTGGGTGTTATACACAAACAATGAATCATGGATCACTACATCAGAAATTAATGATGTAATGTATGGTGATTAACATAAAATTAAATTAAATTAAAAAAAAAAAAAAGAAACGGAGTCAAGTAGACCAGTATTTGTAAGCAGGCTCTATCACTTACTACTTGTCAGCTGGGCAATTTACTCTGTTTCTGCTATCCTTAGGAGTCTTTCTATGTACAATCAGGGTAACAATAGTTGCTCCATCTTAGTGCTGCTAGAATTTAAAGAATTAAATCTTATTAAGCACTTCATGAAGCAGCTGGCACACCTAGAATCCTCTATAAATTATGGCTGAAAACTTTCACTTGGAGATGCTCTTTTTTCCATGCAGCTTCTGGAGACTAGATAGTCAGTCCTCCCACTGTCTCTGTTAAGCTTGTCACCAAGGGCGACTTTGAGCAATTTCTAAATAATTCACGTGGCCAGAAGCAGGCCCAGACATGGGCACAGGGACTTACTGCTGCCTGCCCGAGTTTATTGCATTCCTATGCAGGATTCTGAAGCCCTGATGCCCCTATAAATAACTCAGAGCATAGGGAAGCTACATCCCCTCGAAGCTACCCTGCCAGTTTCCTGGGAGCCCGTGACCCCAGCTGCAGCCAGAAGTGGAGGCAAACGAGTCAAACCCCACCGCAGGGAAAATCCTCGGGGAAACGTGGCTGTTCTATTTCCAACGGAACTAGAAAAGGAGCTTCCAAAGCAGCTAACCTTCCATAGGCCCATCTTCCAGGACCCTGAGTGGGAAAGAGAAATCTGGTCAGCAGCTCCCTGTCCCAGGAGCCTACCGAAGAGACAATGGATAGAACCCCCGTGCCTCACGAGAGCCAGCAAACGGTCCTCCAGTTGCCGAAGGCCTTCGCGCTGCTGTGCAACCTCCCACCTCAGAGGGCCAATTAGGAAATGTACCCCGGGCCTGGCTGAGGAAGGATTGCTAAAGTGAGTCTGCCAGTGTCAAGAGCTGCTTCCTCAGGGTCTCACTGTGTGCGCCGCACTCTGTCAGCTCCTGCTAGTTGAAAGTAATTGAAGCAGGTGCCACATTAATATTTATCATTCCTCCTTTAAACAGCATTTGATCTGAGTGTGTGAAATGCCACGCACAGAAGCTTTCCCATGAGCTCATTCCCCAGGGTCCTACTTCTCAGGGACACCCGCTACCTAAAAATTGGAGGCTAGATTTTCCAGTTAATTAGCAGAGGACTTGCTAATTGTGAACTACCACGATGCATTCGATCAAATACCCTTTTCTCAGAGATCTGTTTGCAGTTCTTTTCTGCAGAATCTCAACTACCTTCCAGGTGAAAGGGTATTCGTTTCATAGGGTTACTGTATTGAAGTACCACAAACAGGGTGGCTTAAAATAGGAATTTATTATCTCAAAGTTCTGGAAGACTGAAGTCCCAAATCAAGGGGGTCTACAGGGTTGGTTCCTTCTGGGGCAGAAGGTGTTTCACGCCTCCACCCTAGCTTTTGGTGCTTACCACCAATTCTTGGTGCTCTTTGGCTTGTAGCATCCTCAAGTCCAATCTCTGCCTTCACTTGCACATGGCCTTCTTTCCTATAGGGCCCTTTTGTATCTCAACATCGCCCTATTCTTCTCTACATACAGATACCAGTTATTAGATTTAGGACCCACCTGAATCGAGTATAGCCTCATCTTAATTTTATTACATCTTGAAAGACTCTATTTCCAAATAAAGTCACCTTCACAGGTACAGGGAGATAGAACTTAAATGTATTATTTTGGGGAACACAATTCAAACCACCACAGTGTAGAAGTAAAGAAGATTGGCCTGAGATCCGTTCGATACTTAGAGACGTTTCTTTGGAAGGTCTCCTGGTCTTACATACAGGAAGTATGTAGGAGAGCTAGCACCAGAATTCAGGGTAATGAATGCATACTCAGCGACCACAGAAGGTCCTAGGATAATGACACAGTAAATTCTCATTATTCATGAGAGGTAATGTTTTCTCAAATAGTTACAAATCTAGAACCAGCAAATATTAAAACATTACTCTTCAGAGAAAGACAAGATTAAGTTCTGGTGGGCCCCTGGTCACACCATTTTTATCCACTATATGTAACCTTGTGTTGTGTGTCTTTGTTTAAAGAAACCTTATTTCATGCATACTGCTAATTCACTAACACTGAACCCATAGCCAACAACAGTGTAACCCGTAACTGAATGAGGCTTTTCTAACACATGGCATTTTTCTCAATAAGGCACATCACAGCCTTCTTGAAATGAGGAACACTAAACAACACTGAGCTTGGGGTCCAATTTATTTAATTATTTTAAGATTATTTATTTGAGAGAGCTAGAGAGAGAGAAAGCACAAGCAGGGGGGAGGAAGAGAGTAAGAGGGAAAAGCCAACTCCCCCCTGAGCAGGGAGCTGATGGGGGCTACATCCCAGGACCCTGAGATCATAACCTGAGCCAAAGGCAAACGCTTAACTGAGTCATCCACACCCCTGGGGTCCATTTTAAATAGCAACATAACCAGTAAAAAGAGCAAAAATGGTGGGGGGGGGATAGCACTATGCTCAAAAAGGACTTGTGTATAGGATGAGAGCTAAAACATAACTTCTCACTTTTTTTGTTGTTTTGGAAATTATTTTTTAACAAATATATATTTGAATTACACTGTGATTGGTTTCTTAATGTTACTTTCTTAACGATTTGAGAGAGCGTGCATGCAGGGGAAGGGGCAGAAGTACAGAAAGAGAATCTCCAGCAGACTTCCCACTGAGTGCAGAGCACGACACAGGGCTTGATCTCATGACCCTGAGATCATGACCCGAGCCAAAATCAAGAGTCAGATGCTTAACCCGCTGAGGCACACAGACACCCCTATTAATGTTACTTGAAATGAAATACTATCTTAAAATTTTCTCAGTCTTAAGTTACAAAGTGGTTAATGTCTATAGATAAACCCCATGAACAAAACATCTTTAGGGTTCTCAGTAACTGGGGACCTGAGGCAAAAACATTTAAGAACCACTGACACGGGGGAAAGAAAAGTGATCCTAGATAAGCAACTGCACTCCCCAATACCAGGTTCTTCTTTCAAAAAATGAGAATAAGAATCCTAAATGCTCACAGAGCCACTAGAAGGAGAAAGTGTGCTGAGGTGTGTGGAGGTACTGTGCAAACTTCACAATACTCACAAAGGTTATTTCCTTACTATTCATGACAACAATTTAGACTAAAATTTCATTAACTATGCCAGTAATAACTACCTTCCTGTCATAAAAACAAAAACGTGGATTTAAATCATCAGGTAAAACATTTTTATCTCATCCCCATGGCAGGTTCATTTTTTGGGTTTTCATTACTTTTTTAAGTCTTTAAACTCCATGAATTCTGATCACAGGTAAGACTCATTTGTAAAATTTCCTAATCACGTTTTTGGAGTACATGTAGCTACTGCAGCAAAACTCTGAAAAGATTTGCAGTGGCATGAAAGCAAGGAGTAATGGTATGGTTGCATGAACCATCTAGGAGAGCCAAACTACAACACCGAGGTAAGACACACTGACCACGCACTTCCTGAGGATAGGAGCAAATAGTGTTAGTGTGGCAAACAACAATAGCAACTTCCTCATCTAATGCCTCACCTAAAGCAGGAATCTCTTCTAAAGACCTGACAATTTCTCCAGTCTGTTAAAATACTTCCAGAAGTTGGAGACTTACCACCTCATAAGGCAGTTCATTTTATGTATTACAATTTTTTTTTCATTATGCCTATCTGATTATTTTAAAAAGCAAGGGACCTTCTTCTTGAGTTTTAACAAGTTCCCAAGTAAGGTTGCTGCTGCTGGTTAGACACCAGCCTTCCAGAACCATGGAACCGGGAGTCTAACCACAGTTCCTCACACAACTTACATGGTGGGCATGTTCTGACTTGTATTCAGCTGACTTTCAACAGTGCCCATGGACAGTTCTGAGATGGTCTACGTGGCAAACTCTCAATAACTGCTTCTTAATAGAAGAGCAGTGGTGTGAATAATCCACTACCATGGATAATCCAAAAGCCATTTCAGCTTGCTTTTGGAAGGTGTTCAAGTCGGATTTTAGCTTTTCAGGATCACTGGATTTGCCTTCTAATAGGTTTTGCTGAGGCCAATGTTAAAATTGAGTGACTGTTTCCTGGGTAAACACATGCTTTCCCCAGAGGGGAGGCAAGCCAGCTAAGCCTAGCATGCTGGCCATGGAGACAAAACTGGCATCCATAACCCACAAAGCAGACAACCTCTGTAGAGCATAACTGAGAGCTGAATCCACACAGAACACTTTTAAAATTGTAGTTACTAAAAGTATGTATGAGAATTGGGAAGTTTGGGGGAAAACTCATCATTTGTTCTATATGGTCCCCAAAATAATTAAACTCAAGCAATGTATGGCATCCAAACTATTTCCTTTGTACCCTGTGTCCAACCACTCAAGAAACAAACAAAAACCATGAAAACCTGTGTGTGTGTATGTATGTGTGATTTTACCTTAGGGAGGTGATAAAAGAAAACCACCACCCAAAAGCTCATAAATCCCACCGTTGTAACTGATTAAAAGTTCAAGCATGTGGTTAGAGGCAGCTGTCATCTCTAAAAGTAGTTTCCAGTAGTTGACTTGTGGATAACCTGTATCACAACCGAGAACTCATTAAATACAGATTCCTTCCCCTGCAACTCCGTATTGTCTGTCTGCTCCCCTCTGACAACCGAGGTTTCCTCTTCCATCTCAGGGTCTCAGATGATACACAGAATCAATCCGTTACTCCTAAACCAACGTGTGGATATTTGGGGAAAAATGGTTATTTAAAGGCTCTGTAAATAAAGTCTTATTCTCACAGAAATGTAAAATAGTGCCAGAAAGGGGGGAAATGTTAACACGACCTACCAGGTTTTTTTTAGTTCTTATCAGAGATCAGATACTGTGTTAAATGCCACACACAATTATTGTACTTAATCCTCACAAAATGTGACCAAGTGGGTCTTTTTCTTGGCCTCACTTCACAGGTGAGAATACTATGTGTCCCCAAATCACACAGAGTGGCACATCTACCACTAAAATCCTCTTTGCCGGACTGAAAGCCCCTTCTTTCAACCACTGTGC
Source organism: Callorhinus ursinus (assembly GCF_003265705.2). Lineage (NCBI taxonomy): Eukaryota > Metazoa > Chordata > Mammalia > Carnivora > Otariidae > Callorhinus > Callorhinus ursinus. The sequence continues at coordinate 24,064,084 of NW_027397085.1, forward strand.
AATATCATCCCCCAAATAAACATACGCCAATTACAGTATCTCTTTAAGAAAAATGCCTCCTTGCAAAGCATTGTGTGTACAAAACATCTATTATGTGTTACTTACATAGTAAGATCTTCTGGCCACTGGTGTCAGCCACGCTGTGACCGACTGGACCTCACTTGCCACAGACACAGTTCTAGGGCTTTACATTATACCTGTGCTCTGCACACTGCTGCTCTTTCCTCAGGTCTTTCTCTTGGAAACGGAGGTAATGGATACTGCTGGAAAGTAGAAAGGCACAATGCCCCATGGGGAAACCTTGGGACAATGGAAATCTGGGGGGAGGAGGGACCAAATAAATGGCTTCCTTCTTCCCTTGCAGGAACTGTCCTGAGAAGCAATCTATAAACTTCTGAGAAGACAGCATTGTAAATTGGATCAATCCCACTTGAGACTAAGCAGTTGCTCACTTGGTAACATGGTTTATATTGGCTCATTGTCCCTTGTTCCTTCCCTGCCTCATACCCTTTTCTCCTTCAGTGAGGCTCTCTGGACTGTACCAACTTCATAGCTTGGCTTTCTAGAAAATCCGGCTAGGACAATTGCCAACTTGCCAGCTCCAAAGTACATGCAAGTAACAGTGATACTTTCAGCCCTTGTAAGGGGTGGAGCAAACGAGGAAGAGGAAAACTAGGGAACCACCTGACTATGAGATAGTTTTAAAGAAGACAATACAGTTTCTGGAAAAAGCTTTCCCCTGCTTTCAGCCATGCAATACTAACATTGCCACAGCTCTGTATGCAAGAAAAGGCACAATGGCAAATAATGAATGGTTTGTGTTTCTTTCCCTACAGGAAGATCTTGCTCTTGGTCTGCCTCCAGTGCTGCACGGAATTCACTGCCCTGCGATCCAGTCTACAGAGGCCAAGCCTTGTTACAGACCCTCCCCGGGAAAGGGGAAAAATGAGCCTCCTGGAACTGACATCAGAAACTAGAATGTCACTTTCAGGCCTCACTCCAGGGGATTGAAAAACCATGGCTATTTCCCCAGAAATGAACCAGTCCAGGGAAGGTGTGGCTGCAAGCCAAAACGAGATTGAGCAGGTGTCCCTCAGGAGACAGGTTCCCAGCACCTTCTGCAGGCGAACAAAATTAACATGTGTTTCCTTTCTCCTCTATTCTAGGAAAATCTGTCCAACGGACCCAGAAAAACAAAATAAAAAGTTATTTAGAAATCCTTAGAAAGCATGTATCTATACACACTGAAATACAGAGTTCAAACATGTGTCTAAATAATACAAACTCCAAATATGTTGGCCTTAAATGAATTTTCAGATGTGAAAATACTAGGCAGTTGTGGTCTTTCTTGCATGTTCCCACGCTTCATGCGTTGACAGCATATGAAAATTCGCCAGAGTTCTCCAGGATCACAATGACCTAAATGCTGACTCAGGATCAGGTACATGAGCCATTGCTAATAGGATTATGCCACAGATAGAATAATTCGAACCCAGATGTGTCTGTGTGTGTGTCTATGTTCACGTGTGTGCTCATCCAAACTCAATACTTATTTTCTAAATGGATGACTACTATGTTTAAACGTGGATAGTGCACTATTATGATATAAAGGTTCAGGAAATATATACGAAGTTTTGATAACAAGGCAAGTCCTATGCTGGCATTGCCTTAGAGGAATATCGAAAGGTGCGTCAAACATAATCCCAACATTAAACGCAATCACAGTGGCAGGAGATTATGGTGATTGGCACTGTTAGACTAATCAAGTATTTAACGGTCCCACATAAGAAAAAAGCAAGAGGTACAGAGAGTGGACAGCCAAGGGTTAAGACTTGGCAACATGAATTTGAATTCCTGGATCCACTTGTTCCCCTCACTTGGTTGCTTACCTGCCCTTTTTTTGTAATGTGTTTTACTCAACCCTTCCCAGAATTCTGTGAGTTAACAAATTCTCTTCTTGGACTGAACTTAAGTTTGTTTCTTTCATGCATAACACAAAATAACTAATCCTATTACAGTATCCAATGAGAACACAGACCAAAAAGCCACTTTAAAAGCATCAAGCCAGGCGCCTGGGTGGCTCAGTTGGTTAAGCGACTGCCTTCGGCTCAGGTCATGATCCTGGAGTCCCGGGATCGAGTCCCTCATCGGGCTCCCTGCTTGGCAGGGAGTCTGCTTCTCCCTCTGACCCTCTCCCCTCTCATGCTCTCTCTCTCTCTCTCTCTCTCTCTCTCTCGCATTCTCTCTCTCAAATAAATAAATAAAATCTTAAAAAAAAAAAGCATCAAGTCATCTATGAAAGTACACACTTCTTTTATTAGGACTCCTCTCTGTCACCAACTTGGACCCTCACTCACTGTCTAGCTCACCGGGTCCCGGCCTCATCCACTGGGGAGAGCCCACGTGCCGCACCGGTGTGAATGTGTACCATCAGGCAACCACAGGACAGTACTCTCTGCTCCCACATAAACCAGCTCCAGCTGTATTTTTAGGGCCATCACTTTGGGCCTGAGCCAAGAGGTCTGCTTTCACTCTGCGAAGACGTACCAACAGCCACCATCCTGCTGTCTCTTGCCTGACAACCTTCTGGGAGGCCAGGCATCAGTTTTGGAATGAGAAGGTTTCTCTTCTATCCTTCAAAAATGAGGAAGGCCTGGACAGGAGAGGTCCATGGCTAGATAAGGGGTCATCTTAGATCAAGGATTTGGAAACTTATGATTTATGGAGGGAGGGCTTTATTAGACATCTCATCGATTCCCATAGGTCATGGCCCTTGGATGCCATTCCAACTTTGCTGCTCATTTTACAGCACAATTAATGAATAAAATATTTAAGCCCAGTTTGCTTCTGATGACTAAGTGCTATTCTCTGACCTCTGATCATCTAAAATCGTATTATCCCCACTGCCACCCAGAATCTCAGTTCTGTAACCAACATGTCCTACTGTCAGTTCTGACCTACACTGACAGCCCCAACTGAGCTTATCAAGGACTCTAAGGCTGGTACTCTTCTCGCTGTGTTAGTTATCCCCTTAGTAAATGGAGCGTGCTCAGGGCCCTCAGGAAATACAGCTAGCTGGTGGGTTTTCTGTTTTCTTACAGTAGACCCATTCTAGCATGCCACTTCTGAGCCTTCTGACGCCTTCCTCCAATATCACTCATGGAAGTTCTGCCATCTCTGTCACTTAATGTGGGACCAATTTATTCAAGCTTCTAAGGCTTATCCCAGAAACATACCAGACCCAGCTTCCAAAGTCCTGCCACAGTGTCAATCAGGTGACACAGGAGAGAGCCCCCATCAGAAAGCTCTCCTTATTCGATTTATTATGCTCTCCACCTCGATTCTGCACCCTCAAACTCCAACTCTGCACCTCCTGTTAATGCATGATAGTCAAGTCATGTGGCCCCTTTGGCATATAATTCCTAGGACACCTTAGAGCAGCTCTTCCTGCCATCTGTCCCTCATTACTGGTCTGGTAACCAGGAGAGGAAGAAGAGGAAGCAGATTCTGAAGACCAACATTGTCTTATGAAGCACCTGCCTCATTTGCGATTTCTCTATAGCTTCAAGCAAAAGGTATGGGGCAGATGGATGGGATGGGCTTGGCTCCATCTTCCAACAAGGCAAAGAAACACTTCTGCAGGCTCAGAGGGGTCAGGTGCACCTGCAAGTTAAAGTTGCTCAAGTATGTCTATCCAGTTATCTTCATCCCCACTCCAGGACCACACTTTACTGGCTGTGATTTGACATGGGAGACTTACACAGGCTCAGAATCAGCTTTCTCCAAAGTTTTGACAATCTCCCACTTATAGTATCTGGTTATGTCCTCGAGCAGCAGTTGATAAAGTTCTCTTTAAAAGTTGCAGAGGCAGCCCTTTGACCCTCATGCTTTAGTTGAATTTGGTTATTGATTATCCCGAGCTTGCCCGCTCTTCTCTTTAAAATATCAAGGGCGGACAGCACAACATCATTATAATCAGGATCTTCCTAGATCTTTCTCAAATGTTTGGAATTAGTGCACGAGTTGGGGCATCCCTTCCATTTGTATCCTCTATGGGTTCACTGCAGGCCACAATCTCAGCTTAGCATATGCACTACAACTTCCTGCTAGCAGTTGCTGCTAAGTCCATCTGCCATCAGTCACAGTGTCTTCATGACCAACTGATGGCAAGAAATCCACCTCCAGAAATCCATCCTAGCAGGTTGCTTCCTAGGACCACTCCTGGTACCAAATCTCATGGGTGGGTTTCTTGCCAGCACAAACTGAGAAAGAAACTCAAGGGTTGTATGAAGGGAGTACCCTCTGGGTTTTCTTCTTTCTGGGATCACATGCTTATGTAGTACTGCTTCTCTATGGGTATCAACTGAACTGTCCTCTCCTCCACCATTCTCTCTCAATGCAAACTCCCCATATTCCTATGTGTATACAGCCAAGAAGGACAGTCAAAATCAGTTTAAATCTCTCTTCAAATAAACCAGCAGTTATTATGTAGCATGATTTCTAATTCCAAATTCTAGGCCAAAAAAAAAAAAAAATCTTATTTATCTAGCCAAGGTAAAAGCTCATCAGTTTGCCCACAGTGGTTAAGGGGATAATGTGACATAGAAAAGACTCGACTGTTCGGGCCTATTCCTGTGGCAGGAACTCACTGAGGGAAGAGAGTAAAAGGTTAAGCAGGTACTGCAAACTTTTGTATTAGACCTTCCTTCTCTTCAGATCCCAACTAGCTTACTGACATGGATATTACCACAATTTACAGAATGAAATATACCAACATTTTTTGACAAAATATTTCTCTGGTTTCAGTAAGACATAAGAGAATTACCACAACCTTGTTTCAAGACCAGTAGAATGGAAGTTCCACGAGAGTAGGAATTTTATCTACTTTGTTCAGTAATATATTGCCAGCACTTAGAAAACTCTCTATATCATAGTGAGTTTTCAGTCCATTTCTTAAGTGAAAGAGTTAAGAAATGTCTGACGTTAGAAAGATCTGTTTTCAAGTCCCAAGTCCATGCATTGGATTTTCTGGCTCTTTTCTTGTGTATAAAATGAGGGCTAATAACATCGACTTTACAGGGTTATTTTGAAGGTCAAATGAATATTGACACTATCACGAACCCCAGCTCTGAGAGTACAGGAAGTGTTCAGTAAATAAGAACAATTATTCAGAGAGTCATGCCAGGACACCATAAGGCAACTGCAACAAAAACAAGCCAGAGAATGCAGAGTAAGTAATACTTTCCCAAGAGAAAGATGCATCTTCCTTTTTGGGTGAATTGAGATAAAAATACAGATAAGCAATTAGAGCAGAACCAAAGGCAGTCATCCCTGTTAAAGCAGATCCCTTCAATTGGTCACAAAAGAAAAAAATAACTAGAAACAACTGCAGCCACAACCAGGAAACTGCTAGCATGCCCTGATGGAGCTGCCTCTTGCAAACCAGTGCCCTGCACCCCACCTCCACAAAAACTCTTACACCTTCCTGTAGGAGTCATTTGAGCAAAGCGAAATGTACCGTAGATGCGTTGCCTACACTGCGGAGACAGACCTTCCGTATACAGGAAGGAGTCTAATTCCGAGCTAATTGCTTCTGGAATGAAAGCTGTGTCTCTTTTAACCCCCCCCCCTTTTTTTTTCTTTTCTCCCCGCCCCTTGCAAACAGCACAGATGGGGAAGAGAGAAGCAGACGATTCAAACTGGTACATTACGTGGGCACAAACAAGTTGGGGAAAAACATCTTTCATGGTGAGAAAAATTCCACTCCTTTCTTGGACAATTTCTAAAGTAATGGAAACCATGGCAACTAATATAAATGTAGCCAGTGCATTGTACATTCTCAGTCTGAAACAATAAAAAACAATCTGTTAAAAAAATTAAAAATAAACAATTTGGACAACAGACTCCAACAAACTTCTTATTCCTTTTGATGAAAACTTACGAAAATTGGACATTTTGAAAGAAAAAGTTATTTAGATTAAGTTCCTCTAAATATATATATACATATTTCTACATATGTGTATATGTATTAATACACATACATTACATATGCATTATATAGTAGGCATACATATGTAGTATATACTAATCTGTATATATAATGTAGTATATAGCAATGCCTATGTATTATACATTTTTATTGCATTATGTTTTATATATTGTATAATATACATTACATATTACATACACATGTGTATACATTATATATGCCCCTCCCCAGGCTAAGTACATTCATGGAACATAGTAATGAATAATTACAATTATAAATAAATAAATTGTGTTAATATATATAATATGCAATTAGTAACATTTGACAATACCATTTTAGGAAAAAACTTGGCACTGAGAATATAGTGATGGACCAATTTGGTCCCTGCTCTCTTGGGGCACATAGGCTGGTAGGGAAACAAAGACATTAGTCACATAGCCAGCTAAATGAATATGTGATTAAAAACAGCTCTAGAGCTCATCTGAGGGGTAACACACAGTCACATGAGTAAGCATGACAAAGGAACTAGAGATGGGTGAACAGGAAAGCTGTATAGAAAAATAAGGAAAGCTTTTGGCAGCATGAAAAACCTTCTGGGTACAGTTCTGCAAACAGGTATAAAATACCACCTGGTGCTGAAAAAGATTCCGTTAGTAGAAGACTGAGGAGAGAGACTGATCCCTGGCTAGCACTCATTAGAGATAACAAGCAGAGGGATCAATTATCTCTATTAAAGGCAGAAAAAGTTAAACCAGGTCCCTGTTAACACCACGGAAAACTCTATTTAGAAACTTGGCAAACATCAGCAGAATCATGGCGATGGAACAAGTCATTGATGGAATCAGCTTCTCTGTGGAAGCCAGAGGTAGTGAAAGGAAGAAAAGTTATTTGGGGGATTTAAAAAAAAAAAAATTCCTCCTAACAAAAAAAAAAAAAATGAATTTTTTTTCAGTATCATGAAAGCCATTTCATGAAACACTGCTCCAAAATGTCATGCAGACCCATGAGCCAATTAAAATGCTCTGCCATCTTGTTTTCCTCATCTTGATTTTAGATCTCAAAGCCCAAAACAAACATTCATCAAAATTCCTCTCACAGGGGGGCACTATTAATTGCATTTTGGGAACACTAAATGTAACAAATAATTTGTGTGCATCGTTCAATTTAGTTGTCGGTTGGTCCAGAAATACAGCCCATATATTTGCATTCTGACTTTTATGTATTAACTAAGATCATGCTCCCTTGCCCCACATTGGGAACTAAAAACTTAATGCTGGCTTAAGAAATCAAAAACAGCAACTAAACCATACACTTGAGAAATTATCTTCAGATTATGTTGAGTTTTTCACATCCTGAAACAGCCTGTTTCCTACCTTTAATAAGTTTGAGTTTGCTGCGCTCAGCATAATTGGACACAGCTGCCTGCATTATCTGCCAGGGTGTGAGAATAAGTGGAGTTATTATTAGAGCTTGGTATAGCAACCTGCCTGGCCAATGTAAATTTTAAGATTCAATCGTTCGTTGGTTGTGAATTTTCCATTGTAAGGGCACCTAGGAAGTTTCTTCACTAATAGGAGTCCAGAGAAATAAGGGGGAAGCTCCCAGTATCCAATCAGAAAATTAATTGGTTGACCCATCCATAATGTCAGAGTCAACAATAGAGATACCAGACCACAAAAAAGTTGGGTTGTCCCCAAAATGAATAACTGCAGCCAGAAATTTCCAGGACTTGCAAGTGAAGCTCATGAGGCTTTAAATTAGAAGCTTTTGTAAAAGCATTATTTGAATGGAGGAGTATGTTTGAAATCAGTATTGGTTTAGGTTTCCCCGGAAGTACATTCTGAGATAAGGATTTGTATACAAGTGGTTTACTGGGGAGATGGAGAGAACATCAGCAGGAAAGAATACTATCATAGAAAAGGAAGAGAACTAGTAAATGTACATTATTTAGCCAGCTACCACAATGAGCAAAATGTAACTTAACCTCATGGGGAAACGTGCAGATTTTGTTGAAGATGCCTCAAAATTATCCTATCCAGAAAGCAAAAGAACTGGGGTATTTATACACCTATCTGAAGCAGCTCCTAGGGGAGTTAATTCCTTGGCATTTCTGGCCTGCTAGGAGTAGGAGCAGTGCCACCTTCAGTGACTTTGGAGAAAGCCTTAGGGCACAAGACATGCAGATGTTGGCAGAGGAAGTCACTGAAATGCACTTAAAGGTTAGAAAGATGACTGGGGGCACTCACAGAGACTGCCTCAAAATTCTTCCTTCTAAGGATGGATGTTCTGACCAATGAAAACTTGAGAGGCAAAATGCCAACTCTACTAGATTCGTATTAACATTCAGGAGTACTGAGTTGATGGGGATTCTAAAGCAGATGGAGAACGATTCTGTAACCCCATAAAGATGTCTGCCAAGGGCAAGGTAAAATAGACCATCCCCATGTAAGCCATGTGCATGCCATCCTTGCTCTACATTCGGTGTCAAACTTTTTCTGTAAGGAGATAGAGTCATATTTTAGGTAAATATATTAGGCGTTGCAGATCATAGTATCATCTCCGTCACACATTCTTCTTGATTTGTTGTTTGGTTTTTACTTTTCAAAAATGATTGTTAAAACATTTTTAGAGAGAGGGGGTGGAGAAATATGGCGGAGGAGGAGGAGACATGGATTTCGCCTGGTCTCAGGAATTCAGCTATATAGGGATCAAACCATTCTCAACACTGTCAGCCAGGGACCTACTCAATACGGACATTCGTACGATGTCGGACCTAGAGTTCAGAATCATGACTTTAAAGATACTAGCTGGACTAGAAAAAAGTGTGTAAGTTATTAGAGAAAACCTTTCTGGAGAAATAAAAGAACTAAAATCTAACCAAGTCGAAATCAAAAAGGCTATTAATGAGGTGAAATCAAAAATGGGGACACTAACTGCTAGGATAAATGAGGCAGAAGAGAGAATCAGCGATATAGAAGACCAAATGATGGAAAATAAAGAGGCTGAGAAAAAGAGAGATAAACAACTACAGGATCACGGGGCAGAATTCGAGAGATAAGTGATACGATAAGACGAAACAACATTAGAATAATTGGGATCCCAGAAGAAGAAGAAAGAGAGAGAGGGGGGCAGAAGGTATAATGGAGCAAATTATAGCAGAGAACTTCCCTAATGTGAGGAAGGAAACAGGCATCAAAATCCAGGAGGCACAGAGAACCCCTCTCAAAATCAATAATAATAGGTCAACACCCCGACATCTAATAGTAAAACTTAGGAGTCTCAGAGACAAAAAGAAAATCCTGAAAGCAGCTCGGGAGAAGAGATACGCAACCTACAATGGTAGAAACATTAGATTGGCAACAGACCTATCCACAGAGACCTGGCAGGCCAGAGAGGACTGGCATGATATTGTCAGAGCACTAAACGAGAAAAATATGCAGCCAAGAATTCTATATCCAGCTAGGATGTCACTGAAAATACAAGGAGAGATAAAACGCTTCCAGGACAAACAAAAACTAAAGGAATTTGCAAACACAAAACCAGCCCTACAAGAAATATTGAAAGGGGTCCTCTAAGCAAAGAGAGAGCCTAAAAGCAGCATAGATCAGAAAGGAACACAGACAATATACAGTAACAGTCACCTTACAGGCAATACAATGGCACTAAATTCATATCTTTCAATAGTTACCCTGAATGTAAATGGGCTAAATGCCCCAATCAAAAGACACAGGCTATCAGATTGGATTAAAAAACAAGACCCATCCATATGCTGTCTGCAAGAGACTCATTTTAGACACAAAGACACCCCCACATTGAAAGTGAGGGTGTGGAAAACCATTTACCATGCTAATGGACACCAAAAGAGAGCTGGGGTGGCAATCCTTATATCAGACAAATTAGATTTTAAAACAAAGACTGTATTAAGAGATGAGAAAGGACACTATATCCTACTTAAAGGGTCTATCCAACAAGAAGATCTAACAATTGTAAATATCTATGCCCCTAACATGGGAGCAGCCAATTTTATAAGGCAATTAATAACAAAAGCAAAGAAACACATCCACAACAATGCAATAATAGTGGGGGACTCTAACACCCCCCTGACTGAAATGGACAGATCATCTAAGCAAAAGATCAACAAGGAAATAAAGACTTTAAATGAAACACTGGACCAAATAGACTTCACAGACATATTCAGAACATTCCATCCCAAAGCAACGGAATACACATTCTTCTCTAGTGCCCATGGAACATTCTCCAGAATTGATCACATCCTAGGTCACAAATCAAGTCTCAACTGGTACCAAAAGATTGGGAGTATTCCCTGCATATTTTCAGACCACAATGCTTTGAAATTAGAACTCAATCACAAGAGAAAAGTCGGAAAGAACTAAAATACATGGAGGCTAAAGAGCATCCTACTAAAGAATGAATGGGTCAACCAGGAAATTAAAGAAGAATTTAAATAATTCATTGAAACCAATGAAAATGAAAACACAACTGTTCAAAATCTTTCGGATGCAGCAAAGGCAGTCCTGACAGGAAAGTATATAGCAATACAAGCCTTTCTCAAGAAACAAGAAAGGTCTCAAATAAACAACCTAACCCTACACCTAAAGGAGCTAGAGAAAAAACAGCAAATAAAGCCTAAACACAGCAGGAGAAGAGAAATCATAAAGATCAGAGCAGAAATCAACGAACTAGAAACCAAAAGAACAGTAGAACAGATCAATGAAACTAGGAGCTGGTTCTTTGAAAGAATTAACAAGATTGATAAACCCCTGGCCAGACTTATCAAAAAGAAAAGAGAAAGGACCCAAATAACAAAATCATGAATGAAAGAGGAGAGATCACAACCAACACCAAAGAAATACAAACAATTATAAGAACATATTATGAGCAACTGTATGCCAGCAAATTAGATAACCTGGAAGAAATGGATGCATTCCTAGAGATGTATCAACTACCGAAATTGAACCAAGAAGAAATAGAAAACCTGAACAGACCTATAACCACTAAGGAAATTGAAGCAGTCATCAAAAATCTCCCAACAAAATAAGCCCAGGGCCAGAGGGCTTCCCAGGGGAATTCTACCAGACATTTAAAGAAGAATTAATACCTATTCTCCTGAAACTGTTCCAAAAAATAGAAATGGAAGGAAAACTTCCAAACTCATTTTATGAGGCCACTATTACCTCGATCCCCAAACCAGACAAAGACCCCATCAAAAAGGAGAATTACAGACCAATATCTCTGATGAACATGGATGCAAAAACTCTCACCAAAATACTAGCCAATAGGATCCAACAGTACATTAAAAGGATAATTCACCATGACCAAGTGGGATTTATCCCTGGGCTGCAAGGTTGGTTCAATATCCGAAAAACATTCAACGTGATACAATACATTAACCAAAGAAAGAACAAGAATCATATGATCCTCTCAATAGATGCAGAAAAACCATTTGACAAAGTACAGCATCCTTTCTTGATCAAAACTCTTCAGAGTATAGGGATAGAGGGTACATACCTCAATATCATAAAAGCCATCCATGAAAAACCGACAGCGAATATCATTCTCAATGGGGAAAAGCTGAGAGCTTTTCCCCTAAGGTCAGGAACGCGGCAGGGATGTCCACTCTCACCACTGCTATTCAACATAGTATTAGAAGTCCTAGCCACAGCAATCAGACAACAAAAAGAAATAAAAGGCATCCAAATCGGCAAAGAAGAAGTCAAACTCTCACTCTTTGCAGATAATATGATACTGTATGTGGAAAACTCAAAAGACTCCACCCCAAAACTGCTAGAATTCTTACAGGAATTCAGTCAAGTAGCAGGATATAAAATCAATGCACAGAAATCAGTGGCATTCCTATACACCACCACCAAGACAGAAGAGAGACAAATGAAGGAGTCGATCCCATTTACAATTGCACCCAAAACCATAAGATACCTAGGAATAAATTTAACCAAAGAGGCAAAGGATCTGTACTCAGAAAACTATAAAATACTCATGAAAGAAATTGAAGAAGACACAAAGAAATGGCAAAACGTTCCATGCTCATGGATTGGAAGAACAAACATTGTGAAGATGTCAATGCTACCTAGAGCAATCTACACATTCAATGCAATCCCATCAAAATACCATCCACTTTCTTCAAAGAAATGGAACAAATAATCCTAAAATTTGTATGGAACCAGAAGAGACCCCGAATAGCCAGAGGAATGTTGAAAAAGAAAAGCAAAGCTGGTGGCATCACAATTCCGGACTTCCAGCTCTATTACAAAGCTGTCATCATCAAGACAGTATGGTACTGGCACAAAAACAGACACATAGATCAATGGAACAGAATCGAGAGCCCAGAAATGGACCCTCAACTCTATGGTCAACTCATCTTTGACAAAGCAGGAAAGAATGTCCAGTGGCAAAAAGACAGTCTCTTCAACATATGTGGGGGAAAGTTGGACAGCCACATGCAGAAGAATGAAACCGGACCATTTCCTTACATCACACACAAAAATAGACTCCAAATGGTTGAAAGACCTAAACGTGAGACAGGAGTCCATCAAAATCCTAAAGGAGAACACAGGCAGCAACCTCTTCGACCTCAGCCATGGCAACTTCTTCCTAGAAACATCGCCAAAGGCAAGGGAAGCAAGGGCAAAAATGAACTATTGGGATTTCATCAAGATAAAAAGCTTTTGCACAGCAAAAGAAACAGTCCACAAAACCAAAAGACAACGGACAGAATGGGAGAAGATATTTGCAAATGACATATCAGATAAAGGGCTAGTATCCAAAATCTATAAAGAACTTATCAAACTCAACACCCAAAGAACAAATAATCCCATCAAGAAATGGGCAGAAGACATGAACAGACATTTTTCCAAAGAAGACATCCAAATGGCCAACAGACACATGAAAAAGTGCTCAACATCGCTCGGCATCAGGGAAATCCAAATCAAAACCTCCATGAGATACCACCTCACACCAGTCAGAATGGCTAAAATTAACAAGTCAGGAAATGACAGATGTTGGCGGGGAATGCGGAGAAAGGGGAACCCTCCTACTCTGTTGGTGGGAATGCAAGCTGGTGCAGCCACTCTGGAAAACAGTATGGAGGTTCCTCAAACACTTGAAAATAGAGCTACCATACGATCCAGCAATTGCACTACTGGGTATTTACCCCAAAGATACAAATGTTGGGATCCAAAGGGGTACGTGCACCCCAATGTTTATAGCAGCAATGTCCACAATAGCCAAACTGTGGAAAGAGCCAAGATGTCCATCAACAGATGAATGGATAAAGAAGAGGTGGTATATATATATACACAATGGAATATTATGCAGCCATCAAAAGGAATGAGATCTTGCCATTTGCAACGACGTGGATGGAACTGGAGAGTGTTATGCTGAGTGAAATAAGTCAATCAGAGAAAGACATGTATCATATGACCTCACTGATATGAGGAATTCTTAATCTCAGGAAACAAACTGAGCGTTGCTGGAGTGGTGGGGGGTGGGAGCATGGTGGCTGGGTGATAGACACTGGGGAGGGTATGTGCTATGGTGAGCGCTGTGAATTGTGCAAGACTGTTGAATCACAGATCTGTACCTCTGAAACAAATAATGCAATATATGTTACGAATAAAAAAGAAGATAGCAGAGGGGAAGAATGAAGGGGAGTAAGTCGGAGGGGGAGAGGAACCATGAGAGACTATGGACTCTGAAAAACAAACTGAGGGTTCTAGGGGGGAGGGAGGATGGGTTAGCCTGGTCATGGGTATTAAAGAGGGCACATTCTGCGTGGAGCACTGGGTATTATGCACAAACAATGAATCATGGAACACTGCATCAAAAGCTAATGATGTAATGTATGGTGATTAACGTAATAAAAAATTTAAAATAAAACATTTTTAGCTTGTGGTCTATACAGTAACAGGCTGCTAGTTTGCAAACAGATAAGTAACCCTCAACTGCCTGTGTGAAGATCCCCTCTATGTTTCTTAAAAATTACATTTTGAATATAACTGGGAAGGTCTTAGTAACTACAACTGCCTCCCAACCCCCATCCTGTCCGAGGTTCTTGACATGCTAGCTAAAATCCACTTACCTAATTTAAATCCCTTAATTTATAGAAAACTGAAGTCTAGAGAGAAAAAGTGCTTGTCCAACATCAAAAGCTTCATGTGTCATCGCCTAAAAAGAAAAATGTTTAGTGGGTACTAAGGCCCTTATTACATGAGAACATATAAAAATGTAATATAAAATCCAAATTCTATACTACAGGAAGTATAAATTTGAGACTTCCAGAGCTTAGAGGAAAGAATAGAAGATGAAAAAATAAGACTTCATGAATAAACACTCTCCAAAGAAAAACATCACTTTTGTAGTTACTCCACAAATATGAATTGAGCCCCTGAATTGTGTCAGGTATACTGTGGATGATGTCACAGCATTCCCCAGTATAGAGTACTAAAAAGATAAAAGGAAAAAAAAAAAGGAATGAACGTATCATGTTTCTGGTTTAGGTGTAGATTCACTAAATCTTGCAGAATGCCTTGCATGTAGACCTCAATCATTTTTCAATGAATGAATAAATGCATGGTTCAAATAGCAATTTTGGCTCAGAACACATCACAACTGCAGTTACTCACACACATTAGCAATAAGGTCCTCTGATTTCTTTTGTGTCCAGAGTTCACGTAATCTGTTTTTAGTGATGCCTAGAACCTGGAAGAGCAAACTGGTATCCTCCGTCTATAGTAGGATATACAAAGAAACCAAGAAAATGTATCCTGCTTCAGAAGAAAGCCCTAGCTAACATTAGCCATTCCTTAATTTCTGTAAATCTAGCCTGTCCTCGACAAATCTAGGGGTGGAGAGAGTCAAGAAAGCTAGCCAATGCACCGGTTATGTGGAGAATAAAACCTAAGTAAAGCAGCAGTAATTCATACCCAGTTGCAAAATAATCAGGGAAGGAGTGACATGATTGCCAAGACTTCTTGGGCAGGAAGCCAAGCACAAACATGCAACCCACTGAGCTCAGCAGAATATCAACAAGAGATTCCATATTCCTGTGGCTTTCCTGGAAGCAAAGAGCTCTGCAACAGGCCAATCCCTTTAAACACTTTCATCAGCTTAATGCAGGGCACCCTCTGGTGTGGTGTGTGCAACATATGACAAATTTGATTGGTTCAACTCAACAGCCCTGGAATAATATTATCAGAAAGCGAGTGGCTTCAGGATATGGGTATGTTTATTTAACTACGATTAAATCCCATTATGCTGGTTATTGTAGTAGCATAAAACAACAACTGTTTGTTATGCTCACAGATTCTGTGAATTGAGAATACAGAAGATACAATGTCTGGGGCCTTAGCCAGCAGCACTAGAATGACTGGTAGTGACACACACACACCTACGAAAGGAATCTTCTGGAGGCTTCTTCACTTACACATCTGCCAGCAGCACTGACTCATCCTATAGAGCTAACATCAGCTTGGACAATCAACCAGAGGTGCCTACACAGAGCTTTTTTGCGAGACTTGGGTTTCTTCAGTTTGACATCCTTGGGTTAGAAGACTTTCAGGACAATTCAGGGTTCTCAACAGATTGTCCATGTAACAAGGTGGAAGCTGCGTGACCATTTATAGCCCAGTCTTGGAAGCCACATAATGTCACTTTCCAAGTCCCCAGATTTAACTGGAGAGAATATGATGTCAGACTTTTCCATGGAACAACTGTCAAATCATTTGCAATCATGTTTTTAAACCACCACACCATTATTGCCTGATCTGTATAAAATGGACTCAAATATTGAAAGACAGAACATAGCAACTAAGTCAGTGCTGGGTTTTAATACCCACTCTACCACTTACTGGCTGTGGTTGTATTACATCACTTTTGGCTGACAATTTCCTCCACTATAGAAGAGAAGTAATAACTACCATACCTAACTCATAAGGTGAGTGCAAGGATCAAATGAATTAATAAACTGATTAACATCTGAAACAAAATATCAGTATTAGCATCTGAAACAAGCCAACACTTAGTAAATGTTACTATTGGTATGTATTTATTGATTTATCATATACTAATGTAGTGGGCAACTCTGCTCACTGTCACTGTGAGGGTCCCTAGGAATACAAAAATAATAGACCCCTAATAGTGATGGGCTCATACCCAAATTAGAGAGGGGACTCCAAAAAAAATGACAGATACGTCTTATATGTGCCCATCCAAGATAATATTGTATAAGGGAAAAAACACAGATTGTGGAGTCAGAGGGTAGAATGTGAAACCAGAATCTGACACTTTTTTTTTTTAAGATTTTATTTATTTGAGAGAGAATGAGATAGAGAGAGCATGAGACAGGAGAGGGTCAGAGGGAGAAGCAGACTCCCTGCTGAGCAGGGAGCCTGATGTGGGACTCGATCCCGGGACCCCAGGATCATGACCTGAGCCAAAGGCAGTCGCTTAACCAACTGAGCCACCCAGGCGCCCCAGAATCTGACACTTTCTAGCTGTGTCACTTTCTCCATCTACTCAACCTCTCCAAACCTCATTTTTCCTTGGCTACTAAGTGACACTAGTAAAACAGTCTCCACCCATCTCAAAGTTACTGTAAAGACTGTGAAATAGAATTGTAGAAGCACATCATAAACTCCTATGTGTTGTACGCAGGTAAGCCATCATCACTGACCAGACAATAATGCTAAACCCTGTGTGTTCCAGTTTAATCACCAAGCCATGAGTCTGGCAGAGGATTTCCCAGACCCAGTCCCCAAACCAATTTCACAGAAGGGAATCTGTATCTGACATTTTAAATCCCATAATTCACTTTGTCTATTGGTTTTAAAAGTACATTTTAAGTAAGTATTTCAACTACTTCTGTCACATACCAAAGATTTAATCAACATTACCAATTTGGATAATTTGTTAACTATAAGGGGATGTTACAATGAACTATATAATTCATTTGAAAGATGTCAAGTGGCATTTTTCATTTTTGATCAGTCATAAGGGATAGGTAAATCTCAGAACATGGCTCCCTGGGAAGGAGTAAAAATAAAAATATTAAGGTCACTGCTTTGTACTGCTTACACACTTACGACATTACTATCCTGGAGTGGAAAGGAATAGAACTTGAAAGGAATATGCTATTATCAAACTATCAAATATTTCTATATTGCAACACTTTTACACGATCTGTGAATATTAACAGAGGCTTCAGAATGTTTGCTTAAAGCAGAAATTGGCCTTGGATGGGGCGCCTGGGTGGCTCAGTCGTTAAGCGTCTGCCTTCGGCTCAGGTCATGATCCCAGGGTCCTGGGATCGAGCCCCACATCGGGCTCCCTGCTCCGCAGGAAGCCTGCTTCTCCCTCTCCCTCTGCCTCTCCCCCTGCTTGTGTTCCCTCTCTCGCTGTGTCGCTCTCTATCAAATAAATAAAATCTTTAAAAAAAAAAAAAAAAGAAATTGGCCTTGGATAGGATTGTCCATATTGTTCCTTATAAGAGGTGAAGTCCATCACTGTGTATGATGAAAGAGTACTAGATGGGGTGGCTTTCAGTATGAAGAGAGGAGACCCAAGGTGGAGAAGATGGTGCAGTTAAAGGATGCCAAAAACACAAAAGACATCTCCAAAAACTGATAGAATTTTGTTACTGGTGGACATGGGAAGAAAGAGAAAAGAACTCTAAGATCCTAAGCATCCAAAATGAGAGTCTGAGAGGCATTGTCTATCAGGTGGTTGAGGGAAATGCTGGGATCTCAGGAGGAAGTGCTCAAAATGAAAGATCTAGAGTCAAGAGTCATTACTAAATTTTTCAGAATGGACAAATTCATCAAGGATGAAAATATGGAAAAGTTCATAGAAGCACCAGAGACCGCAGGGAGAAGTATCAGAAGAACTAGTAAAGCTGGAGAAGAATTAATCACAAGTGTGGAGTAGCAGCAGGGAAACCTAGACCTCCAGGCTGGGAAAGGTTTCTAGGATATGAAAAGAACACTCAATTTCATAGGCTACTAAGAGATGGAAGATCATGAAGAAAGAGTTAAAGATTCCTAGATAAGTTACTTTCAGAAGAATTCTTTTAGTAGGAAAAACCTGCAGGTGAGGGATGTGTGCATGGTAGTGAAGAGGTTGCATCACATACATACTACCTTCTCAAAGGAAGGATTCAAGCAAATATTCCATCTTAAGAAAAGGAGTAAAAATAAGTTATGTTTCAAGGGAAGGAAAAGGTAACTGATGAAACAAAGACCAAGAGAAAGATAATTGTGGGAATTGATAGAGATCTTAGTTGGGAGGACAAATTAAAGATCAGAGTACAAGTTGGGATACAGAGCAAGGGAAGCTGGGGGAGGTCATACTAGATTATCTTATCAGGAAATGTTACACAGTAGAATGTTCTGCGGTCTTAAAGGGATTAAGAAACATCTGGAATAAACACTATGGATACTATCATGGCTAGAGATTAACAAACGATTTCAGATTTTTGTAAAATACATTATGTGTGCAGTTTATGTTGTGTATATAGCAAATATAAAATATAATGTAATGCAATATATAACATTATAAAATACCGTATAGCATATATTACAGACAAGCACTAGTACCTTGTTCCCCCATTCAGATGAAGATTTCATATGGATTTTTTAATGGGGAAAAATTCTGACCAGAAATTGAAGAAAAGTGCAATGAAAACAAAAAAAACTCAAGGAATTTCTGCTTGGTGATCTTAAGTAACAGAAGGAGGTAGAAAGGCTAATGGCTTCACTCATGAGAAAGAAGGCTTCCTAAAGAACTGAAGGACTTCACTCAATCCCACTTACATGCCCTAACCTAGAGGAAAGGTGGTAATGCAGGACTCAGACTTTGAAGGGATGGCAGGACTACATCCCAGAGAATGAAACTTCAACAAGAAAATAAGAAAATGGCCTGAGCTTCTCCCAACTGATGTAACAGGAAATACTCTAAATTTGAAGCACAGGTGAGAAAAAGGAGTATCTCCCTGAGAAAAGAAATCACAGGAAACTGCTATAACAGCAAAAAAAAAACAAAGAAGCATTTTAAAGAATTCTGATGTACTTGTCTAAATGATTTAAGGGAATGTTTTATCTGTGAGACATCCTCAAAAATCAGTAAAGATTTTTATGAAGTTCTTTGTTTTAATATTGGAATAAACCTCAGGTTAGATACACTGATTAACAATGTATGTGACAAATTCAAAAAATTCACAATGATACCAAAAAATGTTAATGTGATGAAAGGCATGAAAGCTAGATGTATAATAAGAATCAAAAAAAGAGACGAAGACAAAAATATGACAAAGATATCAATTAGGAAACAAAAGGGAAAAAGAAACAAGAAAATAGAAAACTGCTAAGTTGAGGAAGAATACAGATTTGCCAAATGACCAGGTCTTTAAGTACAACAAAGTACTATAAGTATCAAGTACCTGAAGTATTATATAAAGTAGAGACAAAAAACTTTTGCAATCATTTCAAGAATAAAAAGATCTCACCTATAAATAGACAAAAAGAAAGATTCTACTTGTGTAACACCCAAAATATTCTTCTTGAAAAACAACTTACTTGAAGTTATATAGCAGCACTCTAGAGAGAAAGCAAAATAATTATCTCCAGAAGGGAATGATTATTATATGAGGCTTAAGTGTATACAACAAAACTAAACTGAACAAGATAGCAATGAAATAATTTTTGTCAATATGGCTTTAAAGTGTTAAATGTATGGTTTTAAAATTCCTATCTTACACAGTGCAGTATTTGTTTTGTAGGCTCCAAATCCAACATGACCCTGAGATTGAGTCTCACGTTCTACCAAATGAGCCAGCCAAGTACCCCATCATAGTCAATTATTTAAATTTTAGTATCGATTTTAGTAAATAAATTTAACTTCAGTTTATTTAGAAATAGCCATAATTAGAATGAAATATGATTTAACCTTTATACAAACTAGGGGTTTAGATGCAGTTTGTCCGTTTCTTTCCCAATTGCTCTAATCAACAAATGCCCCATTAGCAGGAGGTTCCATAGTTCCCTTTCGAGACTTTCATCTCTCCAGTAATCTACAAACCCCAGGGCTTTACTCACACCCAAGAAAGTCAAGTCTAATACATACCTAATATAGAATCCTTGAAGTGAGGTGTGCTGACCACGGCTACCTCTTCCCACTTCTACAAGGTGTTGCTGTTGAAGAGCAGTTATTCACAAGCTATAAAGGATTCTCACCCATCACTGAGAGGGGTCACTGCACCAAATGTCTTGATTCTTCCAAGAGCATGATCAAGGCATAACTAGGCAAGGGTACTCCTGGCTTCGGTTCCTAGGGTTATAGCTCTGAGTGCTTTGTTGCCTGGGTTTGTAGAACCACCTTCCAGAAAGCCATCTCCACCCTTCTTGAATGTGCCACTACAGAACAGGTTCCAGGCTACCTCTTCCCGGACTCAGAAACACATCCTTCTAGACAAATGAGTTTCTCATCTAACCTCTTATGGAAGATCTCCTCAGCAACTCCAGGGTGGCTTACCAATCGAAGGGAGCCTACCATTAGGAACTCAACATTGGTGTACTGCTAAGGGTGACTATTATAATGGCAAATGATTCTTTACCCTCTAACTTAAAGAATCTAACCAATTACTGTAGTAAAAGAAAAAAAAACGTGTGTGTGTGTGTTTCTGTGTGATGAACACATAAGATATAGAAAGGGAAAAGAATGAAGAAAAAAATCATGAAAATGACTGTAAGGAGACTCAACTTCATCAGTAATCTGAATAAATGTAAATGAATTCAATTTCCTACTAAAAGAATGAATTACAGATGTGAGGGTTGGGGGACCAGGATTCAAATACAAGAACTTATAAAGATGTATTAGGGGGAAAAATGGGCTAGCAAACTTTTTCAAGGAGGATTTAAATCAAAGGAAAAAGGAAAAAAGGTAGTAATTTATATTGACAACAGTTAAAAACAGTAAGGACATTAAAGATGTGAGTCATGAACTTTCAAGTAGAGAATAATATCGAATTGAAATATAGTAATCAAAAACTGTCAGAATCACAGAAGGAAATTGTCAGCAACACAAAAGAGGAAAGATTTAATATACCATTCTCTGCTTTTGACAGAACAAGCAGAAAAAAATATATATAAACAATACAGAGGTTTCAAATATAATACATGATTATGTATAGAACAGATTTTTGTTTTTTTTTTTTACTTGCTAAGAATCAACCTTATTTTCCAAAGATTATGGAACATTTACCAAAATTGGTTATATTCTGTGGCAATAAGACCTGCATAAATTTTCAAAGGTAGAAATTATATACTACTTTCTCTAATAGCAGTCCAATAAAGGTAGAATTAAGAAATAAAAGTATATTTTTAAGACCTACCAAAGAAAACTTTTTCAAAAAGGTAAAATCAAAACTAATTATCAGCTATTTAGGAAATAATTATAATAAGATTACTGTAATATAGAAAATGGCTAAAGCTGAAAGAAATTCATACCTTTGAATTAAGCAACTTCTAACTTCAAGACTTAGAAAAGAAACATTAAAACATTTGAGGAAGAGAAAATTAAGCAAAAATTAGTCAAATACATCAAACAAAAGCCAAGAAATGATATAAGGGTCTAAGAGGTGGTTTTGGGGTGGGTGCAGTAAGATTTTAGGTCTGATGAAATCAAGAAAAGAGCACGAAGTCAGTAGAGAAAACCGTGGCCACACATACTGAGTATTTATATTTTGATCTATGTATCTAGATATTATATAGGTAGATACTTTATTCTGCATACCAGTATACACCTTCTAAAGTATGTAGTATAAGAAACAAGGAAAATTTAAATGAAATAGGACAAGTTATAGAAAAATAGAATTATCAAAATCTACCTACAAAGAAAAAAAAAATAGATTACCTGGAAACAATGATAGCAATGGGGAAACTCCAGAAGAAGATGGTGAGTAACTGCTTCAAATATGAATCACTGTGCTTGCCTGGTTTTGTAAATGTTAACGAATGGATATTTAAGACAGGCAGAACTCCTACTTTCCATCACCTCACACCACAGGAAGGGGAAACAATTTTTGCATTTCATTTTTTTCTTTCCCCTCATAAAATAGCCATTACACCAAAATCTTACTGATGTGTTGAAGTATATTTAATATATTTAATAAATTGTTAGTAAATTTGATCCACTAGTACACTAAAATGATGTGACAGTGGGTTATGAAGTCAGTCGGCCTGGTTTAAAACTTGAGTTGACCATGAATGCTCTTTGTGAACTTACAGGACTTAATCTAAATGAGTCTCCATTTCTTCAACCATAAAATATTAATAGTATTGACTCCATATAATTGTGGTGAGGATTTCAACAGATAATACAAAGTATTTCATAATATTTATTGAGGTATATGAGTAGATACTCAGTGTCTTTTCCTATTGTTAACTTTTTTTTAAGATTTTATTTGAGAGAGAGCATGAGATAGCACAAGCAGGTGGAGTGGCCGAGGGAGAGGCAGACTCCCCACTGAGCAGGGAGCCCAATGTGGAGCTTGATCCCAGGACCCTGGGATCATGACCTGAGCTGAAAGCAGACGCTTATCCGACTGAGCCGACCAGGCACCCCTATTGTTACCATTTTAAATAGATTTATCTAATGAATGAAACAGGATGGTTTAATTTTAAATGTGTACTAATACATTTTATTGCATTCACACATCAAAAGATTAAAAAATTGTAAGATCTTTGTATATTCTAAAATAGCATTGATAAAATTTATTGTGTGTACTTCCTAATATACCCCCAAATGAGAGATGCACAAGAAGCAGTTTCTAAATTGAAATGAAGTGAGCATTCTAATATTTCTCTTCCAAGAGGTCATCTAAGAGCAAAAGAGAATGTGTCTGTTCTACTTTTAGTTTAAAAGACCACCGAAGTCTCAAGTCTCAAGATGTGTCAAAGGACTGCCAAAGCCTCAGAGAGAAAAAACAAGAAACCATGCAGAGAAGAACTGGAGCTAGGTCAGGGCCTCAGACAGTCAATGGCTAAAAGTACTCTACTGAAGGTGAGGGGAGTCACACACAGGACCAACACCTGAATCCTTGGTCTATACTGGTCCAAAAGGGTACGTGGGCAGGTAAGGAGAGGTTTCTCCAGACAGAATTCCCACCAACCGGGACATACACAGAAACTCATCAAGTGAGTAAACCATGTGTTGGAAATTAGTTTATCTCTGTGGAAGCAGAAAAGAAAGGTGTCACGTTCAGAACCATGTGTCCACTTCTCTGTCTAAACAGAACTATTCCCAGTTGAGAGTTACTGCTAGAGAAAGAGAGAAAGTTGACCAAATGGTATTGGCCCAAAAAAGCACCAGACTCACAAGTTTCAGAGAAAGTTCTACAAAATATCTGAGGGGTAAAAAAAAAAAAAAAAAAACAGGTAATTGCAATGCTATTTAAAATTTTCTGAAACAAAGGGAAATATTAGCAAAGTGATTCTATATATGAACATTGTGTAAAAGTATTGTTTAAAAATCCTTAAATATTAACTGACAGAAGCTAGCAACACATTTAAATGTTTACCATGACCAAGTGACTTTTTCCAGGAATTCAAGTATAGTTACTAAACTTCAAGACACTTACTAAAATAGAGAACTTATCTAAAATTATTTTTCACAAAAAAAAATAATAATAATAAAAAAAATAAAAAAATAAAATTATTTTTCATAGATGCTGGAAGATTAAAATTCCAAAATAATTTTAATAGTGTTTAATAATAAAGGAATAAAATGCCTACTTCCTAACATAAAACAGGACCATCTCAACTAAGTCAACATTTTACATAGTAAGTGCTTGAAATTTTCTCAGTTAAAATCAGGAATCTGACAAAGGTGTCCATAGCCACCATTATTATTTAACACTGTCCTGGAAGATTAAAACTGCAATTAGCAAACAAATACTGGAGATACAAAAAACAAAGGATTTAAAAATACCATTAAAGAGGCTCTTTTTGCAAACAATGAGATTATAAGCAAATTAACTGGAAACAATTACAGACATGGAGAATTTAATGAAGAGGTAGTATACAAAATTAATAGAGGGAATCAAGAGTCTTATACAAACAAGTTAGAATTTATAATGGAAGAATAAATCCTATTTAAAACTGCAACTCTCCTGTCCTTTCAAAGAAAATTAATACCCAGGGAGGCGCCTGAGGGCTCAATGGGTTAAGAATCTGACTCTTGATTTTGGCTCAGGACAACATCTCAGGGTCATGGGATCATGCCCCACATCTGGTTCCATGCTCAGCATGGAGTATGCTTCAGTGTCTCTCCCTCTGCCCCTCCCTGATTTGTGGGCTCTAAAATATATAGGTAAATCTTTAAAATATATAGGTAAATCTTTAAAAAGAAAGAAAATTTTAAAAACAATGAAAGAAAAAACAAAAATAACAAAAAGTTAATACACAGGAATAAACTAGGTAAGAAATGTATAGAATCTAGATGAGGAAATTTAAAGTCTTGAAAGATGTATAAGAGGCCTTAAAGGGATGCCATGTTCTCAGATAGGACAACTTAACCTATAAAGAGTGGGTCCTTTCTAAAGTCATCTAAAAATTTAAGAAAAGTCCTAAAACAAAAACTAAGCAAAACTCAATAAATTTGGTGAGAAACTAGAAAAAGTAGTTCCAAAATTCAATCACAAAAATAAAGAGGGTATGAATAACCAGGAAAAATTAAAAAAAAAATAGTAAGAGATCATCTCCATAGTGTGTAAAAGCAGGTCTTAAATGTACAATTAGAACTCTGTAGTACTGTTAAGTAAACACAAAAAGTTAGATGGCATTCTTATGTACAATGTATTAGTTACTGAGGAAATGCTAACTGAAAGTCACTATCTGAACTAGTAATTTTTCAGATAAAGATATATTCCAAGTGCCGAGACTTTAGAGAAATAAAAATATCATGCACTGTCGTAAGTTAATATAAACTAATTAGTAATTACCTAACAAAGCAAATTCATCCATCCTCATTTCTGTATTTTTAAGATAAAATATTTAAGAATTAAAGGTAGATACAAATATCCTAGAATTCTCATCACACATTTAAAATGGTACCAAATAGATACTATCAAAATATTGAACAATAGTAGTTAAATTTTAATACTTCCATAAAATAGAGTATTTTTTATAATCTATCAAAAAAGATAGAAATCCAGTTCAAAATGTGCAAAGGGCACACACAAGCAATTTCTAAACACTACAGATAATCAGACTATCAGGATTCTCTCAAATTCACTAGCACTTAGTGAAAATGAGAGTAACTCATGTAATATCCATTAGATTTCAACGTTTCAAAACGTGGATATCTGGATTTAATGTGGGAAAAATAGACCCTTAAGCGTTGCTCTTGGGAGGTTTAACTCATACAGCTGTCTCCCAAAATTACCTGGCATTATTGGCATTATTTGTAGGAATTCGATTTCCATATGCCTTTTGATGGCGAAATCACTCTGGGGAAACAGCCCAGAGAAATTCTCACTCAGTTCCAGAGGGACCACGTTCAAGGATATTCCTCACAATCTGACTTTTAACTATCAAGTGCCTCTCAGTGGAGGAATAAAAAACTAAAATGCAATGGATGCTTATTATTGAATACGATGAAGCACTTAAAGGCAGTGAGAAAAATATTCTTATGGACAAACTTTAAAAATAGTGAATAAAAAATATTCAAAATGAGATTGGTCCTTACCACATTATAATTTAAATAATGGAGAATACATACAAGTAATTTATTTTCTTTTATGAAAGAATACCCATATATCTAGGGTCATTCATCAGACAGAGTGGGTCTGTTTGTAGGGTAAGGGAGGAATAGGGTAGAAAGGGATTGGTGGTCAGGAATGAGATGTCCCTATCAATTTTGACAATGAGACTATGCCCTGATTTCTCTGATTCTCTGTGCTAAAGACTTAAAAAAAAAAAAAAAAAAAAACCATGATGCAGGAAATCATTTAATGTCATTAGAACATGTGTATAAAATTTAAATTAAAAAAAATCAGAATACCAAAAACACTATATGGTGTATCTCAGTATTGTTTAAAATATAAAATATATTACAGATGAACAAAAGAGTAACAGGATATTAACAATGTTATCTCGGAGCTGCATTTTTTTTACTCACATTTTACTTTGTATTAAAATCTTTGATTAATTTTATTATAAAAATAAGCTAACTGTTTAAGAAAAAAAATGTGAATGAGTACTAAGGGACTAGAAAAGAACACCTAGTTTCAAATCCTATTTCTCTCTGGGATTAAACTATGTGACCAGGGACCTACATTTTTAAACCTCAGTCTTTACATCTTAAAAATGAGTGCAATCATGCTTTCATTACATCTCAGGATTACTCTAAGGATGGATGAAGGCAGCACAGTTAGGATTACTTATAATCCATAAAGTTAAGAGGGCATGACTATTCTTTAAAACATCTAGGTTTGCATGTGCTTCAGAATTCAGAATTTGTTTTAGAGACTTAATTGTGTAGGAATAACATCTACTACGTGTCAACCCAAATAGGGTCAAGGGAAGCGCCTCATAATCCTATTTCTTCAGTGAAGTATTAATCTTCTGATTAAGAAGCTGAAGGAAATAAACAGCCTCAGGTCCGTTCAGGTTGTTGACAAATTAGTTCAAGCCACACTTGGTTTTGCCATCAAGCAAATCGTAAAAAAAAAAAATTCATTTTCAGAGCATCTTTTGATGTTAGAGTTGCATGTAAGGGATTGAGATTCGTAATGTTATTTATCTTGTTTGTGTGAAATTAGAACAAAACAACTCAGCAATTTCACATAATTTACCTAGCTAGAAACCAAGGTATTTCAAGAAAATGCAAAATGGAGTTTATTCAGAATTAGAGGTGGGCCAGATGGACTGAGCAATAGTTGGAGGTAAAAGAGAACAGATAAGGGAATGAAGACAGCTGAGTGGAGAGGCAGGAGAACCCCGGAAAGAAAGCCTTGCTAGCTTTCAGGTGGAGACTAGGTTTATTTGGGGTGAGGGGAGAGGAGAAAGTCGTCCTGCGGGGGACTTTTCAGAGTTCCAAGCCTTGGATGGGCCTAGGAATCGAGGAAGTCGACTCTGGGCTTGCCACTATAACCACTTATTCACAAGCCTTCCCAGAAAGGCTTAATTGCGTGTTTATCCTCCCAAAAGCGAACACTGACTTCTCCGCTGAGCAGTGTTGTCAACTGTCACAGCTGCCAAGCCAACAGATGGTGTGGGCCTGTGTCACCAGCCGTTTCCAAATGTAAAAATATAGTCATTTAGATGTTTTCTATGTACACCCATTTCTTCATTAATCTTCTAAGTGCAACTGCAAATGGGTAATTTCCATGTGAACCACGGTGGCCTACTGGTCACCTTCATTCTCATACTTCCCGACAACCTGCCATGTGAGCTGCATCTGCAAGTGCACAAAGAACATAGGCCACAGTCCCTCTTGTAGTCTTCTTTTATTTAGTGAATTCATGTTTATTCTCATTAACTGTATTTAAAGCTCTTTGTGGACCCATACTTACTTTCTTATCCCAGGCATCACAGAATAGCACTTAGCCCACAAGAATTAATGACTATTTCTAGGGGAGTCCGGGGGAGATAGAAGAGGTTGTTTCAAGGGCACAAGTTTTCAGCATTCAAGTGAATAAGGTCTGAGGATCTCCTATGTAACGTGGTGACTAGAGCTGGTAATGCTCTATGGCCTACTCAAAATTTCCTAAGAGCGGAACTTTAATGTTCTCAAATACATCTATTTATAGGAGATGAGGAATGTTAATTAACCAGATGAGAGGAATCCTCTTACCATGTGGAGGTATCAAGTCATCATGACACACAAACACACTTTAAGTATCTTAAGATGTTCTTTGTCAATTATAACTCAAAGCTGAAAAAAACTTCATGAATATTTAAGTCGATTTTAAATCAAAACTTATTCCTAAGAAGTGCCCTAATCCCCTCAAGAGGCAAGCACAAAGAACAAAAGCTCAAAGAATGACTCTACAAATTTTAAAGCCAAATACAAATGGTTATTGTTCACTGCTTTTGTTTTGTAATCACTATTAACAATTCAGAGTAATAAATCTGTCCATTACCTTCCACCTTGAGGCTACCAAGAATCTCAAATTACAGTCTATGCCACTAGTTCTTCCTTTCCCCATTTTCAAAGTTCTGACCAAATTAACCTCTCAAGTACATATAAAATTCCTGCAGCTTAAAATGACAAAGGATTTCTATTACCTATGCAAAAATTTTAAAAATTCAGAAATTTGGTGCCTACCAGTTTTCTCCTCTGTTGCCCCATTCCCCTTCCAACGTGGGAGGGAATGGCACCTCTCATTACCCTTCTGGTTGATCCCTGGGCACCACTTTATAGGCAGCTGCTCACTCTGCTATTTGCAGTTGCCCTTCCTTTCCAGGCACATGCCCTGTGAGCGTGCTATTCCCCCCCAACTATATGCCAGTTCCCACCATCTCTGAGGCCTACCCTATTCCATCAGCTCTGTGAATAAGCTAGGACCCAGGCCTGGTCAATCATGGAACCCCTTCCTTGTAAGAAGTAGTGCTGGTTCAGTAAGCCAGGAAGGACCTTCCCCAGGGACTCCTGCTCCAACTGTTTCACAGAGATCCTATTTCTAAAGCGCATGCAATCCTAGAATTATCAGTGGCCGTATTTGTTCCACAAATACCCCCAAAGTAAGTATTTTTGTCTTATATATTCCTTAACTGCCTCAGAATCAAGTCAGTGTGATGAAGCAGAGATCAAAACTCCAAGAATGATAAAACAACTCTGAAACACAAATACACTAAATTATTGAATCCTGAAGTGGTTCTTTGTGTATATTCCAGAAGCGGTCCAAAAAGATCTCCCTACCAGAAAACACACACACACACACACACACACACACACACACACACACACACACACACACACGTCCTGCCTATACCCAGACTTTAAAGTGATCTCATCCTTGGGCTTGATTTTAGGACCTTAGATCTACTTCTTGCTCCCTGATCAGTACTTCAGGTTCAAGTTACATATTCTGTCACATATACTATTCTATATAACCCTAACATCTATTTATCTGTCAAAGAGATTGCTTAATAAAGAGCTCTATACAAAACTGAGAACTATATGCCCTGGCAAAATGCTTATGCCCCTTTTCAACCTGCTTCCCTTCACTTCTGGCATTCCAAACTTACACTGTGGAGCCCAGCCAAGCCCAGGGTCTTCCTCTTGCTTCACATACAGACCTAAGTCCCTGAGATTTCCATATCATCAAATTCAAACCTCAGCTCACTGTGGACTGAGCCTAGGTCCAATGTCCCCCTTCCTCTGAACCATTCTATATCTACAGGACATGGACACATGGCTAATTCACCAAGAAAATAAGCCATTTTTTAAATTTTGTTGGCTTAATGCAGATTATAAATAGCTGACTCCTTACTTTCCATTCAGCTGTTTTCTCCTCAGTAGGTAGACCCAGCCTTTGATCATTTATTTGCTATGCAATTATTTTGAAAAATGCCTTGCTATATAATTCTGGCCTGTTGTATTCCTCTCCGGTGTTCCAAAAGAATAGTTGATCTGGAGCTGGGACTGGGACAGAGGTGCTTTGGCAGGAGAAGAGGAATTAAGGCAGGTGGTTGGCAGAGAGGTATGCTACCCAACTGGCAGTGTTTGAAAGGACAGGTGGGTAGGTCTGGCTGTCACCACCACAGCTTGTTGGCTCTTAGCCAAAAAACTGGAATTTTAATTCCAGAAGATGCCAATCCAAACTACGGGCTAATGACAGAGTCTTGGATAAGAGCCAGACATGGACTTTTTGGCAAAGTCAGTAGGCTGAGGATGAGGACCAGGTTGTCTGAAGAGAAATGAAGGTGGATGGAGCTCTGTCCATGAAGAGAGTTACAGAGGCATTCTCTTGATACATGGGGGAATGGGGAAATGAGGAGATTACACCATGGCACAAGGGAGAGCCTACAGGATTTTAAGTGAGCAAACCTTCATTCTTGAAGCTTCACCACCTTCAACTTGGTCAGGATATTTTATTTCAGTATCATTTTTTCTCTTCAACTATTCAAAGAAAAGGTAGGGGTACCTGGGTGGCTCAGTCAGTTAAACATCTACCCTTAGCTCAGGTCATGATCCCAGGGATCTGGGATCAAGCCCCGCATTGGGCTCCCTTCTCAGAGAGGAGTCTGCCTCTCCCTCTCCCTCTCCCTCTGCCCCTTCTCCCGCTCATGTGCTCTCACTCTCACTCTGAAATAAAATCTTTTTAAAAAGGGTAAAGAATATTACTTCTCTTTTTTTAATCTCTATGTCCAACAGGGGGCTCAAACTCATAACACTGAGATCAATAGTTGCACGCTCTACTGACTGAGCCAGCCAGGTAACCCAACTATATTATCTCTTAAGTTTCTTGGTCAAAGAACTCAAAGAGCACTATTTCTTAAACCTTAAGGCTACCCTGAAGGGAAAGTTCAGGGACAAATTGTGTGCAATGCTTTGTGAATATTCGCAAACACATACTAGTTGTTGTTTTTGTCATCGGCAAAATCAAGTGCCTTTTAAAATAGATTCTAGAAGAAATAGACCATTCAACAATAATAGCTAGAGACTCAAATACCACCATTTGCAATAATGGAGAGGACTACTAGACAGGAGATAGGCAAGGAAATCTAAGATGTGACTACTACTATTAACAAGAAATCTATAAAGCACTCCAGCCAACAAGACAAAACACACTTTAAGTGCATGGAACTGCCTACGGGATAGACTGTATGTTAAGCCACACAGTAAGTAAAAAGCCTAAGTTTGAAATCACACAAAGGATGTTCTCTAACCACAATGGAATGAAATTAGGCATCATTAAAAGAACAAAATTTGAAAAATTCACAACTATGTGGTAAGTAAATTTCTACGTAATCTGTGGATCAAAGAAATCAAGAGAAATTAAATACTTTGGTATCAATAACAATGAAAACATATCAAAACAAGTGATTCAGCAAAAGCTGTACTCAGTGAAGTTTATAGCTATAAAAATCCACATTAAAAATGAAGGTTGGATCTTGGCTATTATGAATAACGTTGCAATGAACATGTGAGTACAAGTATCTTTTTAAGATACCCAAAGACATGGAAGTAAACTGAAGGTACAGCAACAGATGAATGGATTAAAAAAACGTGATACAAACCCATCAGTGAAGGACAAAGACTGTGTGATTCTACTTACAGAAGTATCTAAAATAGTGTAACTCATAGCACCAGAGCAAAGAATGCTGGTTGTCAGGGACTGAGGGCAAAGGGAAATCAGAAGATGCTAATGAATAGACAAAGCCTCAATTAGAAAGTAATTTCTAGACATCTGCTATACAACCTTGCAGCTATAGTTAACAATACCGTATTACACACTTAAAAATTAGAGGGATTTCAAGTGTTCTTACCACATTAAATAAAATTCTGTCAAAAAGATCTCAAATTAATAAGCTAACTTTCCAGTGTAAGCAACTAGGAAAAGAAGAACAAAGGAAACCCAAAGGAGGCTTAAAGAAAGATTAGAATGGAAATCTAATGGAGAGTAAAAAAGCCAATCAACAAAAACAAAAGTCACTTTTCTGAAATCGTTAAGTTGACAAACCATAGCTAGTCTGACCAAGGGGGAGGGGGTGCGGTGGGCTCACATTACAAAAATCAATTATGAAAAAGAGGGCATTACTGACACTACAGAAATAAAAGTTCTGGGCTTTAACATTAGGACTTTTATGATTGCTTTAACACAGTTTAATATAGCTAAATCATTTTACCTTAAGATAACGTACTGGGTTAGAAGATCCTGCCACTAGATTTTCAGTCTGCCCAATGGTTTATAAGTTCACATTTTCTTTCTCAATGAGGGGACAATTCTAAAAATATATATATTTTAAGAATTCTCCTTAATCAAAAATCTAGAACTCAAAAACCAAATGTGACCAATGAGGCAATTTTATAATTATCAAACCCCTATTTGGGCTAGGCAAAATATTTAGATGTGTTGATGCTACAATTTAAAACTTACAGGATGTGCCCTTCACAACCCTAAATTTTCTTGAAATGGTGCTCACTAGGCATTCTTAGATTTGAGCCTATCTATAAAGAGCCTGCAAAACAAAAGTAGGAGCATGAAACAGGAAAGGATATTTGTTCCAATCGGGGTCTCTTGAATAGAATGTTCATTTCCCAGAACCTAATCACTTGGTCTGTTCAACCTATTAACATGGAGCAATGTTGGGTCCTAATCCTGTCCTGCTTCATCTGGTATTTCTGACATGGCTCTGACCAGACTGCAATATACCTATTTCTTTGTAATAGCTTTCTGAATCCAACAAAGGATATTCTTTAATGGACACAGTATTTAAAAATTACAGGACCAAGAAACCAAATTCTTCAAATAAGACAGGATATTCTTCTACTTGTAACTCAAATGTGAGATACCTCTATGTAGTATGTGTGACAGGTCTTTAGACATTATCTCAAGTCAATAGGTTTCTTGTGATTAAAACTCCCACTTAAAATTTAAGTGAATTAATCTCAATATCATAAAGATGAGTTGTCCAAGGACTCGCAACTTCAGCCAAGTAAGTGCTGCCCAACTTTATTTAAATAAACCATTTCAAATATTAAAAAATTGTAAATTCATTTCTCATCTATGGATCAAAGAAGAAATCACAAGAAATATTAGAAAATATTTTAACTAAATGAAAATATAACCACAACCTATTAAAATTTATGGTAAAATGAAGCTTAAAAGGAAATTTGCAGCATTAAGTGATTATAAAAGAAGGGTTGGAAAGATATATGCATCCCTAAGTTTATTGCAGTATCATTTACAATAGCCATGATATGGAAGAAACCAAAGTATCCCTCCATAGATAAATGGATAGAGTTGTGCAATGTCTATACAATCAAATATTACTCAGCCATAAAAAAAGAATGAGATCTTGCCATTTGCAAAAACATGCATGGGCCTAGAGGATATTTGCTAAAAAAAAAAAAAAATAAGTCAATCAGAAAAACCCAAATGCCACATGATTTCACTCAGATGTGGCATGTAAGAAACAAACAAAAGAAAAAAGATACACACCAATAAAAACAGACTCAAATACAGAGAACTAGTGGTTTCCAGAGCAGAAGTGGGAGGATGGAGGGGTTAAATAGATACAAGGGATTAAGCATACACTTATCTTGAGTATAGCATAATGTGTAGAATTGTTCAATTTTATTGTACACCTGAAACTAATATGACATTGCACGTTATTATGCTTCAGTTAAAAAAAAAAAAAAGACCAAGAAAGAAAGGTCTCAAATCAATGATCTAGGATTCTACTTTGAAGAACTAGAGGAAGAAACAGAAGCAAATTAAACATTAAGTGAACAGCAGGAAGGAAATATTTAAGAGCATAAAGCAATGAAGTTGAAGAAAAACCAGGGAGGAAATCTGTAATAACAAAGGTAGCAATATAGTTGATAAAGCTCTAGTCATACTGATCAGGAAAAGAAAAAAAAAAAAAGATGATGTAGATTGCCACTATTAAGAATGAAAGGAGAGAAAACCACAGCTGTTGGAAGGACAACATGGGACTATTTTGAACCGTACAGTTGACAATACCATGTATTGGGAAGCATATGGAGAGACCAGAAGGCTCAGACACTGCTGGTGGAAATACAAAATGATACAGTGTCTCTGGAAAAGTTCGACAACTCCTCATAAAAATAAAGTACCATTACCCTATGACCCAGCAAATTCAGTCTTTGGTATTATGCCACGATAAAGAAAAATCTACGTCTAGACAAAGATGTATGCACACGTTCGTAGCAGTTTTACTAATGGTCCAAAATTAGTAAGCCACCAAGAGATTGGTCAACTGGTAGAAGAACAAATTGTGGTAGATAGTTATAGAATACTACTCAGCAAGAACAAGAAACCCACTACTGAAATACACAACTGAATGGGTGATTCTCAAAACATTATGCTGACCAAAATAAGCCAGACACAGAGGACTACATACTTTATGATTCTTTTGATATCAAAATCTAGAGAAGATCCTATAAAGATTAGCTGTTGCAGGTAGAACCTTGTAGGGACAAAGAATTGGCTTCCAAAGGGCCCAGAACTTTCTGAAATAATAGTTCTGTATTTTTATTGTAGTCATAATTATATAACTGTATTATCAAAACTCATTTAATTGTACATGTAAGGTTGGTAATGTTAATGTCTGTAAACTATACCTACATAGAGTTAATTTTTAAAAACACTATAGTAAATTGGGGGCCCTAGGTGGCTCAGTTGGTTAGCGTCTGCCTTTGGCTCAGGTCACGATCTCAGGGTTCAGGGATTGAGCCCTGTGTCAGGCTGCCTACTCAGTGGGGAGTCTGCTTCTCCTTCTCCCTCTGCCCCTACCCCCCCACCCATGCTCTCTTCCTCTCTCTCAAATACATCTTTAAAACACTATAGTAAATCTGTTTCTTCAGATGGATTATACATTTTAAAGTATTTTTATTTACTTATATTTTTAACTAATCTCTACACCTAACATGGGACTTAAACTCACAACCCCAAGGTGAAGAGTTAATGAGAATCGCTCTACCCACTGAACCAACCAGGTATATTCTGGATTATACATTTTAAAGTAAGGGAGAAAAATATTCTGGAAAAAAAATGGAGTAAAAATTGCTAACGATACATAAATAGTGGAAAACATAAATAAGTGTTCCTTTAGCCTAACACAGTACCAAAAACAGTAGAGACTAAAAATAGTCTTTGTCATAAAAAAAAAAAAACTGGTTTCTGCCAAATTGGGGTTGATCAAAATCACCAATTAAGAGAAAGCTACTAATCTTTTGAAAAATAGTGACCTTACAGATTATAAAGAATTAGGTCTTTGCAACATCAACTGTCAATTCATTAAACAATTGGGTCAGGAAAGGCATTGGATGCTATGCTTAGGCAACGGCCAAGTGAGCTAAGGCAACTGTGAACAACATTGTGGCATCATAGAGATGTTGATTATACACGTATACATGGTTTTGATAAAACAGCGGAGTAGAGAACTAGATCTGGGGGCTTATGTCATCGTTGTTAGTAAAGCCAGGTGCTACTCAATCTTCATGCTACAATGGGAGTGAGCAGGGTGGGGACCAGAAGCAGGGGAGAGCTGTAGACAGACACTGAACACAGGCAATGTCCAGTACAAAGTCGGCACTCACCAAGCGCTTACTGAATGGAATTGAATCTAGTCAAGGAGTTAAGATATGTTTTTTTAAAATCACAGCAACATGAGTTACACTGTCAAACCTTACCAAGTCTAAACAGGATTCACACTGGCCTTTGAAGAACTCAGTCCCTTTCAATAGGTAAATATAAATTAAGATCTAGAAGAAATGTGAGCCAAGACTTAACAAGGACTGACCTTGCATGATCAGAATACAACAGCATCTTAAACTCTCTTCACTGAAAGGAAGGAGTCTCACCTTGACTTCAACAGAAGCCAGTGTGATCCTTCAAGATGCCTACATCTTGCTTAA
The DNA here is from genome assembly GCF_003265705.2 of Callorhinus ursinus. Lineage (NCBI taxonomy): Eukaryota > Metazoa > Chordata > Mammalia > Carnivora > Otariidae > Callorhinus > Callorhinus ursinus. The sequence continues at coordinate 24,099,713 of NW_027397085.1, forward strand.
GGTGTAACCAGAGACAGGCTGGGGAGCCACTTCTGGCCCCTTTCCCTTAGTCATCCCCTTCATTATGGAGCCCTGGGTCCTATAGTCGCCCTTAAAACACCCTCCGAGAGGAAGGGGCAACCGCAAAAAGAAATAAAAAAAAAATCCAGAACCCCAAAACCCTATCCGCTTCAACCCTAGCATCATACAAGTCCTAGTGGTTACCCAGAACAAACAGATAAAGCTGATATGCCGCCACCTGGTGCAGTAACACGTCTCTTTCATGATCAAGTCTGAAGAACACAGCGGAAAGGCTGTGTTCCATCTCAAGCTCCTTACAAGGGGATATAGGTTACCCCAAATCATCCACTACTCCATCCTCCCATGCAAGAAAAGAAGGGTGGCTCTTAGAGTTCTGTATTTTTCATGATATTCATAGAAAACTGCTCTATTGTTTTCTCAGAGGCAGAATTCTGGTGAGTGAATGCAGAACTTCTGGCCTTGGAAGACTCCACACTATGTCCTTTCCACAGAACATAACTGAGTCCACATTCCCTTCAGGACCACGAAAGGCTTTAAGCAGCATAGATAAGGGGGATTAGCCAGGACATCCTGAAACAATTAGCAGAGCTAATGAAATGCATTACAGGAAGGTTTATAAGCCTATGTCTAGGCATCCACAGTATTAGGCCTAAAGTGATTTTCAAACCCCTCAAGAGGTACAGGGAGGTGGGAGAGCAGTCTGGGGGGAGGGGGGGTTACTTAGTTCGGGGCTATTTTTAAGGCATCTATCATCTCAACATATGTTTCCTCATGTACCCTAGAAGGAGCACCTCCTAAGTCCTTCCTCAACAGTAGAGCCCTGCTGGGGATGCTAGATACAATGACTGATAGGATTCAGTGTGTGTCTTCAAGCAGCTCACCATATAGCACAAGAGACCAGTACATAGGTGCTGGGCTGTGGTGTAGAGTGGTAAGGGCCTTTACTTCACTAGATGACATGAGCACAGATAAGCCAGACCAGGAGGGAAGGAGAAAACCATGAAGGCTTGGCAAAGGAAGGGCTACCTGAGGTGAGCGTGACCTATCACACGTAAAGAAGCCAAAGGAAGACCAGAGGTCACCAGCGGAAGAAGGAACTAATTCAGGCATAAAAACCAGCCCATAAATGGAATCATGTCAGTCCTCAACCTGTGGCATTTGGGTAGATGTGGGAGCTCCCAAGGACACACAAAAAGCCTGCGTGCATCCCAGAGCCATTCGCAGAAGTAGGGAATAGGTGGGAAGAAGGGGAGGGGTGCCACGGTAAAGATGAAGAATTCAAGGTCAAGTATCCTTGAAGAGTAAGATTTGAATATAAAATATCTTTCCTGAGGCACAACTTCATATTCTGTTTGTTCTCCATGCAACAACTTTTCCTTCTCTGTTGGAGCTACTGGTTTGGACACCTTAATATTAAATTCACTGGGAAGTGTTAAGTACAGCATGGACTTATTAGAAATTCCCTGTTCTGCTTCTATTGGCAAGCTGTTTTACAACCATGTTGACTTTTTTTTTTTTAAATGATGCTATGAATATTCTTTTTTTTTAAGATTTTATTTATTTGACAGAGAGAGCACAAGCAGAAGGAGAGAGAGGGAGAAGCAGGCTCCCTGCTGAGCAAGGAGCCCAACGTGGGACTTGATCCCAGGACCCTGGGATCATGACCCAGGCCGAAGGCAGCCACTTAACCGACTGAGCCACCCAGGCGTCCCGACAACCATGTTGACTTTTAAGAAATAATTATTAACTCTTCCTCATGGGGTTTATTAATCGAATTATCAAATGGTGCTATGTACAAAGGTCAAATGCAGGATTGTGTATGCTTCACACATACTATTTTCCACTGCTTGAACAGGAAAGAATTGCATAGGTGCCCATTACTACAAGAAGCTACCAAGAAACTCCAACTTTTAAATGAAAAAGATGATTCAGATCAATAGATTCATAAGGCAAACCGATGCTCATCCTTACCCACATTTCCCCAACAGAGACAAAAACACAAAGAAGATAACTATTGAAAACATGGGACACATTGAAGACACATTCCAGAGTTGTCAAGGAGTTGTTTGGTACACTGTATTTGGTTAGAAATGAGGAATTAACACCATCCATAAGATAAAGCTCTTTTTGGAGTTCACTGAACATACCACTGCCCCTCACCTACAGAGACCACATTTGTCTGCCAAGAGCAACTCTGTCATTATGAAACTAAGGTAAAATGTGGGACAGATTTCAAGCTAATCATTATCCCCCAAGAGATCTTTTGCAGTTTTTTGGAATGACAGTGGTCTCAATTTGTGGGGTTTCTTTTTGTTTGTTTGTTTTAAACCAAAATCTTAAGCCACACGTGTTTTTTTCAGTTTATCTTAAATTTGCCTGAATAAAGCAATCCCTCCAACATATTTGCAACATTTTGCAATGTCAGATGTTGCTTCCAGCTGCAAGAAAATTTATCCTTTATGCTCCTTTATGCTCTAAGCAACTTAGAATGTTTACATCTGTAGAAACAGTAGCTCCATGTGGAATCCAGCACCCAAGAGATGGTTGTTTCTATACACTATTGGACTTGATCAAAGACAGCATTGTCAAGTACATAATGATTGGCTTTTCATGAGGGGTGCAACATTTCAACAGAGACTTTATTATTCATTCCAATCTGGCCTTAGTTCATCCTCCATAGACACTCCAGATTAAATTTTCTTTATTATCATCACAGAACTAGATGAATAAGTGGCACATCTGCTCATGAAGTGGTTTATTATCTGTTAGTAGGAGGTTTGGGATGAATAGAAAAATAACTATGGAGAAGACAAATGCACCCAGGTTTATACCCACTGTGAAATACAGGACTAGCTATGCTTTCTCTGAAAATCCACTGGTCTCCCCTTCCAATGAATGGAGAATTATTTAATAAGTTGATACAATTTATCATGGGGAAAACACAAGGCAGACAGCAACCAAAGCAAAACAAATTCACAGAAACCTGGCACGTGATGAAGGCCTAATGAAGACCTTCTATTGTTCAATTCAGTTTCCAGGCTATCATCTTTCCAAAAGAAAATTTTAAGATCTGTAAATATTTTACCAACAATCCCTTATCAGATATTTCTTGTAGAAAACAAGACCACAGAACTAAATCTGTTGATCACAAAGATATCAATGCATTATAGCTGTGCCATTCACATGGGGTTTATAATTAACCTTCTATAGGACTATTAGGATTGTAGCCATTTTAGGACTAGCAGGACAGTGTGATGAGTGTATGCCGTCATGGAAGAGCCCCACCAAGGCCCACATTGAGGAGTTTGTCTGCAACATAGTTTGACTGTACCTTCAATCTGCAACAGCCCAGCCATATAGCTTAGGACATAGGTATCAATGGTTCATTTCTGCAACACCAAAACAAGCGAAAACAGTTATTAACTACTTAAATTTTAATGTATAAAAAAAATCACCTAGGAACCTTGTTAAAATACAGATTCTCATTCAGTGGGTCTAAGAATGCACTTTGAGAAAGCTCCCAAATTCCCCCATGTGGCTGGCATTTGCAGCCTTTCAGCATGGAGATAAACCCGTTATGTTTAATAATGCTAGTCTCCTATGGCTATGGAGCACTCACAAGTAGCTACCCCAACGGAGATAGGCTGTGAGAACAAACTATACCTCACATACCACAAAGATATAGTATAAGGAGTAAGCATGTACAATAGGTCATTAACAATTTTGTACTGATTCAATGGTGAAAAGATGTTAGATATAGTGAGTTAAAAATTCATCATCAAAATTCATTTCCCACATTTTACTTTTTTAAATATGGCAACCATACTTTTAAAAGATTTTATTTATATATTTTACAGAGAGTGATTCATGCATGAGTGGGGGTAAGGAAGGAACAGAGGGAGAGGTACAAGCAGACTCCCCACTGAGCTCAGAGCCCAAGCCGGCTAAGTCCCACGACCCTGAGATCATGACCTGAACAGAAACCAAGAGTTAGACACTTAACTGACTGAGCCACCCAGGCACTTCACAACCATATTTTTTTTTAAACCATACTTTTTTAAATGACCTATGTGGCATGCATAATACTATAGCACTGAGATAGACAATTTGTGACACTGGTTTTGTTCAACATTTTAAGATGACATTTGTATGTGTCTCTTTATATCCTGTGTCACCTATCAGATGTAAAGACATGTATCACCACACCCAATGACGAACCTCTTTAACATGCATGCATGGACATGGAGTGACTATTCTTGCCACTAACCAAGTAGATGAATCCACTGAAATGCTTTCAGTGACAAGAAAATTCAGACTGTTCATTGAGCTATAGGAAAAGCATTTGCTTGGGAAACTGGGTAAAGTAAGATTCTAGAGTGCTTAATTTAGCGTCTCTGACTCCATTCATTTTCAATTTTCTTGGTTCTGGTTCAATGCTCAGCCAAAAAAGCCCATCAACAACTGGAGGGGGGGTGGTGGAAATCCAGGGAAAGCAGAAACAGTTCCCTCCCTAAGTCTAAGTCTCTATTTTAAGGCCAAGAAAACTTTTCCAGAAACCACAAGTAAACTTAACCCCAACTCCATTTTCCACATAGAGTGAGGCTCCCAAACTAGAACCAATTCCTATGGCTTGAAAATGGACATTTTTTATTTCAATTGTTTAATTTTATTACCTTCAACACTTTCCTGAATTAGCCCCTGGGGAAAACAGTGGAATTAACAAAACAGGCCTAGAGTGATCATGGTCCACTCAAAGCGAAGTGCAAGACTGTCACCCAATGGGAAAAAGCAGGATGGAGGGGTAAACTCAACACCACCAACAGTAGATGGGCTCCACTCCTGTTTTAAAATGTACAGGATTATCCTCTTGGGAAAATTCTACCTACTAATGGCAACCATTTTTAAGACCAAAAAACTAAATGTATTTCAAGGATTTACAGTAACACCCAGAATCCTCTCACTTAACACTGGAGACTCTTCCTCCAGGTATTTCTTTAGAGGTGCACATATACTCAAGTTGTATCAACTATGGTAGGAGTATGAACATACTCCTTTCTCACTTCTTCAACACCATCAGCTGCAATTATCTTTTCATGGCAATACATTTACATCTCTATAATCATCTTTTCCTAGTTACAAACAATCTAGAGTGCCATCAATGGGCTTCATATATGCCTCTGGATGTTAATTCACTCAGTCTTACGGGCAGGTAGGTAGAGCCAGGGCTTGCTCAGAAGACAGCTCGCACTATAGATACTGATGCTATTTCCAAACCTTCATTATTAGCAACTAGTCATTGCTAACACTGTTAGTCACCCCTATTACCCCAGTTGAGGTATCTCATCACAGAATTTTAGACATCTGACTTTCAGCAGGTTTGTAAAGCCTACAAGAAAACCCCTCAGCGGCACGGTTATCCTTCCTAGGTCTGCAAAATTCACAGTGCAGCAGAAATCACAGAGAACAGTCCAGTTCATTTGATACCACCCAGGGTAGCAATCAGAACTCATGTGTCCTGTTCCACTAGTCTTACCTGGTATTGATACATTGTGAAATAGTAAGATCAAGTGACTGTCAAACCACAACAGAGGAGTCTGGCTTCCCTCATCCAATATGGTTGCTTTGAGCCAGTATTTGATCCCTGGACAGCATAGGTGGTTTCATTCAAATATCCCGGGGTGTGGTTGTGCGCACGTGCACGTACATGCATGATAAAAAAGAAAACAGGCAGGTAGGCAGACAAATGACACAAACACAAACAACATCTTCTAATTAATCCGGCTCAAGTTAAATGTTTTAAAAGTTACGAAGGAATATTCTTCCAAAAGTAGGCATCATTAGCCCCATTTTACAAAGAAGTTGATTGAGCCTTAGAGAGCTACAAAACCAAAAGGTCTTCAGAGCAAAATTTCACACTTTTTTGGGTGAGGAAATGTCTAAGAAGAGGTTGGAGAAGAAGCCATCTGTAAGGAGATTACCAACTCTAAAGCAAATTACAGATTTTGGATTTTATTCTGAGGGCTATGGAGTATAGGGTATCCAGACATGAACTAGAGCCCAGCTAAATCTGATTTTAAAATCAACAGTGGATGATTTTTAGTTTGTCTCAAATATAACCTGGAACTTACTTATACTAAAAAATTCATTATTTGAAATCCAAATTAAGCTAGGCACACTCTATTTTTATTTGCTTAATCTGGCAACGTTAAAAAGAAGCCACTAAAAAGGTTCACTCACCCAGAGCAGTAACAGGATAGAATTCAAGCTTTAAAAAGTTACCACTGATTAGGATACAGTAAACAAATTCATTTATCTACAACATTTTTGAGCAGCCACCTTACATAGTAGACAAAGCTCTGAGTAAGAAACAAAGTTTCATGATTTCAAGTAAAATTTAAGGCAGATCTCTTGGGTAGTGTCCTTCCTGTTTTTGCCATATAATTCTTTCTGTATTGATTCATAATAGCTAGTACAGTAGTGGCTAATGGAGGAGAGTAACATTATTATAACAGAAGAACATTGACTTTGGAGCCCAAGTATCTGGATTCCATCTTTGACTTCCTCTACTTAAGAATTGTAGGGCATTAAGATATTTATTTTACCTCTGTCTCACGGTTGTCAACTGGGATTATTTTATGCAGATTCTAACGATTAAATGACAATCAAATATACGTAAAAACTGACACAGGAAAAAAATGTCATGAAACCATCAACTCTTACGAATTATTGACTTTGTCCAAGTACAACCGTTTGAACTTAAATAAGCTCACCTAAAGGCAAATAGATAGCCAATTTCACTGAACAGAAGGCAATTTTAAAAATGTAACCACACGTACAACAAAAAACTCATCATACAGGATTTATTCTTTCACAAAATGGCGATGAAACCTATCTTTTAAAATCTAACCATTACCTTTTACATAAAAGAAAATTGAAGTTCAAAGCAAAGATATTGGTCTCAGATCATAGACTTAAACACACAGCTGGGGATTATATGTATAATCAGTGGTTTCTAATATAGTGATTTCCCTTATATATCCAAAGTTGCCCTACTGGATGGCTCTAGCACACACACTTCGAGTTGTGCAGACTTGAACCTCTAATACCAAAAATCCTGCAGCCCCGTCTTACTACTTAGTTTCCTATCTCTGAACTTTTTTTTTTTTAATATCACAGACCATCTGTCTTCAGTCACCTTTCCAAAATTTCCTCTCCCCCTGATTATAAGGGTGGACACCTGGGCTCAAGAGCCGGCTTCTCTAGCTGGGGTCTCAAGGGTTTCCCTCAATGAGGCAGGTTCAGAAGAAGCTTCTAAATACACACACAAATGCACTGCTCTGTCTATAAATCTTTGTGTTTCCCCTAGAACCTACCCCCCAAAGTCCAGTACCTTTCTACTAGCACTGGATCTTCTCTTTTCACTTCCTTTAGTTCCTCTTTCTTAATCCCACTTTTATTTCTTTCTACTTGCTCCTGAGCCTCTGCAGGCAAGGAGAGAAATAAGTAAGTTTCGTCAGCAGACTTAATACAATGATGGAAAACTAGACACCTGCCAAAAGTTAGAACAGTCCCTTCCATACCACCTGAAACCACCCTGCCCGACACCCTTCAGAAACCTCTGCCACAAGAAAATTTGGTCCTGAAATACAGGGAGAAAGAATCAAACTCCCACAAGAAGTGAACAGCCGAAGCCCCCAACATCTCACACAGAGAACGCAACACCTCTCCAAGCAGACAACGCTGATGACCAAGGATGAACTTTTTTTTTTTAAGGCAACTCCTTTTCCCCCAGAGTGATGATTTATGAGCTTGCTGAATAAACAATGCCTTAATAATGCTTGTACACATACCTAGCACCATTTGGCTTCCCATATTTATTTGCTTGGTTTTACAAGTCAAGGCAGCCCTCAGAATGATTTTGCTAGAGGAATGTGATTCATACCTGGATGGCTGCAGAGAACATTTAAAATACAAAATCCATTTGGTACTGATTAGCCTTAGAACGTTATTTATGTAATCTGTCACAATGGCAGATATTCGAGAGAACATTTTTCTCTTCTCTTTGAAACAGTTTATCAATCACCCCTGCTCCTGACAAGCCCTTAGGAGAAGATTTATCAGAATGTATTAGAAGACTGAAAACAAAAGCTGAAGCTCGTGTTTGTAAGGCGAGTCTGAGCTGATTGCAAAGACTTGAGGAAAGACTGCTCAGTGCCCCTATCACTGCAGCAACGGGAGAAGTCAAGCTTGCAGAGATGCACTGGGGCACTCTGGAGTAGGGGAAGAAATCCGCTGGGGATGGGGGACTTCAGCTTGTAAGGGGCAGCGAGGAGGGAGTTACGCCACGCAGAGACTAATGTGAAATGTATCGATAATTCCAAATTTGCAAATGTCACAGGATTCACCTTACCCAGTAGAGTCAAAAGACTAATTCTTGTATGAGGAATGATAACATTTCGTACTTACGCAGTATTGTGCCATTCATCTTGGAAATGGAAGGGAAGCTCCTTTTGTAGTGAGAGCAGCAAATTCAAAGTCCTCCACTCTGTCTCTTCTCTCTGGGCAAATCACTTAATTCCTTCAAGGCTCCACCAAGAGCCCCTTGATAAGAACCAAGGACTTAACTAAGTTCTCTAGGCTGGGGACAGGGGGTGGAGGGACATGGATCGCTTAGGGTGTTCACCTGTGTCCCCTTGTGAGTTAAGAAGGATGAAACATTAGCAGATTCACCAGATGTGAACATAGCATTCAGTTTGTATAATAGAACAGGTCAGTGAGTCAGTAATAATATCCAAGGCCATCTGTAAGATTGTAATTTATAATAAGAAATACATATTTGATCCCCCCACATTTCTAGTGCAGAGCTCTTAAAACTCTTGGAATTTCCTAAATGATAAGAAGGGTGTGGATGAGAGGGAAGGTGTATTTTGTTATGTTAGTGAGGTAACTAAGGGACCCCACCTGCCAGGGGAGCTGGTTGCCAGGGCAACTAACAACTTGACTAGAAGAAAGGAACTTTCAGTATCACCCTCACGGACCTCCAGGAAGGGGAGACTGAGGCTCCGGAGACTGAATCAGTACCAGTGGCCAATGATTTAATCAATAGTGCCTGTGTGATGAAGCCTCCACAAAAACCCCACAGGACAGGGTTCAGAGAGCTTGCTGGTTGGTGCACATGTGAGATCCTGGCGGAGGGTTACAGTCCTAGAGAGCATAAAATTTGGTGTGAGGATTCCCCCTCCCTCCCCTTTCCCTACACTGGACAATCCTATTTTAGAGGACAGCTTTTCTCATTAAAGACATTTCCGTGTTCAGTACAGATAGGCTTTGCCAGCTATCATTGAAGGCTTGTCAGGCATATTTAGTAAGGACTTCTATGTCTGCTAAAATGTCCTCCAGTCCAATGGAGGGGGCAAAGTTTGGTGACTTGGCCTGGCATAAGTGACTCCATCTTGGGCCTGTGGTTTTCTTTTTAACACCAACATGGGGTGCCCACGTGCTCAAATGTCCATAATCTGGGGTGAGCCGCATGAACCCAACCCAAATCTGAGTATAGTCACCTATGGCTCTGATGGTGGTATTTTTAGGACCTTTCTAGTCAGCAGTTTGATGGGCTGCCTGTGTAGTTAGACTGACAAAAAAGAATACCCAGGCCTGCATTACTGATAGTGTGTGCCACAGGCCAGGTTTTGGGACTAGTATTAGTAATATCAAGTGAATTAAGAATGCTAGTCTTAGCTTGTTCTTCATTTAGGGCTTCCCAATCCCCTCCCTAGAGTGGTGACACCCGCCATGGCAATCCTGACAAGCTAGAGTGGGTCAGCTGCCCGTATACCTGGAAGTGGGACTGATTCCTTTGCTGAGCATACATGTGGGCCCACTGTAGGAAGGTATTTCCATCACATATAATTTTGGACTCCCCCAAAACTTAACTACTAATAGCATACTCTTGCCCAGAAACCTTACAGGTTTCTGTTAATAACAGAAGATCAATTAACACACCTTTTGCATGGTATATGCATTATATACTATATTATATGCTTACAAAAGAGCAAACTGGAGAGAAGAAAATGTTAGAAAAAATGTAAGGAAGAGAAAACACATGTACCTTATGACACTGTACTTATTGAAAAAATAGGTGTATAAATGGTCCCTCATGGTTCAAACCCATGTAGTTCAAGGGTCATCTCATCAGTTTGCAAATTCCTCACTGGTTGGAAACTCTGGTGGATGGCCTCACATTCTTTTAGTAGTTGCCTCGGGTGTTTTTTAGAACACACAGGGCATGCATTAACAAAGTCACTGTATTCCAGTAGTAATCCAACATCCTTGACGATATGCCATCCCACCAAGGTGTTACAGTGGCTAGTCTTTCCATGCACCCACTTTGCTCTATCTACTGAAGAGTCAGTTGCTAGATCTCATACCTGAGGTAGGACATTAGCTTCCTGATTGCCAGGATGTGTCAACACCTTTGGAGCCAGGACGTGGAAAAGATGAGGACCTCCTCGGGCTTTTGGAGGAGAGCCCAAATGTCTTTCCACATATCCTGACCCCATAAGGGCATCATCCATCCCTTGCCTTTCCATTGTCCACACTATAGGGTTAATCCTTTAAGAACATCCCAATTGTCAGTGCAAAGTGTTAGCAGCCAGGGTTTATGAGTGATCACCAGCCAAAACACGCTGACTTCAGCCCACTGGCTGCAACAGTTCTTTTTTTTTTTACAAGGAGAACAGATTCCTGTTGAACTTATGCAAATAACTACATTACCATGAAAGTAACAATACTCTCTAAGAGTTTCCGGATTCTGGAGGGATCAGGTAGAGAGAAAAAAAAAAATGTTTGATCTTTGTTCACAAAGCTATATATTAGCAAATTGCTGATAGTTTAAGAGAAAAAGGTTTTCTTAAATCTGAAAAAAAAAGAACCAATCATGTTTGAAACAAAAAGTTATAAAAATGATAATCATCCTCATTAGTTTTTCCATTAGAGTTCTGTAAATTCCTATGCAGTTCAGTGGTATGATCTTAGTTTTCCGAAACGTGCACTTGTTGGTCTTTTCCATGAATCTCCTTGAAGATAAAGCATTTTTACAGGAACACTTTTACAAAAACATCAGAGTAAAACAATAACAATCTGTGAATGACAAAAGATTTAAAAAGTGGTCATGGTTAGAGAGCTGATGAGTTTATTATAATTCAATCAACAAGGGGATTTGGTTATTTCTGTGACATCCTTTTTAAAATAATAACTAGAATTATGACCAATAATATTATATCAGGACATATTAGATTTTTAGGAACTTCATATAATCTCTGGAACACTTATATTTATACAAATATAACCTAAGAAAATTTAGCATCACTTATTTGACAATGCTTCCCATGCAATTTAACACATCAAATAAATCTAGTTTAATATCTTCTTTTTTATTAGCAAAGATGATAAATCTTTTGAGATGTTCCAGGGACTCTTGAAAATCCCAAAGTTAGTTCAATGTTAAAAAGGCTTCATTTATAGTTTAATTTGGGAGAATTTTATAAGATATATCAGAGCAGTTTAAAAATACTTGATTAAATAGGATCCATCACAAGTCACTATGAAGCAATAGTTAGTTATCCATTTAACCAAAGTGACAATTAAATACTTCAAAGGCAAATAAAGAAAGTTACATAACTGTAAAAAAAAATAATAATAATAAATAGAAAACTTCCCTCTTTTAATAGAGAACTCACTTCTCTTAAGTAATGAAAGACCTGATAAAGACAACCTGAAGCATGGGAAATTATTTCGGTAAAACACATCACATAGAGGGTGCAGACCAACTGGAAATTTCCCCCAATGATAACTCTCTTCCAAGACTCATTTCTTTGGCCTATCTGCTGGCTTGCCAACTGTGGGTTTACAAACTAGCCCCCATACATGGGGGACAAGGAGAGACTGAAGAAAGTTCCTGAGAACACCCACCCAGATCTTCAACAGTTTTAATAAACATTTCTTTTGTCTGTCTCCCTTCTTTTGGTTTTCACAATAATCATCCTTTCCAGTCTTTTTGTTTTTCATAGCCCTAAAACTAGAACATTAATTTCCTAACCTGTCCGGCTATTCCATTCTCTACTCAACTTTATCCCCCAGATTGGTATGCAGGTGATATTACTGAAAGGCAGCTTTCATTATCATGCCACATTTAAAAATCATCAGTGTGGCCAACAGATACATGAAAAGATGCTCACCGTCACTCATCATCGGGGAACTACAAATCAAAACCACAATGAGATACCACCTCACATTGGTCAGGATGGCTAAAATCAACAACACAAGAAATAATAAGTGTTGGTGAGAATGTAGAGAAAGAAGAACCATCATGCGCTGTTGATGGGAATGCAAACTGGTGCAGTCACTCTGGAAAATAGTATGCAAGTTCCTCAGAAAGTTAAAAATAGAACTACCCTATGATCCAGCAATTCTCTACTAAGTATTTACCCAAAAGATACAAAAATACTGATTCAAAGGGATACATGCACCACAATGTTTATACCAGCATTATCTACACAGCCAAATCATGGAAAGAGCCCAAATGTCCATCAACTGATGAATGGATAAAAAAAGGTGTAGTATATATGTACAATGGAATATTACTCAGCCATAAAAAAGAATGAAATCTTGCCATTTGCAAAGATATTGATGGAGCTAGACTGTATTATGCTAAGCAAAATAAGTCAGTAAGAGAAAGACAAATACCATATGAATTCACTCATATGTGGAATTTAAGAAACAAAACAGATGAAAATGGGGGGAAAGAGAGGCAAATCAGGAAATAGATTCTTAACTGTAGAGAACAAACTGAGGATTGCTGGAAGGAGGTGGGGGGGGACGGGTTAAATGGGTGATAGGTATTAAGGAGGACACTTGTTGTGATGAGCCCTGGGTGTTGTATGTATGTAAATGATGAATCACTAAATCCTTTTATATATTACATATATTACACTATATGTTAATTAACAAGAATTTAAAGAAAAACTTGTAAGAAAATAAATAATTAATTAATTAAAAGTCATCAATAGTCCCCATTGCCAATAATGAAATCATTGTTGGTTGACCCCAGCGGAGAGACTGCTGAGGAACCCACAAACATGTTCCAAGAGAGAACAGACAATTGTTAAGCTTCCAATACAGTGGGAATTCAATGCTGGATTAAAATTATACCAGGCACTGAGGGGCCTAAAATCTGTGACACCCCAGTACCAATAAAGTACACCGAGTGCCCAGATTCTGGTTTCGAATACTATTCTCCAATAAAAGGAACCAGGGCTCCTTGGACAAATGGCTCATTATCAGGCCAGCACAGGAAAATACAAGGTGATCCTAAAACATCTCTTAGTGTGTTAAAGTAAAGGAGTTCTCAAAATTCAAAAGGATGGGGGATTGTCAAAGGGACATAAGGGTCAATCTGAAAAAACTTCCAATGGCCAAAGGTGGAACAATTGTGCAACAAAATAAATAATAAAGGTAGTATCATATTATACCACAAAGTATAAAATAAATATACATGAATCCATACAGATATAAATAAATGAATGAATATGTGATAGATTATAGATAGAGAGAGAGATAAAGGTGGAAAAGAAAAAATCTTTTTTACAGAAAAATTCCAAATAATTTATGCATGCACTATGAGGTAAAGCTTACCTCTCCCCTACCCACCTCCTTGAATGTAGGCTGGACCTAGTGATTTACTTTCAAAGAACAGAGTAAAGAAAAGTGAAGAAGAACAACTTTACAATACAGAACCTGGTGAACATTACCTTGGCCATACGATCAAGATTAACATTACCAGTAATAAGTCACGTTCATAGCACATACCCTGAGATGATCTAATGAGGACACTTCACTTCTCTGGTCTTTTCCAAAATGCATAACCTCAATCTAATCATGAGAAAAAACATCAGACAAACCCAAGTTGAGGGGCATTGTAAGAAATGAGTGACCAGTACTTCTTAAAATTTTTAAGATCATGAACAGCAAGGAATACTGAGAAGCTTCCACAGAGCAGAGAAGGTTTATCAACTAAATGTAAGTGGTATCTTGGATGGGAACCTAGAACAGAAAAACGACGTTAGAAAGAAAACACACAGAATTTGAATAAAGTGTGGAGTTTGGTGGATAGCAATGTAATGTACTCTAAGGTTATGTGAGGCATTAACATTAGGGAATCCTGGGTGAGGGGAATATGAGAACTCTCTGTACCATCTTCACAGCTTTTCTTTAAATCGAAAACCATTTTAAAAGCAAAAGTTTATAAACAACAACAACAACATACCAGCCATGTAAGAAACTGCACTCTTCCCCTTAATCAGCTTCCTCCTCACCTTGAGTCTGACCTTGAATCAGCCAATCATGTGGGAGGAGATGAAACCAAAAAGAGAGCAAGTTTTCCAGCTACACAGAAATGGCACATAGAAATTACTCAAATGTTTATTAGAGGAAAAAACAATTAAAAATCAGGTGGATTTGTGGGAGGAAGGCATAGAAATGGAATAGATACCTAACCTTCAAGTGATGTTGCTAGCTGTCTGGCAAAGCAGGTAAGACAGAGGGATTTAAAAAAAAAAAAAAAAAAAATCACTATAATACAGAGAAAAAGTGAATTGTGCCATCAGTTCTCCGAAAATTTAGCGATATTCGTTCTAACTGGAGCGGTCACATCCATTATTTTAATACAGTCTCACAAGAGAATCTGAACAGATGTGACTGTTTCCATTTCACAGTTGAGGAGACTCGGGCACAGGGAGGTTAAATGTTTTAGATCTCAAGATCTTGTGTTCTTGAACAGAGATATTAGTGGACTGCAGGGAAGATGAATCTGTCCTAAGCCCATAACTCACTTATGGAAGGTAAATGACCAAAAAAAAGGCCCCATCTCTAACACCCAAGGATTTATTAATTAGCAAGTGAGGGAGCCTGCCAGATTGTGCTGCTCTAAATGACAAGGGGCAGGATCTATGAGCTATGCCAGCCAAGAGTGTCAAGCCCATCCAGTCTTTTCAAATTTGGGAATTCACAACAACCTGTGTAAACGTGAACATGACTACCTGGCAAGACAATCTGAATACGCAGATTTATATCCATCCATTGAGCCACAACGTCTAAACCTTCCCTAGATCACAACTCAAACCCAAGGGTTCTTTATACCGTCTTCTTTCCCATCTGGCATCTCACGGCTGGGCTGCCAGGCTCTGTCATAAGTCTGCCTCACGTCCTCTGGCAGGGAGGACCGGCAGCACACGGGTGAAAGAAAAGCCCCCTCTGACGTGGTGAAAGCCATGTCTCCAGCCCTCTGGCTCCACAAAGCAGCGTGGGGTCTCCACACTCTCCCTGTGCCTCCGCAGAAGTCACATACCTGGCCAAGGACTCGCAGAGATGAGCCAAGAAAAGGGGCTCATGTGATTGTGGTCCCTAGCCTGAAAACTCTTCAGGTTAACCAGTGGTCTAGTTTAACTGATTTTTAAGAATCTCTTTGACACTAGGTACACCTCCTTGTGATAGAGCCCTGGGTTCTAAAGTAGAAGCATTGTCTGTTTTGTTTGATACTCTTCTCCTCTCAGAATGAAAATGGTGCCCTTTTGTGGTTGTAATAATAGTCCAGAATCCCTCACCATCATCCCTATCCAATCAACACTAATAATCTTTTATAGGGTTTTTCCTCTGTGCAAGGTGATATACTAAGCACTCTCAGTATTAAAAAAAAAAAAAAAGTCCTGTGGGGAAAGTACTATTATTAAGAATGCTGTTTTCCAGAGGGAGAAAACAGGTGGCCACGAGAAAACGAAGGACCCTGGTGTACACCCAGATTCAGAGCCAAGCTTTAACTGCTTGGTTAATGCACCTTCAAAGTTTAGCAGGAGATTTGTATGTTAATTCCACATCTGAGTTGGATTAGATTAGATTAGATTAGATTAGATTAGATTAGATTAGATTAGATTAGATTTCCCCACAGGGGCTTTGTCACTTTGAGAACAGAATGCAAACTATTTCGCCACTCTCTCCCCAGTGCTGGACAAATGCCTAGCCACAGAATGGACACGCAATAACTCTTCACTGGCTGTACAATTAATAACACTCTATATTTTGGAAAGTCGTAAAATTTGGAGTCACACAAATTTTTACACTTACCGAGTAATTTAATTTTGGGCAGATTATGCCATATTTCTGAGCCAGGAAAATGCATAGTAATTCCTTCCTCACAGGCAACTCTCGAGGATTCATGAGAAAACCTACACAAAACACCAAAGAACTGGCACACTGTGAGATTTTACTGCTGTTCCATGTCAATAGAAATTTCATTGCATTCCCTGTTTCTCTGTCTTCTGACTAGTTTTCTTATTAGAAATCATGTATGTAAATTCAAATTAGCCCCTTGATAAAGTCTGGCTTCCCCACTCCTTGGTCAAACTCCATCTGTGAATATTCCAGAGACACTTTTGGATTCTGGTTTCCTAAACAAAAATAGCTTCGCCAGAATCATCAACAGGATCTGTCTGAATGCAGATGATAAGCCAGGGTGATGACTCTGATCAGTGGAGAGCAAAGATGGGTCGGCTTTCATTTTAGGCAAGAGGGGACAAGTGCATTCATGGGAAACAGAAGTTATTGGTTTGGAGGAAAGAGATATTGCAACAAAAGAGGCTATTATGATTGATGACATGTTTCTACTGTAAAGTAACTCAGAGAGAAGGCTCCTTTTTTTTCCCTTGAAAATGAAGCAGCAGGTGCTAGTTAGACTTCTCAGCTGAAATGTGAGTGCGTGTGTGCGAGTTCCAATCTAAGCTTTTGGCAAATGAAGAAAAACAATCTCAGCCCAGAACACAAGACCAACGCTCTCTAAGGAGAAGAAAGAAAACGAAAGTTTGCACGGAGATCTTTTTTGGTTGCCAAGCACATCCAAAGCTATTTTCCTTCTCTTGCTCCAAGAATGTTCTGTGTTGCTCTCAGTACCAGCCCCGTAGACCTGGAAACCATTTCCCACTAGTCAGGTAGCTGGCACTGCAGGTGATCAGTGTAATTCAGGCTGTGCATCACCGGGCACTTTGTCAACTCCCAGCAGATGTTGCACAAGGCAGTCCAGATTGGCCATCCCTTCTCTGGCGGCCTTCCTGTTTTTTTCTTCTGAGGTCTGAGGTTGCCTTGCAGTACCCAGTGTCTGTCTGAAGACAGATGTGTTGGAGAGGGCTATTTTTCTGAGCTAATTCTCCACTACTGTTTGCTGATTAAATCCCAGAATGTTCACTGTAAGAGCTTCTCACAGAGAGCAGGGAACAGGATTTATTCAAAGCTGACTATCATCTGACCATTTGAAATTATGTATTTGCTTTCCATGGGAAAAAAAATAAAGCATTTTATTTTACAGTGAAAGTGGTTCTGCTGTGATATGCAAGAGGGGCACAAAATACGATTCGTCTATGGCTGAAAATACTGAAATTGGTCCGAATTACTTTGAAAGGTAACTTCGGATGCCTATAAAGCACATTAGATATGCTATGTACAAAAAAGAAAGAATGAAAGAAAAAACAAGCAAGCAAGCAAAATTGGGCAGGCGACACTATTTTGTCCAAACACTAATTGTCTGTTCTGAGTTGCCTTTTAACCTCTTTGCGAACAGAATAGCTCCAGAAATGCCAATACATAATTTTTCTGGAAAGCACACAGTGGTAAACATTTTCCACAGATGTTCTGCTCTTACTACCCAGAAGCATGTTCATGGATAGAAGCTTCAGGAGAAATCGAGAAGCAATGCCTTCGTCATTTAACTGACGAGTCTGGATAATTTAGTTGTAATGAACAGAGTCCCCATCAGGTCATCTCGAGGAAGGGGCATTTAAAGATAGGCATGGACTATAGCCAGTGACAGGACTATTCTCAATCTAAGCCCATTTGAGGGACCGTGGCTCTCCTGTGTGTCCCTCAGGGGCTTCATTGTCTCTACCTCACGGTAACCCTCCTCCCCTGCAAAACTCCTCCACCTCCTCCCTCTGCTGGATTTCTCCCCCGTTCTCTACCCCTCGGCCAAAATATGCATGGATTTAGCTCATGCATATTCATCTCTCAGTGCTGCTCACATACACACAGAAATGAGCAAAAGATAGGTGTCCTGAAACTGCTGTTCTTCAGTCAGCTTCAGTTTCCAGGTGTCTCACACACCGCGAAGATCTCTCTGTACCAAGTGTAATTCTATCATTTAAAGGTACATATTTTCAGTAAAACATGGCCCCGAAGTGCAAGCCAACTCCTTCATCTGGCACTCTCCTGAAAATGTACTAATCTGTTCCAAAGCTATAGAAAACTCTATGTTGAGCTTACCAAGAAACGCTGTGCTGGTCCCAATGTGACACCATTTTAAGGGATTTTCAAGGGTAGGTTTGACAGCCTGTAACACCAACTGCCTTTAGGGACCAGCCTCTAATACATGACTCCGTTGTACACCTTTTATGCAGTCTAATATCGCTGGGCACTAATGCACTCCCACAGAATTTTTTGCTTTCCAAATAACATCACAGACTCACAGTTCTCAGTCCCAAATTCTGAAGGAGAATCTGCCTGGTTTATTTCATTTTTTCTTCCAGAAAATAGACCCTCGTATACTGACCGGCATCAAGGTCACCTGTCCATAGATCAAGTGTTGATCCCCAGTCCAGTCAATCTTTTGGAGCATGGAGAGAGAGGCATGGCTCTGGCTGCCTAAGATCAGGATTATTAACTGGGCCATCTTGTATAAAAACCTATGTGAAAGGCCCTTGTGATATCATCAGGCAAAGTGTTTCAGTTTTTAGAAGTTTTAGTGAACCAGCTATAAAAAGGCAAAAAGACCACCTTTAAAAGGTGAATGTTTATTTCATAGAAAGGTATGCAGTGCAAATTATCACGTTCAAATGGCTCCATGTCTTTAGTATGTATGTAAAGAAAGAAGCTGGAGGAAACAGTAAAGTAGTCTGCACCTTTAAATCAAATTAATTGATGAAATAACTACTTAATTAACAAGACAATACCAGATGCCGTGGGAAATACAGGATATCAGACATGGAACATGCCCAAAGGATGTTCTTCACTTTTTTTTATTTTTCCTTTACTTTTTCAGAATTTTCAGAGAATGGTGAAGGATGTATTATAGATCAGCACTACTACAAAGTAGGAACTGATAGGGCTGCCTGGCTAGCTCAGTGAGCAGAGCATGAGACACTTGATTTCAGGGTCATGAGTTCAAGCTCCACATTGGGCATAAAGCTTACTTAAAAAAAAAATTTTTTTTTTCAAGGTAGGACCTGATAGCAGTGCAGAGATATGGACCTAATGCTTTGGGAAACTGGAACTATGGAGCTATAATTTCTATCTGGGGAGATTTGCAAAGGACAGAGTAATTGACGGTAAATAGGAAACACACTCAAAAATGTGGAGGAGAAGGTAATTCCAGGCTAAGCAGTAATGGAAACACTTAATATTGGAGCACCAAGTGGGTGAAAGAGGGTTGAGTACAAGGAGTTTGGGTTAAAAGTATATGAAATTTTGGGGCACCTGGCTGGCTCAGTGGGTTAAGCATCTGCCTTCAGCTCAGGTCATGCTCCCAGGGTCCTGGGATTGAGCCCCGCGTCGGGTCCTTCCTCAGCAGGGAGTCTGCTTCTCCCTCTGCCCCTCCCCCCACTCATGCACACACTCTCTCTTCCTCTCTCTTGCACATGAGCATAGATAAAAAAAAAAATCTAAAAAAAAAAGTATTTGAGATTTTGATAGCCAGAAGACGCAAGGTATTTACACGTTATCCAAAAGTCCAGGGAGCCCAGAGCAGCAAAGTAGTGGGATCAGAACCATTCTCCATGTGATAAATCTGGAAGGAACGGGAAAGACAGATTTGAGAGAGCAGAAAATAGAGGTGGGCAAACAATTTAAGAACTTACTATAATTTTACTTCTAAGGCACTTATCCAATAGAAACCCAACCCAGGTATACAAAAATATTTATTGCATTTTTTCATAATAGGAAAAAAGAGGAACACTTAAATGTCAATTAATAGGGGATATTTTAACTGAATAATTATTCATCCATGCAATAAAATACTATATATGGTTATTAAGAAGACTGAGGTATTTTGATACAAGGCCCAGTATCTCTAACACATTCTGAAGTAAAAAGAGGGAAATTGCAAACAAGTAAATATCATCATGATTTTGTTTTTTTAAAAAACGAATACTTTTTGGGCACAGTAAGAGTAAAGTTTGAGGCTCTGGAGTTAGTCAGGCAAGGTTAGAATTCTGTTTCAGTCACTTACCAGATAGTACAACAGGGACTATGTGAGAAAATTTACGGGAAATGCAGAACTCACTGCTGGCTCATAGCAATTCCTCAGTAAATACTAGTTAATTTGTGATCATGATGCATATATTGATATAAATATATGACATTGGTAGAGGGAGGTAATATAAATACGTTATAAATAAAGCATAAGGAAATCAGGAAAAAAACCACAGTCACAGTTAACAACAGTTGGGCAGGGACATTAGAGAAAAGGAAACCTTCAATTTTTATCTTACTCACTTTTTTTGTTTGATTTTGTTACCCAAAAAAACATGAATGATTCTTATAATTGAAGAGAACTTGAACACTTACTCTAGAGAAAAAGGAAGGTATGATCTGAACTTCTATCTCAGGAGGAGAGGAAAAGGTAAGAAATAAGTTGACTCAAGAGAAAGCACTTACCCACTGACTGGAAACTAAAGGCAAAGAAGAGGAGGAAATTAAAGATGACACGGATTCTTGGAGCCTTGAAGCCTCACAGAGCCACACTACCTCCTGACAGCAGAGAAGGAGGAGAACTTTGGAAGCCAAGGCCCATCAGTTAAGTACGTCATTACTTGACGGTTATGTAACACTTACAGACTCATTCATTCTCTCTGTGAAGAGTTCCCTGGCAGAGTTTTCCCTCCTTAACTGATGACGGCCCTGGACTAGGAAGGAACAAAGTTTCTAAGGTTATTTTTTTTTTCTTTTTTTGTCCTGGCCAACAGATAGTGGCGTCGGTGTTGCAGGTTTGAGCCATTCTAACAGGTGTGCAGCGGTAGCTCACTGTTTTAATTTGTAATTCTCTGATGATGCACGAACCTTTCAACAACTTCTCATATGTTTATTGCCATCTGTGCGTCTTCTTTGGTGTGGTAACTACTCAGGTCTTTGGCCCTGTTTTTATGCAGGTTGTTTATTTTCTTATTGTTGGGTTTTAAGAGTTGGTCATATATTTTAGATAATAGTCCTTTATCAGATATATTTTTGCAAGTATTTTCTCCCAGTCTGTGGTTTGTCCTCTCATTCTCTTGAGATTGTCTTTTGCAGAGCAGAACTTTTAATTTTAATGAAGTATAGCTTATCAACTATTTCTTTCATGGATCCCACCTTTAGTGTTATCTCTAAAGTCATTGCCATACGCAAGGGCATCGAGTTTAACTCCTGTGTTATCCTAGGTCAGGTTTTCATAAGACGAATCTTCTATTTTCCTAGAAATATTTTAAAGAACCTAGAATCTGATTTTGACTAAAGGACAAATTCTGTCTTAATTCCAAAACTTTTTACATTTTCATATAGATCATATCCACTCATAGCGTTAGTTCTATTAAGTGAGGATTATTTCCAAGCCCCAAATCTTGAGAGTAGCCTCTGTGCTAATCAAGTCAATGTGATATCGAACATCTAGATGTTTTAAAAGAAGATTCTGTCAGTTAACCAGATGTTTCCAAGTGTTCAGCTACTTGGCATTGTGTGTACAGCTGGTTTCAGAAACATCTAATTGACTGATAGAGACTCTTCACTTTTCATCCACATATTGGGTATCAGGTAAACACACTACCTTCATTTTAACATCTTTACTAGTTCCATGCATTTAATCAAACAAATGAGAACTAAAGTTTCAGTTTAAACAATGCAGGGCTGATTGTAAGTAATCACAGATGCTACTTTAAGCCCATTAACTAAAAGATTTAGTGAAAGAACAGATTGTCTGCATACAGGCAAATAAGGAATCTAATTATCAACTAACTGCATTGGGGTTTTTTTGTATTACTGCATTACCTTCTGCAAGTCTGCATTCAGATTTTGAATCTTTTATTTATAAAGTTGTCCCTTGGCATGCCAAGTGATAATAACAATTTGATTAACAATTTTAGGCTCCAGGTCTTGGAGTCTAAATTTGTCCATATAACAGATACAGTGTTCTTGCACAGGAATAAAGGATAATACAGGATATGGAAGGCTGATCTAGTCCCTCCACTGCGGCTGATTATAGTGCATTTGACCTATAGCGTAGTCTTTGCATTGGAGTAGATTACAACAAAGATGAAAGATGTTGTGTGGAACAATATAAGCAGGCCAATAAAGATATAGTGTGATCCACATATAAGAATTGAACGAAAAAAAAAAAAAGAATTGAACGAATACAAACCATATTAGGGTTCTCCAGAGAGACAGAACCAATAATATACATATAGACACATATAAAAGATTAATTAAAGAGATTGGCTTATGCAATTATGGAAGCCGAGAAACCCCACAATCTCCATCTGCAAGCTGGACAACCAGGAAAGCCAGGAGTGTAACTCAATCTGAGTCCAAAGGCCTGAGCACCAGTGTCCATGAGCAGGAGGAGATGGATGTCTCGGCTTAAGCAGAGAGAAATAATGCGCCCTTACTCCACTTTTTTTTTTATCTGCACCCTCAAAGGATTGGATGGAGCCCACTCATGTTGGGGAGGGTCATCTGCTTTACTCGGTGCACAATATCAAAAGTGAATCTCTTCCAGAAATAGCCTCACAGATATACCCAGAAATAATGTTTTACCAGCTATCTGGGTGCCCTTTAGCTCACTCAGGATGACACATAAAATTAGCTGTCACATAAAGTAAGTTAGAATTCTATCAACTCAGATTGGGGAGGTGGGGAAAGGAATGGAGACTGGAAATGTGGCAAGGTATGATGGTCAAGAAGAATTCTAAGAGAAGATGAACTGTTACATAAATCTTAAGAGAGGCCTTCATGTGTCTCTTCCAACGGTGATGTGTAATTGAAAACTAGGAGTAGAATTAATGTGAAAAGGGCCAATTCTAGGCTTCCCTGGCACAGGGTCCACCTGCATATTGCATCTTTCCTGGCAAAAATCAAAGAACACTGGGTCTGATTAATAGCCCCCGACTCCTTCTTACTTCTACTCCACTGCTGCTCTTGGGTCCCTAGATTCCAGTTTTTCCATTTTTACAGCTTGAAACTAATTTTGATGAATGAAGTTTTGCTGCCCATTCAGATGTCTACTGCCATCAGTGTCTAAGACAATCCAGCCTGGATAGGACAACCACAGGACCATGGCGGTGGGAGATCCAGGCGATTGAGGGTCATCACCTGCCTCAGTGTTCTGAACTGCAGAAAAGTTAATGAAAGAAGTAGATATATCTTTATGGGGGTACTACTCACCAGTAGTAGTAAAGTTCACCTATTAAAACAGGAGCATCCGAGGGGCTCCCGGGTGGCTCAGTCGTTAAGCATTTGCCTTCAGCTCAGGTCATGGTACCAGGGTCCTGGGATCGAGCCCCGCGTCGGGCTCCCTGCTCGGCGGGAAGCCTGCTTCTCCCTCTCCCACTCCCCCTGCTTGTGTTCCCTCTCTCGCTGTGTCTGTCTCTGTCAAATAAATAAAATCTTTAAAATAAATAAATAAATAAAAA
>NW_027397085.1:24123583-24292876 GCF_003265705.2 Callorhinus ursinus
TCCCTCTCCCACTCCCCCTGCTTGTGTTCCCTCTCTCGCTGTGTCTGTCTCTGTCAAATAAATAAAATCTTTAAAATAAATAAATAAATAAAATAAAAAATAAAACAGGAGCATCTGAAATAAGCTTCAGTTTAGTCTATCCCTGGTGAGCTGGGCCTCTTGGTTTACCCAAATCAGTTAAAATTAGGATCAACTACAAAGAGCAGGGACCTCACACCCTTCCTAGACTGGGCACAGTAGGGAAGAAAGATCGAGAACAGCATGAGCATACTCCAGAAGAGCAAGAAAGTAGTCATCTTGTGTGGACTGGCCATGCCCGGGTGAGGCTCTGAGCAGACTGTATCATTTGAACAATCGTGCTGTTACACAAAGCACAGACATAGTTCAAATATCAGAATATGTTTCTGCCCACAGGTGACTTCAGCTGCCACCTAGCGAACGGGTCTCATCATCTAGGAGCCCCTATAGTGCAGAGTAGAGAATTATCTTTTGGATATGAATAATCTCTTTCTAAATCCAGAGCCAACCCTCTCTAGAACAGCCTCAGAGAGTAGAACATCCTCTTCTGAATGTTTACTTAATAAAAGCTGTTACAGGGGCGCCTGGGTGGCTCAGTCGGTTAAGCGTCTGCCTTTGGCTCAGGTCATGATCCCAGGCTCCTGGGATCGAGTCCCACGTCGGGCTCCCTGCTCGGCGGAGAGCCTGCTTCTCCTTCTACCTGTCACTCCCCCTGCTCATGTTCTCTCTCTCAGATAGATAGATAGAAGCTGATACAATCTCAGAAAGAAAGAAAAAGAAAGAAAAAGAAAGAAAGAAAGAAAGAAAGAAAGAAAGAAAGAAAGAAAGAAAGAAAAGAAAAGAAAAGAAAGAAAAAAAACTTCAAGGGCAAGGCAAACAGAGATTGATGGAGCAGTCATGGGAGGGCATATGCAGACCTGACAAGAGAATTTAGATGTGAAAAAAAAATAACTTATTTTTTGAGCTCTCAGCACATGCCAGGCACTGTATAAGATGCTTTCCGTAAAGCACATGATTTAATCCTAAAATAACGCTGCAGAGTAAGTACTATTATTATGTTTCCTGTACAGATGAGAAAAAAAGTGCTCAGGAAGTTTAAAGAATTACCTAAAGTCACACAGAATATCGCCTGCGTACTATGTTGACTTAGCTATTTTGGAGCTATAATTTCCACAATTCCCTTCCATGTTTGGCTTCAGGTTCGGGCTGGCCACAAGAAATATCAGCTATAATCTTGGCAACAGTGAATCACCAGGCATTTTAGTTTGGTTTGAGAGAGATGCAGAGGGTTACTGTTTGTTCTTCTTTTTTCCAGTCTGAGTCCATGTCCTCCTCCTGAAGCAATGGCCACAGAGCCACCAATCTTTCATAGACTTTTCTTTTTTGTTGTTGTGTCATTCTATTTATTTATTTTATTTTATTTTATTGTGTTATGTTAGTCACCGTACAGTACATCATTAGTTTTTGATGTAGTGTTCCACGATTCATTGTTTGCATATAACACCCAGTGCTCCATGCAGTACGTGCCCTCTTTAATACCCATCACTACACCAGCCCCCTCACAGTCCCCTCCTGCAGCTGGACAGGCCTAGCTTCCTGCAGGCTCCAACTCACCCACCTGCCCCACACGAATTCACCTGTGCCAGGGACGGTTCTCCGATCCCTCTTGGACCCTTTGTTCCCCAGATCCACCCACTGAGTAAGGTATACATTCTGTTCTCTGACACTTACCATGGTAAGTAAGCAGTAACATACACAGAATTAACAAGTGGTAGAGTCTGCATTCTAACACAGAGCCTTATGGCTGGGCTCCAGAACCATCCACCATTAGGTGCCATACCTCTATGTTAGGCAATGTTAGGACTTGTTAGAATTCTTCTTTATTTTACTAAGAAGGGAAAAAAAAAAGAGGAAAATATTTATAGTAGTTTTCCCCCATGGATATCTAGTTATACAAAGCTCCCTAACATTTTCTATAAACTAAAGGGTAAGAGCCATATATTGGTAAATAAGGATATAAAATGTACAAGTGAAATGTCATTGGTGAATTGCATCTTACGATTAAACCTTACTAAAATGATAGGAATTGAAATGCCATGTCTTGTAGGGGAGCTAGCATAAAAGATTCTGTTCATATAAATCAAGTTTCTTTTACTGAAAGCATTCATGAAGGTTTCATGCCTGCAGTTGTAGTGCCTAATACTCTTTTTTTTATTTTTTAAGATTTTATTTATTTATCTGAGAGAGGGCAGAGGGAGAACACAGAGGACGGGTGAGAGGGAGAAGCAGGCTCCCCCCGCTAAGCAAAAAGCCCACTGTGGGACTCGATCCCAGGGATCATGACCTGAGCTGAGAGCAGACGCTTAAGGGACTGAGCCTCCCAGGCGCCCCGTGCCTAATGCTCTTATGCACAGAGTATTCTGCTGTACATCACAGAAGTTCCTCAGAGTGCTGGAGCTTGATGGGCACTGGTAGGCAAAGGCCATGCGAGAAGATTTACTCATCAGCTGCAGAAAGCCTGCATTGTCTCCCATTCACAACCATTGCCATGCTTGCTGAAGCCAGTTTTTCTGATGCCACCACATTTCCTAGAGCCATCACCCTCTCGTCTTTCCTGGGTGCAAATCAGAAAGAGCTCTCCTTGAGTCAGGTTCCCCTGTGTTCCAGGAACACGCCTTGCCCGGCAATTGTGTTCTCCAGCACACATTTTTCTCTCTCAAAACATCAAAGCCATAAACGTTATTTTTTAGAAAGACAAATATAGCAAATTATACTACCTCTTCAGTGAGGCACTGGTGCTATCGGAGGAAATAAGACTAAGAGGAAGCAATGAGGATAGAGTTCAATAAATATCTATAAGATAGAGTTCAATAAAACACTTGTTTGTATCTGGAAATATTTGGATTTCAGAAATGCTTGTACGTACCCTCACTCATCTTTGTCAGGACTGACTCTTTTTATTAAGTATGTCTGGCCAGGTATATAGAGAATAATCCAAATAGAAAACAGATGGAGATAGAATTCTTGCACCTGTAACATAAAGCCAAACTGTACAAGAGCAATTTGCATCAAGCATGCTGTTCTGGGCTTTAAGGTCCTGCATTAGAACTTTTCCGTTTTTAATCATAATAACAACTACCATCTGCGGAGGTTCCAGTCATTTGCTAGGAAATTAGAGTTTGATACTGCTTGAGTAGTTGAAAATCTTGAAAAATGGAGATGTGCTCAACTTCACAAATTAGCTATAACAATATTTTCCATAGCCTCTTCCCAACAAAGGTGTAACCAACCCAGAAGACAGCTATTGCTTTGTTATTTTCTCTATTTTACAAGTGAGAAAACTGAAATGCAAGCTCAGAGACATTTACTAGCTAGCTGTCTGTCGGAGCACCAAAGCTCAGCAACAGAGATTTGCCTCAGAGCGTCTTTGACTACAAATTCTATACCCTTTCCATATTTCTGCCTATGTATTTAGAAATGCTCTTATTAAGTTGGGTCATCAAAAACTCAAGCTTATCAGCCAAGACGCATCATTTGAAAATTAAAATTTGCAAGCTGCTGTCAGCTTCGACTAATATCCTATGCCATCTTGGTGATTCTAACTTTCAAAGCTACAGAGAAAAAGATAGCTCTTTAGCTTAAGAAGTCCCTACAAAAGAATATTTAGACACAAAGTTGAACACATGAGCTCTACAATAATAAACATATTGAGGAATGATCTGTGCAAACAATATCTTGTTTTCTCTGCTTTTCAGAACGCTCTTCCTTAATTGTCTGGCTCAGTCCACTTCGGTTAACCATTCAGTTTAGATTAGCTGCTCCAGTGAAAATCATAACAACTATTATACTAGATTATATGCTAATAACTATGCAAATATTCCCTCAGACAAATAATAAAATTCTCATGAAGATTTAGGATAGATCTATTATAAAATGTGGAGAAAATGAAGATCATTTAACTTCACAGTGGCGAAGCAGTATTTTCTATCATTTAAATATCTGATCTAAGATTTGTAAAGGTAAAACATAAAAAGGCTATTACTCATATATAAAAATGAAATAAAAACAATAAACAGTGCAGCATTCTGTTAAAAATATAATGATAAAAACTTTGACATATAGAACTTGTAACAGGACATACATCAGCGATCTATGAGGTTCTTGATTCCAATTACTGTGTCTTAACTCTGTATCTTCAGACATAGGGTAAATATCTTATCAATATTTGGTAAATAAAATGAATGGAATTTTAAATAAAAGCTTGTAACATCTGCGAGACAGGGAGACATTTAAGGTTCAAAAAAGAACATTTATTTTTCTTTGTTTATGTTTATGTATTTATTTAAGTCATCTCTATACCCAAATTGGGGCTGGAACTCATGACCCCAAGATCCAGAGTGGCATGCTCCTCCAACTGAGCCACCCATGCACCCCTCAAAAACTATATTCAATGCATGAATTAAATAGAATGTTACAAATATCTGCATTCTTTATTTGGGTCATAGGAAGCCAAAATACTATGATGGGTAAAAAAAAAAAAAAAAAAAATTAAACTTCAGAGGCTGAAAGATCTTTATTCAAATCCTAGCACCACCATTTAATATACATAAGATTTTTCACAAGTTACTATGTCTTTTCTTCATTGTGTGTAAAATGAGAAAAATACGACCACCGAACACTGGCCTCTTCAGTGTCTAAGGATTGTGTGGACTGTTCACCCTGGGCAACCCACTGACTTAATTCCAATTTCAAAAAGCTACTACACTGGGCTACTTAGTAATTTCTGGAAATCAGGATTTAATTAAAAGTAGGCAAAACATATTGTATCGTTTTGTGACTGTCATACCAAAACCCAAGCAGAAGCCAGCTGGCTTTAAAGGTATAAACGCCATAACTGGAAACACTTTTCTTAGTTGCAATGAGTAATAACGTATAGGTCACTTCAGTGTATTCTCCAATACACCCATCCCCAATACAACAATGTCCCATTAAAGGAAATCTCAGGCTAACCTGGGATTTTGCGTGACCTGGGTCACAGATTTTATCCAATGCAATTTTATTGTCAAAATTCCAGAAGGAACTTATTATAAGGTAACATTTTTTTCACCTATAAAATAGTCCCACTTCAGAGGCAGCCCCCAAAGACTTTACAGGCTTATCACTGAAAATGGAATTGATTCCTAAGACATACAGCCACACCACTAACCTCATACACAAAATAACCTTAAAAAACAATAGGCAACTGAGCTAAGTACATGGAGACAAGCTAGGGAAAAGGAGTCCTATAAATTCAACAAAACATCCTCCTGCTTCTATTAGATCTATTGGAGAGAAAGAATGTTCCCTGCGGTATCCCAGAAAATAGTGGCTATAAACAAAAAGATAGGGCAGGTTGAAATTGGACTCCATGGAAATTCACTTAATGACACTTCAGGTTATTTTCAGTAAATTGGCAAACGCATGAACTCAATCAATCCTTAACAGGGAACCCGATCAAATAAGGAAATACCAGTTCTTGACTTTCATTAATAACTCATGAGAAAGCTTTTTAATGGAACATATTACTTCCAAGTCTTTGCCTCACTGACAGATCTTCTTTCTGCCTTTTTCTTATCCTAGCACTATCAGTTAGCACCTGTTGAGCCAGATCCTCCCTGGGCCTGAGCTTCAACCTGAGGGGAAAGAGCATCTCGGGACACTGCCAAGCAGGTGTGCACGTGGTCTAGCTGATTCCGGGCTAGTGATGATCACAGTAACCAGCCTGCTTGTGGCTCCTGTCGTTGCCTTAACAACTCAGTTAAGGACTCTAGGAGGCCTTAGAAAAGCTCCTTTGGGTTTTGCATTGGCACACAGCTTCAGGGAGGAATTTGGGGGGCCAGGCTGCCTGAGTTGGGATCCCAGTTCCACTCCTTACCAGCTGCTTGAAGTTTAATTAATTTATTAACCTAGAGAATGCCCCCATTTTCTCACCTACAAAAGGAGAGCTTATAATTTCATCCCTTGGGGCTGTTGTGAAAATCAGAGGAGACAATACATTCCAGGGCTTAGATCATGCTGGCACCTTGAGAGGGATCAACAAGGGGAAAATGCTCGAGGTGGCGACAGTAGATGGAGTAGGTAGTAGAAATACATTATAAAGTGTTATGTAGGGCATAGCACTCAAGGGCATGAAAAGAGTCAAGATCTAGTCAGTAAGATGAGGATTCGGAGCCTCATTCAAAACTTTGAAAACACTTAAGCATTTTAAGTATATAGTATAGCCTTTGAAAGGCTTGGACTTACTACAGTGGTACTCAGTCCCCATCTCAGAAGATTATGAAGACTCAGTGAATTGACTGCCTATTATGTGCCACATACATTAAATTCATTTTTTTAATTTAGTCCTTACAACAATCCAGCAAGGTATTATCTCCACTTCGTGAATGAAGAAACCGAGGCTCAGAAAGTTTGGTTTTCTCGGGGTCACCGTGGTGGGACAGGGTAGAGATCGAGTTCATAGTGAAGATAACCTGACTTCACACCTGGAACTCTTCCCACCAAGCTGCTAGTCACAATCTTTACTGCACACAAGAGTGCCTAGTACAGGGCTTGCTCGTGGTAGTTACGGAACAAGTGCAAGCTCTCCTCCCTAACCCTATGTCATCCTGGGTGTATGCCCACGGAGGACTCGGGAAATACCCAGATATGCCCAACACATTTCACTGTTACCATGCATGACTTTCTTGATGTGGCAGAAATCCATTTCAAACTACCTTTATCTCTGACATATTACTTAGTATAATGTAAAGTTATTTTTATATTTACTTACTTTATGTTATATTTACTCTTCTTGTCTCCTTCCCAAACTAGAATACAAGCTCCATGAGGTCAGGGACTGGTCTCTTGCCCTCACACCTTTAAAAAATCTTAGTTGGATAAATGAATACATTTTTTGAAACAGCATTTAGAGACCCATGGTGATTTTTTTCCAGGTAATTTATATGAAACACTCTAGCTGGACAGAATGTGCACCACAGTTTAAAAATCTTGGTTGACTTCTAGCCCCGACAAGAACGGTGAGGAATTCGGTAATGTGCTCATTAACTATAGGTTTAATTAGAAACCCTTCGTCTTGGTAGTGGCTTTTTAAAAATAACAGCACACTTTCATCTCCCTAATAAGTGAGAATCTTTCACCCATCCAGCATGACACACCAGGCAGCTTCTCACACTCATTTTTCTAGGTCAATAAGCAGGGCAGAATTACATACACACGCCCCACTTTGAATTTGTTCACAGTTCATTCCTGTTATTAACACAATTGGTTTTCAGTCTTTGGCCTTACAGGGAGAAAACTATTCCTTTAACATTACTATACCCAGGCTGTGTATTTAGAAAGAATATCTAATATCATACGGATACCCTCTCCCTGTGGATCCATTTTGACTCCAAGCAGTTAGTTTAATGCATATTTCACTCAACTTGATAGAGTGCAAGTAGGTGAGTATTTTCAGATGATTCGTCAATATCAACTGATGTTTTCTTGTCACAGATAAACAGCCTCTGCCATGAATCAATAGCGTGTCAGCAAGACTGTCACAATCCCCCCTAATGTGTGTGCAGCGTATTGACAGCAGATATATTACCATGAATGTCTGCAAATGTTAAACAGCTAAGCTATTTCTGGGCCACCACTCCGAGCCTCTTTACAAAGTAGGGCATTAGTTTTGGGGGTGGCCAGGGAACGTGACTGAGGCTGGTCTGCGTGCATAACGGCAGAGGGCTCCATTCCATCCCATTCCAGCTGTAAGTTTTTGTTGAACCAATTAGCTGAAATCCATCTAGGCTGTGTGGCTTTGATTACACAGCTGTGCCCAAAACATCAAAGTTATACAATGTCCTGGACCGGGGCCCCCAGAATCAGTACTCTATATATCCCAACACAACTGGCCACCTGCATGCCAAGCTAGAATGCTCTCGGCTCAGATCTCTGGGTCACACAGACTCTCCCGAATGGGTTCCCATCGCCAGAACTATCAGGACTATCTCTAATCCAAACAGAGAAGTCTTCCAGAGCAGGTGGAATCCCAGAACCTGACTGACATCTTCCAGAACCTCTGTAGGGGGCAATACAGTACAGGGCAATAATTTACAACTTGGGCTTTGAAATTGGACTAATCTTATTTCCAGTCCTTTCCGTCACTACCGATGTGATCCTGAGCAAATCATTTAGTCTCTGTTTCCTGATTTTAGAATGGGGATCACAGTAATAGAATCTGGTTATTAGGAGGATGAAATACTTAATGAAATACTATATGTAAAAGATTCAACCGAAAGATTGGCACTAAATGTCTTCTCAAAACCCGGTATTATTAGAAAAAATGAGCAAGATAAAAAAAAAAGTGAGAAGGCAAGATTTCAGTGAATTGTCTGTCCCATTGAAAGACTGAACTGGTGGGGCGCCTGAGTGGCTCAGTCTGTTAAGCGTCTGCCTTCGGCTCAGGTCGTGATCCCGGAGTCCCGGGATCAAGTCCTGGGATGGATTCAGTCCAAGATCGATTCAGTCCAGGATCGATTGGGCTCCCTGCTCAGCGGGGAGTCTGCTTCTCCCTCGCCTTCTGCCCCTCCCCCCCACTCGTAGACACGGTCTCTCTCTCACTCTGTCTCTCTCAGATAAATAAGTAAAATCTTTAAGAAAAAAAAAAAGATTGAACTGGTAATGTTGTTCTCATGTGCAAATAAACATAATATGCCTTGACTTTATGGGATAAATACCATCTCCATTCTACATTGTACAGATACTAGAATTTTTAATGTGCTTTAGAATATTAGTAAGGCAAAGAATAAAACCCTTCTAGAATCCAAAGCATGAAATCTTGTTTTAATAGAAACTGCCAGCTGACTGACATTTGATAACAGTGTCTTTTTTATTCACTTTGATTCCTTTGTTAACATATAGACCCAAGAAAGAAATCTAGACAAACAATAAACTACTTCTGCAAAGGTCTATCCTCCTTCCACACCCAGCTTTTTACCAAAATTATAGATATATTCTAAAAAAGGCAGGCGAACATACCTTTCTCAAGAACACTATGAGGTAAGTAGATCAGGAGGTAATGTTCCTCTTTCCTCAAGTGCAAGGAGCAATGCTCACAAAAATGACCTGCCCAAGTGCATGTACATAATACCACCCTTACAGCCAGGTCAGAAGGGGACCTGCTCCAGGTTCCATGCCTCGGAGGCACCTGAGAGATAAAAACACACACCAACTAAATTTAAGGATGCAGAGGCACCGAGGCACTCCGAATCGAGCACGCACACCTGGCACCACGTGACCCTAAAGATCCACTCTCCTGATTGATACTGTGCAGGCCAAAGAAACAGCTCTGTCCACCTTTCTTGCCCTAGTCCTTCTAAAAAGGCAATTATGTCCAAAAGCTGTGAACGTTTGTGGTTTCCTGCTGCTGGCGTTGGAGACAGACTCGGCTTCAGAGGGAGGGCAGGATTTGAGCAGCAGAAGTGCTTAGGTAAAAGGAAAGGCAAATGAATTAACCCGTCAAATCCTTTCTCTCAGTATGAAAGCAGTAGATTCCTGCACTATAGAGTATCCTTTCCCCAGAACGAGTCCATTTTCTCACTTCGATTCATAGTTCCAGAGGCACTTGGGAATTAGGGCAGTATTCGCAATGTGGTGGCCAGGGAAGATTCTGCCATATTAAACAACTCCTATCGCTCCTGAATTCCCATAGCGGGCTGCCGGCACGTCCCTTGTCAATTAGATGATTGAACGCTAGACTTGTAAACAGCGTAATTAACATAAAACTATTTAATAAGAGGTAATTACATTTTCAAAATGTAATTAAAATTAAATTACAACTTTTTAATTTAAGTAACTATTTTTAAGCATTGATGTGCATTATTAATAATTTGAATTTTCCCTTTTAATTTTCACAATTTTGCCTAATTTAGAAAAAATTAACTTTGGAGGCATGTGGAAAATATTTTCATAGTTCATGACTTTTTTCATTTATTACACTTGATCTTAGCCAAAAGGCCGAGAAGCAATGACTTTTTTCATTTATTAAAATTACTATTTTGAGGAGAATATAATCAAATTGTGGACATTTTGGATATAATCATATTTTTTAACCTTTAAAGAGTGTGTATTAGAGAACCAAATTATTTGGAAAAATCTTGATCAGAACAGCATTGCTAAAAAATAGAAATGGAAGGACAACCTCCAAACTCATTCAATGAGGCCAGCATTACCTTGATCCCCAAGCCAGACAAAGACCCCATCAAAAAAGAAAATTACAGACCAATATCCCTGATGAACGTGGATGCCAAAATTCTCACCAAGATACTAGCCAATAGGATCCAACAGTACACTAAAAGGATTATTCACCGTGACAAAGTGGGATTTATCCCTGGGCTGCAAGAGTACTTCAACATCCGCAAATCAATCAATGTAACACAATGCATTAATAAAAGAAAGAACAAGAACCGTATGATCCCCTCAATAGATGCAGAAAAAGCATTTGACAAAGTACAGCATCCTTTCTTCATCAAAACTCTATGGACATGGAATATTATTCAGCCATCAGAAAGGATGAACACTTACCATTTACATTGATGTGAATGGAACTGGAGGCTATTATGCTGAGCGAATTAAGTCAATCAGAAACACAATTATCATATGGTTTCACTCATATGTGGAATATTCTGAGAAACAGCACAAAGGATCTTAGGGGAAGGGAGGGAAAACTGAATGGGAAGTCATCAGAAAGGGAGAAAAACCATGAGAGACTCTTAAGTATAGGAAACAAACTGAGGGTTGCTGGAGGGGAGGTGGGTGGGGGGATGGGTAACTGGGTGATGGGCATTAAGGCGGGCACACCATGTGATGAGCACTGGGTGTTATATTGCAACTGATGAATTATTGAACACTACACTCAAACTAATGATGTACTCTATGTTGGCTAATTTAATTTAAATTTAAAAAAAGGAAAATTAATAAAATAAATAAATCTAAAATTTAAAAAAACGGCACTGCTAGCTCTTTGGCTGAAATAAATCAGGAAAAAAATTGAGGGAATGAGTATATAATAACTTATTAGTTATGCATGTCTTTATTACTCTTTCAAATGTTGCTGGCCTATTAACAAAACACCCAGATGTACACAATAATAATTAAATACCGTTCTCTTCGGTATTTTGTGGACTTCCAGTTGTACAAAAGCTAAAGCTTTACACATTTTGATTTTTTCATTATGGAGGTAAAGTTAGGATGATAGAATATACTTCATTTAACGGCTTTTAAGCTTGATTTATTATCTTTAAACAGTAGACATATGGTGCGCTGACTTCCTATGTACTCTTGCCCCAGGCTTTATAAACATGAGGGGTGGGTCTGAATGTACAGTGACTAATTGCCAGAATGAGGCTCAAACCCTTCAGATCTGAATTCAACACGACCACACATACCTACTACGTGCCCAGCCTCATCATGCTAGGTCCTTCTTAGATTGTTGTACATACAAAAGCCACAGTCATATAGAGTCCAGGCAGGGGTCCTAGGGCTGGCAGATATCCCTTAAAGCCAGTCTCTACCCCCACCTCCCTGCCTAGCCCATGAGACAGAGGTTGGGGGCACAGGTTAGGGGTCCCCCTTTGTAAAGGACCAAGAGCCCATGGGGCGCCTGGGTGGCTCAGTCAGTTAAGTGTCTGCCTTTGGCTCAGGTCATGATCCCAGGGTCCTGGAATTGAGTCTTGCATTGCACACCCTGCTCAATAGGGGAGTCTGCTTCTCCCTCTCCCTCTGTGTGCTCCCTTACTCTCTCTCTTAAATAAATAAGTAAATCTTAAAAAAAAAAAAGGACCGAGAGCTCAGACTAAGGGTATATTGCTTTTGCTTCAGGGGGACACTAAATAAAGTCCCATCAGGTTCTGGCAAAAGGAGCCCTCCCACATACACACTTCCCCCTCTGAACTATCCATCTGCACCTTACCACTGTGTTTAAACCAAGGCAAAGTAACTTGGTCTCTTAAATCCCAAATTTACCAAACCCAAACATTCAAACTCAAGGGCCAAACTCCAGATATTGTTCCTGACGGTTGTTGGGCCCCGCCTTCCTATGAAGGATCCACTAAACTTCCAGTGTGGAACTTAGATTTGGAACTCCCAGCCTTGAGGGGAGGCCCAGCTCCTGCCTTGTTCTAGACCTGGGAACAGTTCAACTCTCTGACCCTGGCTTCTGGCCGAGCCTAGAGCAAGCTTTCTAAACACAAAGGATGTGATAACAGGTCCTCATAAATGCTATCTAAATGGAGACCAAACCTTCTGGGTGGTCTTTCTTTATAGCAATACAGATGCTAAGTAGCTCCTAGTCCCCCTGGGTTTGCTCTCTGAGGGACAGCTAATCTGATAAACCAACACATTGTTAATATATGCTAACACATTCATGCATTTGTTGCTCCCAAGTAACAGTTGCATTTTAACAAGAGCCTTGGATGCCTGATGAGAGGTGTGATCCTAAGGATGGGGCTTGCAGGCCAACTGAGAGGTGTTGGTGAAAGGGGGGTGCTAGTGGTTTACAGGAGGCTAAAACCACAGGTTGCCTCCGCAGACAACTAATGCCTCAGTGTCTCCCACACTTAAGTTTCCCCCTGAATTTACTGCTGACACTGAATTATTCATCCTCCCAGACTGGGATCATTTACTCTAACAGTTGAGAATCTCTGGAGAGTATTTCGAGAGCCTGATAACCAGGGAGAGAGGCAAGCCCTCAGGTCTTGGTGGAGGCGCTTAGCTGAGTGGCATTGTTACTGGCGCCATTTACCCCCCACCCGCCTGCAGGCTTGCTGAATGGGGTGCTGAAGCCTGGGCAAGCCTGATCTCTGTCTCCAGGTCAGGACTTCAGGTCCTAAGCAAGTGGAATCAGCCAGAAAAAGAGAAATCGGGAGTTTTTTATTCCAAAAGAACATTCTACGCTTGCTTTGTAATTGGTATCTAATAACAATGAGTGAATTTCATTTCTAAGCCGTCATTTCTCACAAACAAGAGGACATTCTTTGAACATGAAAAATGTCTAAATAATCATAATGATAAAAATAATGATTAGCATTTATTAAGTGTCTACTGTTCTTCTGAAGCTGTGTGCATTAAATCAATAAATCTTCACACAAAAATCTATGCATCATCTGTTTTACAAGCGGAGGAAAGAGGATCTACAGAAAAGTGAAAAATAAAAGCCATCAGGACACTTTAAGCTGAAATCCTGGCCCTGCTACTTTCTAGCTGTGTGCTATTGGGCAGGTAAATTAACCTCTCTGACTCTAATACGTAATATGGAGATACCAATATCTACCCCTCCAAGCTATGATGAAGACTAAATGAAAGAAAATTATAATGGTATCTGATGTGGGAAACAAAGTCGGAAGAGAAATTTTTAAATTTCTTACTACCTACAGCCCATTGACAAATCCTTGAAATAGGCAGAGTGAAATTCCTCTAGGGACTCAAGCGCCTTGATGTCGAAACTTTGCTAAGGGCAAAGGCAATCCTGCCCCAGCTCCCTCCTCCGCCCCAATCCTGTAACTCTATTCTAACATATAAAAATTCCTTCAGAAATTTCCTTTATCTCTAAAATCCCAAGATAAATGTTGGCAATCATCCCCCAAGCATATGACCCACCGATACACATCTGAAGGGTCTCATGACTAAGGTTTGATTAGAAGGTAATAAACGACCTTTTCCCAACGATAGCTAGCCCCCCTCCAGGTCCTGGAAATCTTGCTTCCAAAATTCTTTAGGGACTTAAACCATCCCTTACCCCCTTCCAGCTTGAAAGTATGTAATGGGCCACTCCTCATGACCCCAGTGCACTCCTGCCCACAGGTCCCGTCCCTGTGCTTTAATAAAACCACCTTTTTGCACCAAAACATCTCAAGAATTCTTTTTTGGCAGTTGGCTTCAAACCCTAATGTCTTTCCTACATCAGTATCTAGTAAATAATAAATTCATAGTAAATGTTAATTTTCTTTCCCTCTCCTTTGTTTCACAAACAAGGGGAAGAACATTCTAGACCTATTAAAGGACTTGCCCAAAGTCCCCCAGTGAGTCCTGTGTGTTCCCTGACCCTTGGCACCGTTCCGTTTCCATCCCTTCTCACTGTCTGCTTCCCCTCAGCACCATTTCAGCTGATGGTTCTTTCTCTGGGGTTCTTCCATCTGGCCTCACAAGGAGCTTGGGTGCTGTCTGCCAAACTGCCTCTTTGGGATAATCAACTTATTTCTTTCCCAAAAGACCACCGTGGCTGATATTTTTTGACTAATTTTGGCATATCCTAAATGTTATGTGTGTGCTCCCACTCTGCAACACAGTGCCAAGCAATTTGAATAACGTGAGTTTTGTGCCCCAAATCACTGTAGAATGAACTAAATCATTAGCTGCCCTTCATCAAGGAAATTTCCCTAGGGATTAATAACATTTGTCAATGGCTGTTGATCTGCATATCTGTTTGGAAGACTGAGCTGAAACTAACAGCTCCCCCAACACACACACACACACACACTCACACACAGCTCACACCAGCAAATCAACCTCAGCAGTAGTGACATTTCGGACTTAAGAACTCTTGGTTGGGGGAGCTGTTTCATGCACTGCAGGATGTTAATCAGTATCCCTGGCGTCTACCCACTAGGTACCAGCAGCAAGTACCCCCCACCCTACGGGCTCCAGTGTCTCTAGACATTGGGAATGTTTCCGGGGGGGGGGCGGGCAACGTTGGCCCAGCTGATTACCACTGGCTTACATGATTTCAGGACCTTCTGACCACTAGTTTCTGTCAGAGTCCACCTCCCTGTGACAGCCCAGTTCTCAGGGGAAGATGGAGGAGGCTTGTGTCACCAATTTCTTCCTTCCTTTGCAGTCTTCGGTTATAGGCTGGCCTGAGACCAGAGAAGAGGCTCAGCATCAAAAGATGACTCCTGGCTTTTGTAGGAAAAGCAAGTCTCTGAAGGTCAGGACTGTGAGACATCCAAAAGAGTATCCTTAGGGGATGACCTGCGGACGTCTGTCAAAGCTAATCTCTTCCTTGCTCCTTCCCTACCCTCAATCACGGAGCCCACGGACCGAAGGCCAGGACGGACAGCAAGCCGCCAGGTGGTGTGGACAGTGAGCCTTTCTTTAACGGAAGAGAGTTTAAAGTATGGGGATGCAAAAGGAAATCGGTAAAACAAAATAAGCAAGGCACCCCAAAAAAGATGAAGCTATCAAACCCCATTTATTTTACTAAAGTAAAAGATCCACTTTAAAAACAAACCCTTCCTGAACGAGCACGACATTCTCACAGAACTTACCTCTGTGGGATGCAACTGCACTGGTCTTTCCCTTCCCAGTTCACACATTTTGATCTCCTAGGGTTTTATTTTAATAAGTACACATTATATGGATTTAGGAGAAAAGAGAGACATTTTTAAAAGAAATAGAAAACTTAGGGAGACATTTATCAAAACGATAGTAACAACTGACAATTTCTGTATTTCAAATGTTCTAAAAATAGAAGACGTTTTATGTTTGCTAAACTACTTTATTAAAGTCTATTTCTTGACCACCCCCATCATAAAACTGAACATAACTGGCCTTCCAGAAACCCCCCATGCTGCATCCCCTGCCACCCACCTGCTCCTCCTGAATGGAAACCACTTTCCTGGTTTCCAACAGCAAAGCTTATTTTTGTTTGTTTAGAATACTGCGTAAACGGAATCATCTAATATGTGTTCTTGTTTGTATCCAGTCTATTAAGGAATGGCATTTAGGTTATTTCTAGTGTGGAATTTATACTGATACTTAACAGATAATGCCAAAGGGATTTCCAAAGCAGCTCTACTTCTTAATTCTCCTACCAGCAGTATATGAGAGTTCCTATTGCTTTTCATTCTTACCAGCATTTAGGATAGTCTTTTCAGTATTAATGTGTTTTTTTTAAGATCAATAGTATTAATGAAAAATAACAATTCACGTGCATAAAAATATCAAAATATGTTGCAAACAGGAAACGAAAGTTGAAACATAGCATTTATATTTCCATTCCTATAAAATCAATATGTTACATAAAAATGATTCTATATGATTTATTAATATATTGTTTAGCATTTATTTATGTATTTTGTAGCTAATTTTTTCTTAATAAATAATAAATATTTTACCTCAGAATTACATCTATATATCTTTATGTATGTATGTATGTATCTATCTATCTATCCATATATATAGGTGTGTACACACACACAAAGAGAGTGGAAGAAAGGATAAAACGTTACCTCTGGTTATATCTGTTGGTTGAAGCTACAGATACCTTTGATTGTCTTCTTTCTGTTTATATTTAGCTGCTAAACTTCTACGTTGAATATCTTTTATGCAAGGTAAGAAACTTTTAAACATTACTAATCAAGATTTCTGTACTCCAACATGAAGTGTAATTCCACCCACAGGGGTTATTTTTATTACTGCCACACAACCTCCACAGCACCTAATTGCATGGCTCCACTCAGAGCCATCCACCTTGCACACATCGCTTGACCATCACCCTCTCCTCCTGGCCCCCTTGGCTATCTCTATGCATCCTGCCAAACCCTATAGACCAATGCTTCTCAAACTTTAACGTGCATGTGACAAGCTGGGTTCTGTTGACACTCAGATTCTGACTTAGGAGGGGTGTGTGGGCGTGGCCCTGAGGTCCTGTGGTTCTCACCTGGCCCTCAGTGTTGCCAATGCCACGCATGCACACGTCAGACTGAGAAGCAAGTGTCCAGGCCCCTTTTCCCCTTTCCCTCCCAGACTCCTTCTCATTC
Organism: Callorhinus ursinus; assembly: GCF_003265705.2. Classification (NCBI taxonomy): domain Eukaryota; kingdom Metazoa; phylum Chordata; class Mammalia; order Carnivora; family Otariidae; genus Callorhinus; species Callorhinus ursinus. Next base: position 24,140,434 of record NW_027397085.1, read on the forward strand.
CAACTCCTTGCTGCCTCTTTTCCTGCCTTTTTTTCTAGGCTACTCTGAGAATTTCAGAGCAGAAAAGCAAGAGCGTCAGAGGTAGGGAAAGATGTGGGGGAAGGAAAAGTTCACGAGGTTAGGTCAATGAAGCTGGGTCCGTGAGAAACCTCCCAAGGTCTTATACCTGTAGGAAATATAATTGTTTGACCTCTTGTCATTTGTTCTATTTCTCGTGGTTTTTAAAGAAATACCCTCGGAGCTCGGCACTTGTGTTGACTTTGTCCAGCGCTGCCCTGAGGGTGGTGGGAATACCTCTGAGTCTCCTTGGGTCTGGGTCTTGTGTATTTCAGAGGCCTCTTCTGTTTGGGGGCTTCCACTATGTGGGGGGGCTGAGAAGATGGCGTCTACACGGCCTGCACGTCATAAGAATAATCAATTTTTCCCCAACTCAATAAGAAGATAGCCCTTGTATGTTTTTGTCTTTGGCTGACATTTATTAGCAAAAGAGTACTACAGAGTATGGGAAACAGTTGCGCCGAACATGTTCCTAGGTTGTCTCATTAACTTTTATTTTGCTCTATTCCCAACATCTCCTCACAGCCTCATAAATATCAATGTAAGGTACTCCACAGCTAACAGACCCGCGTGAAGTTATGTTAACGGATGGATAGAAAGGGGAAATGGTGCACACGTTTCCAAATCCTGACCTTTTGCTTCTGCTTTTGGAAGCTTTAGATGAACAAGCATACGCACTGCAAACCTCAAGGTTGAGTTGGACTTAATTCCATTGTGAACATAGAAACTGAGCTTTGAAAAAGGACCTATGGGTAGCAGCTCCCTGAAGAGTGGACCGAGATAATTACCATGCTATTCATTTACTCCAGCAGGAAAAAACCTCTCATGCCTCCAGTCCATAGGCATGAGTGTTATTTTCCCTCTTTCCCTTCTCATACCCTCTCACTTGTGTCAATGTGGGTGCCAGAAAGAGTCCGTTGTCCATCTCCTTATTGAAAACGAAGACCTGACGGGTAACTTCTGGGTCCCCAGGTGTACTCTTTCCCCAGGGCGAGGGGGAAGAAGAACATTTGGCTGCCAACTGTGGTGCTCCCATCTCCAGCACCCATCCGTTGACTATTTGTCCATCATGGCCCATCCTTCCCCATCTTTCCGCAGGGAAGGCGAAATGGAAATCCGCACTGGACTTGCTGGTACAGAATCTGCAGCTCTGGGTCTCACAGGAGATGAGTCATTAAGCCGGGGCACGTAGGAAATCAGCAGTAAAAGGGCTTGGGTACCTATGCCAACCCCTGGGAGGCCCACCGTCGGAGGGAAGAGTGAGGACAGCCCGCTCATTCACAGCAACTTTAGAACAACACCGTCTGAAAGGATCCACCCGCATCCACCATACCTCTTTCTTGTCCTTTGTTCTCTCTTAGGGATACCAGCTGTTTTCTCTCAAAGACATTTGGAAATGGTTAACTTGGAGGAGCCATCAAAGCCTCCCATCCAGCCCCTCAATTTCACACCCTCAAGTTCGGAGACCAGCCAGAGTCCCAGCAAAAATCAGTAGAGAGGAGGGATGGTAACCTCCTCCAAAGTCTTCTTTCTTCCCACACCGCTGCCCCCCCGGCCAGGGTGTGCCCCTGTGTCTGTGCACACAAAGGTCGGGGAGGGGCAGAGATCTTAAGTAGGCTCCATGCCCAACGTGGAGCTGGATGTGGGGCTGGATCTCAGAACGCTGAAATCATGACCTGAGCTGAAATCAAGAGGGGTCGCTTACCCGGCTGTGTCACCCAGGCGGGCCTCCAAAGCCCTCTCTCATAGATCAGCAGAGGAAACTAAGGCCTAGAGAAAAGTGTGGCGGTGGGGGTGTCAGATTTATTAAACATGTTTACTCTGTATATCAGACATTCGAGAAGCAAACAGAACAAAAAGAAACAAATGCAGAGATGCAGAAGCAGAGACACTAAAAGGGATGAAGGAAAAAAAACAGCTTTTTTTGTGTGTCGGGAGGCACATGTGGCTTGGTGATTTTCTGTCTTGGAGACGTCAGATTTAATTGTTTTACTTCCACCAGGGGTGGTATAGGCGTGGACGGCACGTTTCAGCCCAGGCCCAGTTCTTAGCAGAGAAATAGCAAACTCATTTCAGTGTATCTGCTATCTTCAAGTTACATAGGGTATTTTGTTTCTTATTACCCTGAACAGGGAAGATACGACGAACTAGAAGAAACGGGAATAATAAGCCAAAGACCGGGTTTGGTGCTCAGACTTTCCTTTTGGTGCATTCACGATATGTTTGCTAAGACTAAGCAACAGCTCCATGGGGGTGAATCTGGAGCTCTCTGGGATTCTGAGCATTTGGAAAGCCTGCCCTCCTGGGCCGTTGTGGCCGACACACTGCTATTTTTAAGGCTTGCAAGGTGAGTCTCACTTATTTAAAAGCTGAAGGTGTTCTGCCTGGCTAGGAGCTGTTACCTACCCCCTACTGGGATAAACACCTATGGAGACTTGTCTCCATGGCGGCTGCCATTAGGGCTAAGATTGACAGGGCTCCCATATTGTGCTCCTCCCCTGGGAAGAAACGCTGCTTTTAAGTTGAAATTGGAGGGGAGGAGAAGTATTGTCTGAGAAGGTGGTATTTGGGAAAATTTCAGTGCCCTCATTCCAGAAGCTGTGATCCTTCCGATCAAGTCCTGTTCAACTCAATTTGTCAGAAGGATGAGTTTTTGGACAGTGGCTGTATGTAACCGCCGGCTCTTCGCAACTTCAGTGCTAAAATGTACGAGGAAATATTTCACCCAAGTCTCTCCAGAGAGCTCAAGGGGGGAGTCCTGATTCCCCATCAGTACCATCCTGGCTGGGTCCTCACAGACCCTCTTTTCTACACAGATTCCCAGGTAAGTAGAGAGAGCAGCCTCACGTCCTCATTGCCCACTCTACAGGGCTTCTAGGGAGCAATCTCCGGACCCCTGATTTGTGGAGAGCCTAGCTGCTGGACTAGGCAGAACAATGGTGACAAATAAATCCCTTGCTGTTTCTCGTTCTTTAAAGTTGTAACCTGTAAGCCTGCAGCCAACTTTTCCTCTTGACATTGACCCTTCACTTGTCTATGTTATTTTGGAACAGTGGAAGCAAAGTCTTCCCTGCAGTGTGCATTTAATGAAGTTTTTGGCTCTACTTAAGCCATTTCTGGGGCAGTGATGGTCTTTAACTTTACAACTTTTCAATACAGGGGGGTATTCCTAAGTTTTTTGGAGGAAAGCTCACAACATCTTACATAATAATTCATGTGGGGGGGTGGCACCTGGCTGGCTCGGTCAGTAGAGCACGTGACTGTTGATCTTGGCGTTGTGAGTTCAAGGCCTATGTTGTGGGTAGAGTTTACTTTAAACAGAAAAGAATTCATAGGAAAATTCCCCTCCAAACCCCTCCACTACTTTGGTCTATCTAAGCTCTTACCTCTCTGCTAGGTTGAGGGACAGCACGGTCCAGCATCTGTGTCATAGCAGTGATGATCTATAATGACAGCATGGGGGGCCCAGGCAGACCCTGGACCTGCCACAAGCCATCTGGCAGGTGACCGAGACTACGGAAGGATTCCTGTACACTGGGATTTCATCTTTCTGCTGCTTGGCTTTTGGTACCTCATGTGACTCTTTACTTTGGTTGCATGCAGAATGGATGTTGTGAAGTTAGAAGAGTTTTTCAGAATAACTCCATTGCTTTTGTCAGTCACCTCATGAGAGTGGTTTAGGAGGAATGTCCCAGCTTGAGGCCATAGATGGGGTTCTATACTCAGGACCAACACATCTTGATCACATCCTTTCCTCTCTATGGGGCTCAGGTTTCCCTTCTATTCAAAGAGGATACATGGGATAAATTAGCATTTCCCAAACTTTGTACCTCAAAAGTAGAAGTGTGGTAGGCAGTTAGATAGTTGTGTGAGGCCGGGGTCCCACAGAAAAAGGGAGGAGAGGGAGATGTTGGGCGAGAGACATCCCAGACCTGCAGTTAGGCATACCACACCCAGGTGACCAAGGGAATCCCAATACGGAAGCCACAGGACATATATTAGCATTGTGGTTTGGCCTACCCCCTCCTGGTGGGCTTTCTTAAGGGATGCTAGGTAATAGGACCAAAGAACTTCACATGGGCACACCACCACAAGGAAGGAGCCTTCTTCCATGGCTAGCTATGGGGAAGGTCAAAGCCCTGTCCTGGCAGTACTCCACAAGGAGCTGGTTCAAACCACACAGACCCAAGATGGCAGACGCCATGACAGGAAACCCCTCACCAAATTAGGAAGAGAGGTGTGAAAACCTGCTTCCCGCCCCAAGTAATAAATATTCCACCTCCTAGTTAACAACTAAAAACCCTGGGATGAAATCTGTTGGAGCACTTGAACCTCCACCGCTCACCCATCTTGTGAGTGTACTCTGTAAACGCTGCTTGTTCATGTTGTCTAGTCTCTTGACTGAAATCTTTCCTGTGAGGAGAAGGCTGAAGACCGAAGTTATACTACTCCAGGCAGTAATAGAAGCATCCTTGGTGAGAGAAGTCTGGAAGATTCTTGGTTAAAGTTTGAAAGTTCCTTTACTATATAACTCCCAGGGCTTTAAATATGATAAAGAACATTTTAAAATTCCAGAATAATGTGTGTAGAAGATTATATTCCCCAAACTGTACATCATCCAATTCCCTTCTTTTTTTCAGTATATATCATGGGACAAGTGTTCTGCTGAATACCCTTCATAATAGCAAAAGGCAAAATTTTTTCTAAAGCCCCTCCAAGTTGGAGAATTCTCTTTTTTCCTCTGTATAATTTCCCCTTTTGATTGAAAAAACATAGTGCTCTATAGGCAATGCCATAAAAGCCTAAAGAGGAAAAAGAAAAGAAATATATAGAGATATTTGGAGTGTTGAAGGCAAACTCCTCTTTAAAATATGCATTTTGGATAATAGTAATAAGAATGGATAGGAAGTAGGTATTTAATGTACTAGAGACTGCATTAAAGGCTTTACTTGGATCATCTGATTTAATTCTCACACTAACCTTAGGAAGTATCTATTATTTTTGTTCCCTACATACAGGTAAGGAAACTGAGGTTTAAAGAGGCTTGATAAATAATGTGAAGCCACCAAATTAAGAAGAGGCAGAGGCAAGGCCTCCACTCATTGCAATCTCATTCTAAGAATTTTAAATAACAAGTCACTGTCTCCTTTCTTGTACCCCAATCCGGCAAGCTGCCACAACAAACCAGAAATAAACTAATTGCAATGGTAATTACCTTCCATCTAAAATTCTTGAGTTAACATGAAATGATGTTGAATCATCAGTCTCTTATGTCTACTGAAAATAGATATATATATAACAACTAAATGTTACCAAATGATTTATTATGATCGGTGCTAAGTTACAATGTATATGAAATGGAGTCATTTATGGAAACACATAAAAAATAGTTGCTATTTCTGTAATTATATTCACACAAGAATCTGAAATATAGTTTCTGGTCTGCCTTTTAAAATATATCCACAGAATGACTTTTGTAGTCTTCACCACACAATTTTACAATACTGATACTGCACCTGTATCATTTACCATACTAGATGAACTAAACAGAATATGAAAGCAGATAATAGCAAATTAATTTTTTATATCATCAATGATTCCAAAGAAAATAGTAGTTTTCCACTGGCAGTGAAAATAGATGGTAGTAATTAGCATTGTAGATATTGCATACATAGATATGTATGTATATATTTATATGTTGCCTAGGGCTATTGTTCCATCAATAGGCAGTTGCCTTTAAGGTGGACCAATGGTTGCCAAAATGGTGTGCAATTCCATTGGGACGATCAGTAGTACGATCTTTTATGTCTCTCTCCCCAACAAATAGGTAAGAAAGTAGTACAGCAGGCTAAAATCTACAGTGTTACATACCAAGGTAAAAACAGTTACTGAGTTATTAGAGTCACAGTAGTTTATGTATATTTGCTATTCACAGACCGCAGACTTTTTGCTGGATAACCGAGCTGCTGGAAATTGACAACATGTAGACATGCATTCGTGTGAGTCCATAATTAATGATGTTTATACTGTAATAAGCACATTCATTTTAACACCATTCAGTAAACAGATTCCTTTAAAGTTTGAGCTAAATCTGCTATCACAATTATACACAAAAAGAACCCGTAAACAATTTGACATTACACTTATGTACAAGCGAACTGCATTGGAAAGGAGAAGAGGTAATTTCAGTGGGTGTCACTTGGTATACATCAGTGTGCGACAAACTGACCCAAGTCATCAAGCACTTGAATGAGGTCAGTAAAAAGTAACACGAGCAAGGCCCCAAGAGATCACCACTTGATGTTAGTACCAGCAAAATTCGGACTCCTCTGTCTATGTTGACAAACACATTCAAAACATCAGCCATGAATGTTAGAGGAGCTTGATAATCCCTGGCAAACTGTGTTTGGAGATCTCCAGGTAACCTCACGAACAGGGTCTTTATTTGTATAAGTGTTGAGGGTGGTGCTGATAATATTTAAACATGCCCATTTAATTTGGACAAATTATTTTATTTGTTAGGCTCAACCCAGTGCTCTGCTGGTTCCGAAAGATGAGGGGGGGCAGGAATTCAAATGAGATCATGAGTTCAATTCCTTCAGCCAACACAAAGATTCTTGATTCTAGAGTAAGTTCCTCAAAGGGAAGCAAGCTGGACTCCATCACTAATCTAAATGGTGACTCATTTACAGCAGATCCCATTAGAACTTTCAATAGGACTCTCATAATGCAAGTCTCCTAGGTTTGTGTTTCTATGTGTTTTAAGAAGGATACCACTCCAGGAGTTCATGAATCCACTTCCTTAGAACAGAAACAGGATAATCAGGGGTTTTGGCACCCCCATTTCTCCACCCCTCATGATTTACAAAAATACATTAGTCTGTCCTTTTAGACACTAATCAGAATATTTTAAGCAAAATTCTTCTGATTCAACATTCTCCTTTGGAATTAAAAAATAAATAAATGAGAGAAAGTGATAGGGAACTCGAAGCCAAGGATGAAGTAAAACTTCCCCCTCTGCTCCAGAATTTTTGGGAAAAACAAACCAATTCTTCTTCAAGTGTTCTTAAACCTAATTAAAGCATCTAGTTGCTACAAAATTGATTTTCTGTCATATGCTTTTAAGACCACATCTGCAGGGAGCCTATGGAAAAAAAAATAAATAAATGACCATACTCAATTATTTTGCAAACGCTTCTGATTGTATGAGCAAACCTGACAAGTCCCTGGGAGAAGGAATCTGTGCTTGGACAAGTAGCCTGTCCCTGGGCTCAGAGTCAGACTGCTTCTGAGGGTGTGGATTTGTGTGCATACAAACTGATCCCAAGGAGCACCAGGGAAGCTCTGTTTGCATAGGTTGACTAAAAACAAGTTTCACATTCTCCAAAATATGCAAAGCACATGGTTATGAACGAAAATATACCTTACCATATTCTTTAGAGTACCCCAATTGTAGTCATTTGGCCATTATGCCTATAGGATGCCAAAATGTAAGCAGTATTGTTTTCATTTAACTGTATTTTGTTCCTTCTTTGAGCAGCTATTTTGGTGTCTGTATGAACAGGCTTACAGGGTTATTTGCAGGAGCCTAGAAAGTGTTTGGTTATTATTAAAACGTGCCCTTAAGCTTTAGTATATATTTACAATGTGCATATTATAAATTATTTACTATAGCTTTAAAATAATTAAACAGATAATTAGCTTCACCTACAAATTGTGTAGGGCCACAGGAACCCCCATGAGTGATGAAGTGAAATCAGTAGGAAAGAATAAACCAACCAATAGTAGGTGAAGTACCATTAGCGTAATAACCACTGAATTTGTGCTCTCACAGACCTACATTTTCTTATTCTCCTCTTCTTAAACACCATCATATTCATTTGGTGCATTTTTTGTTTTTGTTTTGTTTTTTGTTCTTTTAGCTTTTTTTTCTTTTCTTTCCTTTTCTTTTGGAATGATCATGTTTGAAAACACATAGTTCGAAATTCCAACAAATGGTTGAAATAAGAAAGCCAGTTTTTACAAGTTTGGCTTTTCCTTAAATGCACTTTTGTTTGGTTTTGTATCCATAGATGTTAAACCAAGGTATTCTAATCATATTTTCTGTACCATAAATATATACACTCATAGTGGGAGAGAATTTTGGAAAACAGAACTATATTAAACTATCTACAAAACCCATTATAAATAATAATAATAACCCCTCCAGCTCAAAATCCCAGTTTCAAACTATGAGATTTGTTTATGTGTGTATACATATGTATAGATATATATATATACATTTAGATAGATGTACACACATATATACATATATACATGAAATTTATATATAAACACACAACACACATATGTGCATATATTCTTCATACATGCACACACATATCTCAGTGCAGTTTCTTTTCTGTAGCTGCCTCTCTTTTTTTCAACTTAGAACAGTAATGATGGGATGCTGGGGACAGCCAATCATGTTTGGATTTCTGACCTGTCTTGAACAAACACCGATATTGTTCAAAAGGCCAAAAGGTGAAAATAGTACATACATACACGTACACACACATGCACGCCAAGACACCTATTCTACCTCTCGTGAAATTTGCCTTGGTAACCTCTAAACAGCACAGCGAGCAGGCATTAGGTGCCACTGTCCTAGCCTGGAATCTCTCTCGCCATGTTGGGTATGAATCCTGATACACATAGGGTATCAGCATTCACCAGATACTTGTTCTCTAACATTACTGCCCCTTGATAGGGCTTGTGTCATGAAGTACAGTGTGTAGTAGGCAAAACTACTCCTCCAGACGTGTCTTTCCTTTATCTACTAGGGAAATGCATGTCTAACGGAATTCGCAATTTATAAAATAGCTAGTAACTTTCTGGAAGGGTGTCAGGCTGGATTTCTCCTGGCTACCTTTTGGTTAGAGTAGAAGAAACCAGAAACAGGTGAAATCTAGAGAACAGAGATAAGACATTATTTAATGAGGTGGTTGAGCCATCAGACTTGGAGTCCAATAAACCCAGATGAAAAATCTGGCTCTGCCGCTGTCAAGTTAATGTGTTACTTTACCTTTCTGAGTCTCACTGACTTCTGTAGAAAGAGGACAGTAACGGGGCCTACTCCACTGGGTTGTTACAGGATTGAGTGAGATAAGGCATGTAAACCACTTATTAGAGTTTCTGGCACATATTTGTTATGTGCACACATTTCTTAATATACATTATTTATAACATATTTAAATTAGAAATCTAGAATGTGGATCAGAATTACATACAAAAATAATGTTAGTCTAGGATTTGGGTAATCTGAATTCAAGTTCTGTATCACAAATTTGATTCCCTAGATTATAATGCTCACGACAGTGACCTGTAAATGGTAGGCACTCAACAAATACCCGTCAAATGAATGCATGAACAAATGAATGAAGGACTAAAAGTCTCTGAGTTGCAGTTTCTCTTGTATGAAATGAGGACAGAATGTTCTGACCTTGATTCCATCACTGGGATGTTGGTATGGTAAGTTAAAAGAAAAATGTCAAATATTTAAGACAACCACATGTTTCGTGTCCTAATGAAGTCAGTACATACAAATGAAATAAGGCGGCTCAGTAGTCAGGGTTTATGCTTAGACTTGTCACATCTTTGAAAATAAGGACATAGGGACCACCTGTGTGAGTGACAATATTTTCCAAGATCTAGGCGTCTTTAGTGAGGGGATTTTCAACCTAAAGAAACAAAGTACACAATGATCAGTTCAAGAGGATGAAATCATTGGCCTAGTCTCGGCACTTTCCTCCCTTTTTCCTGTTTCATTTCTAAGAGCACCGGTTATCTACTGTTGCTCAGCTTGAAAAACGTCCCTAATCAGGTCACATGAACTGGAAATGCTCCCAAAGCACTTTCCACACAACACGTTGAGTTGTTATAAGGTTGATGACTTCATCGAAGTATCATTTTTCTGAGGCAGAAAGCGACTGACATAGAAGACAGAAACCCAGGCCACATACCTGCCCCATCACTACTGAAACCCTGGGAAACAGGACCTATTTCTCTCTCTAAATCTCAGCATTCACATCTGTAAAAGGGATAACTGTATCTAATCTCAAATAAACCCTGTACTGATTTAAGGTGCTACTAATTATTATTGTGCTATTTCATCCTATCCAGGAAAGGACCCAGATGTCCTTTCTCTACATGGTAAGAATGCTTTGGAAAATTAGAGCCAACCCTTAACTCAGGGTTTTTCAACCTCAGCGCTATTGACACTTTGGGCTGGATAACTGTCATAGGGGCTGTTTTGTGCATTCCGGGATGTTTAGCAACATCTCTGGTCTTTACCCACTGGATGCCAGTTAGCACCTCTGAAGTCATGACAATCAGAAATGTCTCCAGGCATTGCCAAAAGTCCCCCAGGGCACAAAAATCACTCCTGAATGAGAGCCACTGTCTTAAATACACAAAACCCATACAAATCAAAGAGTGTTTCCTGAAATTGGTTCTGTCTCTCACATACAAGAATAAACCACTGACCACTGGCTGCAATTGAGAAAAACCGCTAGCGGGAATTCTATGTGTATTTTAGCTTTCATGTATTCTTTTTCTTTCCTTTCCTTTTCAATTTTTGTTTTGAGTGTCACTGTCACTGGTGACTATATGAATAAAAATGGGTTTGATTTGTACCCAGAAATCTGTAACGCTTGAATTTCACATCAGGAGACTGGCTTCACTCCACCTTTTCAAGCACTGACACCCATAGTAAAGACAAACTGTTGAGCTGAATTAAAAGCTGTGAAACTTTGTAACCAAAGACTTTTTCCACACATTCACATAGTGTTACCATGGGCATTAGCCACTGACTCGACATTGACCTAAAAATGGCACAAGTGTGCCTACACACTTACATCCACTCACACAGAGGTGCAAGTATAAAGCAAACTTTCTCCACTACTTTCTTGTGCACCAATCCTACTTCCATTTGTGATGGATGGAGCCAACCACCAGCAGCAGAGAGAGTCTGAAGGGATGCTGATTTTTATTGTGCAAATGCAGGTAAATTAGCTAAAGGTCAATTCTAAGAATAAACTGACAAGATGGAACAGGTTGCTGGAAACAGGAGACACTAAATCCTCCAGTTGGCATGTAAGTGCTTTTAGGAGGCTGATTAACAAGAAAATCACCACCCCTCAGGCCAGGACAAACCCCTTGAGAGTTGCAGGACCAGGGCACATTTTTCTTTAGCTTTTTCAAAGTAGATTCCCTAAATAAAGCAAGGATTACAGTCTAGGAACTAAAAATTCTTTACCCAACAAACAACACAGTTTGTTCACAAACAAGAGGACCATTTTTTTAAAGGTTAGGAAGCTGAGGCAGAAAAGGGATCCCACTTGGGAAGTAGAGGAGGAAAGCAAGCTAAATCAAATTTAATATTTTTTAAGAATCTTGGCCGAAAAATCTTAATTAGCAATTCAAGTTTATTAGTTTCATTAGCCATTCTTCACTTTCCTGTGACAGTCGTCTTTACTTAAATATTCACTGAGGATCACCACAAGTGTATATTTAAGCCACTCATTCTCTATTTCTCTTATCATGTGGGAATTTGATATCCGCCCCGTTATTCTGTTATAAGGATAGAACCAACTGGATTGTTGAAACTCTCCAGAATTATTTCTATCTGAATAATCTGAGTATGGCCTTCCTTTCTGGTCAGAGTGGAAAATTATAGAACTTCATCTCCTTCTTGTCACTGCATATGAAATATGACCACTATTTTGAATTCACTATTTCTTTCTTTATTTTGTATTTATTTTCCCTCATGGGTTTTGCTTGCAGTTTTTAGTTAATGTTGGAGTTCAGCATCCTCAACTATCTGAGAGTTTCGTAATCCTGCATGAATCAGATTGGACAAATTTAGCAATTCAATGACTCAGGATTTTATTGGTGAAATACAGCTAAATTCACTAATCATTCCATATTCATTTTGGTGGTGTCCGTATGTGCAGTTAATGGAACCACCTTTGGGGCCACACACACCACCACCAAGTTATGGATCATTCTCAAATTCCTCTGACTCACACTGCACAAGGCCTGGAAATGAACAACTCTCCTTGGGAAAGTTCATTTGTTTTCCTTCCTTGATGGGTATCATAAGGATGTATCTCACTGAGAGATGTGCTCCCATCTACCCAGAGTACCCAGAGATAAAACTATATTGATGCAGGCTTTCAGTTTGGCAAAAAACAAAACAAAATCCGAACGTACAAATACACACAGAATGGAAAGGTGGTTGACAGGCAGATGAAAGGGCAGAGGAATCATGGAACCTACTTTGCCCTGGTCCTGGGATGCTCTTCTTTGGGCCTTTCCTCTTGGTGAATAATGCAAACTCTGACTTCTTTGTAGTGGAAAGAAAGTGAAAGGAAGGGAGAAAATGTGGACCTTTGCACAGTCAACTCCTCAACAGCAGGATTTCTTAAACGAAGGTCCACAGACCATCTCATCAAAATCGTGAGAGAAGCTGGACCAAAATGCAGATTCCTTGGCCCTGCTTGAAGTTTCTGAATGACTCTCTGGGGCTAGGGTAAAGGGAGCTGCATTTTTTACAAGTGCTACAAATGATTTTTGTGAAGGCTGAGTATTGAACAACACTGCTAAAACGTTTGCAATGGAGGTCACTACAAAAAGAAATCTCCCTTCTAATGTTAGGTCGCAAGATGAGAAATACAGACATTTCAAACATATAAGCTCCGTGGTTGCATCACAGCGTGGTGATTATTAAAGTTTAAGACTCTTTTCTTTCAGCCGGGGTGGAGAGCAGTAACCATTTCATCTAAAACCAGAGAGATGAAGGCAATATAAATCAAACCCATTCCAGCAGGTTTCATTTGGTCTAATTTCTCTGCAGATATTAATCATTGTACACTCCTGCACAAATGACATCTAACTCCACTTTAACTCAGAATACAGAATACTCACTCTGATTCCTTCTCTAGTGTGTTATTTTGACAATATAAACGAAAATAAATAAATTGGAACAGTGGGTCATCAAGATTGCAAGATGCCAATGATACCAAGACATTAAAGAGAGAAATGGCCCACGCTAAACCTATAACCCAGCATGCAAATTGGCAAAAACATTTATCTGCCACAGAGTCACCAGGGGAAAAAAATAACTTGCATTTTTCCTATGAAAATTGCTGCGTCAAGTGGAGGTGACAAAGAATTCTTCCTAAAAGTCCACAGAAAGACTCATTAATTCTAGCAAAGATCATCTAGGAAGACCAAGGTTAGTTAGATTCCACAACATGATATCTACTGGCAGAAAGTACCAGCACTCAAGCACTCTGGGTTAAATCATTATGGTAAATACAAAGTTGGAAGCTTAAAACTGTAACAAAGGAAAATGTCTGAGAACCAAAGTTTGGCTCCCATTATGGGAGTTGGTGTCAAGTAATTTTGCAAACCACCATATATGCCTCTTCCTTTTATCACTGGAGCATGTTTTGCTTGGCAGAGACAAAGGACAATCAGAGGGGAATCTATAGGCCAGAGAAGCGAAAGTAACCCAGAACCACAAGGAGTTGACAACGAAGAGGACCCACCATGAAGAGCAGGCAGATGCACCTAGGAATGAAGCTGCCTCTGAATCAAACAGGGGCACCTCAAAAGTGAAAAATTCCATTTGTTTTCTTTTACGAAATGTGTATCCCTAAAGTGAATCAGGTCGGGGTAGATGTAGCTATGGGGGAGTAAAGGGCGAAGGGAACATATGATTTGTGCATTGTTCCCCTTTTATTTTAATTTGCCATGCATGCATTTCCAGTAAGACAACTGCCTGCAATCACAAAGGGTAACACCACTGCATATTGCGGAGGCCACTTCACTTGGCTGTTTTATGACCACAAACTCAGTGCAGTTTTTTCTTATGGGGGGAGGGAGAGCACACCAACACAGTGATCTCACAGTTTTACTTTCCTGTCTTCCCCTTTTCCTGCTGAACATTCTGTTTTTGACAGTGCGTCGGAGGACTTGATAAATATATTCCTGACTCCAGGAGATCCACATACCTGTCAAGAGTGACCTCCCCAATGTCACTGGATTTTAGCATTGCAGGATTTCCCAGGAGGCAACCTAAGTTAGGGTTCTACACCTATGATTCCTCATTCATTTGATCCGTCTGATGTTACTAGTTTCTTCGTACCAGCAAATTACGACCCTCATCATAACCTATATTCAAGAAGCGAACCACATATATTGTTCTTTCTGGAAATGAACTAAAAGTTCTTAAAACTTTTAAGCTCAGGGAAACAGGTATGAATTGGGATCAATAGAGCATTTAATCCTCTAATTCACTTAACCAGAAATCATTTCCAATGTGGCAAGCCACCTACACTTCACTTGATAACTTCACTCAAACTAGGACTGAAGGTTTCCATTGACTTTGTGCCTCCTGAGGGCTTTTTACTGACTAAGTCTATATTCATCTCTCTACCAATACCCACACAAATAAACACCTTGCTCCTGTCTTAGGTATTTGGAATATTTGGGTGGGTGTCCGTCTAGAGATGGTCCAGATTAAAAATGTTATTATTGTTTCAACCAGATTTCCTACCACTAGCTTTGTTCACTAGGGGTATAAGGAATACCTAAGCAGAAAAAAATTCATGACAGGTCAAGGGACAGAAAAAGTATGCCATGAACATTGTCTTTGCAGTGTTCAGTTTCCTGTTTAAAGCAGGCAGTGGAAGTAGTGGGTTGACTGACATCTTCCTCCTTCTTTAGTTCTTACTAGTGTATTTCTATCTTCATACCACTAGAGTTAGGTCTGAAATTTAAGGAAATTGGAACTTGGCCATTTTATGTAGAGGCCAGACTCCAGTAGGGCCACAAGCATCATCTGACCTAAGTGAGTTTGAAGATATCTTATCTGTCTTCAACTTCTTCTTGACCCATTAAATTCTGTGATTCTTTGCAGGATCCTCTATTAATAGGATGATGTTGAATTAAGAAACATTGAAAGGAAAGAAGGCATATTGGTAGGGCTTTACAAAACTATGCTGTAGTTAAGAACAAACACCTGCTAATATATTAATCCATGAAAGAACACCACTTGAATTCATAAATGATAATTCTCTTGACAACTCAACTCCCCAACTTTCTTTTTCACTCCAGTCGAACTCTAAATTCCATTTGAGCCTCAGGATAAGAAAACATTGGCTGAGTCTTTTGCCCAGATGTGAGGGCAAGATTACAAAAATTCAGGAAGATACCCATGTACTAATGGTCACTAATAAGAGCAATCAAGAGAGAACCTCCTACATAATAAATGTGCATCAACAAAATATTTCAAGAGGAAGCAATTGGTCATTATTTTCCCTCCTACAGACATCATCCAGTTGCCTTTATTATCTGTTGATACATAGATACATACACACATACACACACAATAAAAAAAAATTAGGAGTGCTTGGCACACAAATAATGATTGACAAATTATTTTTTAAGTTCCCACTGAAATGCATGGGGAATGCTGAAATTAAAAACTGGTCTTTTAATCTTCATTTACCACGAGCCTATGAAGGAGCTATTGGTACACTAATAGAATACAGAGTCATACGGGTAGATGGCTATTAACACTTTCTTTTTGGCTGTGTCTGTATAGGTCAAAGATGTATTCAAGAAAGATTGTTTAGAAAGCCAAAACCTTAATTCTGAAGCTTTAGTTATCTAGTTGGGCTGGTCATAGACATCAGGGAAATGACAGCCAAATCATAGAACAGGCACAGCCAAATCCCAGAATCCCACAGACAAAACTGGCTACAAGAAAGTAACAATGTAGCCCTGTAGTTTTAAAAAGTTATGAGAAATTATTAGGCGGTGTGTGGAATACAATTCTCTCTTAAAGAAACAAACAAAAGGCCGGACCCTTATTCAAGTACACAGGAACGCCGAGAACCGAATGTGGGTCACATGAAAAGGCCACACCATTAAAACATGGGCAGTAAGTACTCTGAAAATATTGAGAGAAGGAAGGTAACTCAGCTCAGGGTAGAGAAGGCTGAGTGTGGGGTCACTGAGTCATAATTTTTGTGGCAACGAATGTTTGTTTCTTTAATACAAAGAATGTTTTAGGAGGCTCTTCTCACCCTCTCCTAGTGCAGAGAAAGAGCAAAACTGTAAAATGGAGCCTGAGGGTGTTAATTTCAAAATAAGGAAGACAATTTGTTGATGACCAGGGTTACTCGATGTTGGAAAGTGTTGCCAAGAGAGGCTGGGAAATCTTCCCAGAAGGGTTTTAAGAAAGGAGCAGAGGCTCATCTGTGCCTCAATTAGTCGAAGAGAGTGCTGTTGGGAGCAGGTGTGTTCCCTTTAGGATGCCCAGGCCCAGGGGACATGTGCACTGTGTGTATGTACAGACATCGTTGTGCTTGCGTCGCACAAATACTCATGCATACGGCCTCAATATAAACTGGCACATAATAGATTTGAGTGAAAAGTCATATAAATCTGCCATTTCCCTCCTTGCCCCATGAACAAAAGGGAAAAGGAAAATTTTAAAAACCCAGACATATGCCATTGGGCCAGATCTCTTTCTACCACATTCTCATTCAGAGGAGGGAGGTAGAAGATGAGAGAAAAACCCCGTTTGGGATAAAGGACTCCCAAAGCCTCTCAGCTACTCTTCTGTAGCCGGTTCTCATTATACATAAGATACTCAGCCTGTGGTATCCAGTTAACAAACAAACAAACAAGGAACCAAAAAGAGATTTTCTTATCATTCCACATCTGGAAAGAAATCTACCCTGTGGATTTAAATGTTAAGGTGAACTAGGTAAATAGGCAGTAGTATATCAATGGGCTACTGTGTTCTAACAAACCTATTGTTAGTTGCTTTCCTTTTCACATGTGAATTTCGTTAGGAGCTTTATTTCCAAATGGCGACATGACTCGTTCCTTCTCCCACCCCCGGCCCTCCCCTATAGATGATACTTCCGTAAAAGTTCAGATTGCCAAGGATGTTTTCTCTCTGGGAACCGGTCTGGGATTTTGATCTTTAGGAAATCCTGGATGCATTTCTCCAGCTCTTCCTCAATTGAGAGCTTTTCCTTAACAGCTTTTTTTTTGCTGCTCATGTTCGACTCCCTGGAGCCTGAAGTCAGAGTCCGGAGCAGATCGCTTTTCCGCCGCATCTCGGACTGTTGGACCAGCTGCACGGGGCCCTTCTTGATGGGACGGTCCAGAGTCTGGATGTTGGTCTGGCGTGTCACGGGCCCACAGATGACCGTCTCCTGGGGAGAGCTGGCCTCAGACTGGCTGTCGCAGCTGGACGTGGAGAGGTCGTTGCAAGACGTGCCGCTCTCCCCGTCTTTGTCACCTGCGGCGTTCTTGCAGCAGCAGTCGCAGTGGGAGGGTGACCACCTCGAAGGCTCACCTGCAAGCAAGCACAGCACCCGAGAGGTTAATGCCAGCCAGCTCAGCCCGGAAGAGCAGCACAGCACCTGAACACGCACGCACACACGCACAGTGTCCACAGCCATGTCTTTACAAGAACTGGGGTGGGACACAGGATGGGCTGCAATATGAGTGCCTAAAAGCCAAGTGCACTGAAGGGAGGAAGTTCTAACCGCATGCTGTGCTTCAGTCCACGGGCATTGCAGTCAGCTACTTAGCTACACCATTCACCAACCTTGTCACCTTGGCAGTCCCCTTACATCCTCAAAGTTTCTGTTTCCTCCCCTGGGAGATAAGGATAATCACTTGCCTACTCCCTAGAGTTGTAGGGAGGGTTTAGATAAACCAAGTGAAATTCTTAATGCAGTACGTAGCGCACAGTAAACTCTCAATAAATGCTACTTGATTTTACCATGGCTGGTGTTAAACCCGGATCCAAAGCTCCACGTTATTGCAGTCTGGTACAACAACGGCAGTCTACAAGAGTCAGGGAGGGCTTACTCTGTGCCAGCCCCCAGTACAGTAAGCTCTGTGTACTCATCATCTCATGGGAGCCTCATGGTAATTCTATGAGTAGCTCCACTCCTAGATTCCATACAAGGAAACTAAGACCCTGGGAATTTAAGAAACTTGCCTTAGTTTGCACATTTTGTAAGTGGCAGAGCTGGGATTTGAATGCAGATTTCCCAAATGCCACAACCAAAACAATTAACCATTTGTTTTTTTCAACATGTCTGACTGTAAAGTTCCTGCTTTTCTTTAAAAAAAACAATGTTCAAGGTTTAACTTCTCTCTGAAGTGTCTGTTTACCTCTCCTCAGAAATATTTACCATTTTCCTCCCTGAATTACGGTTTTGTTTTGTAAGTGTCTCTAATATTGCACAAATCACATTTTGTTCTCATTCTTTTTTACATTATTCATCTCAGCTACTCACCACAAACTCCCTGAAGTGGGCACAGTGAAAGTGCCCATTGTTGTCATTCCAGCAAGTAGCTCGGAGTTTGGTGTAGAAACTCAATAAAAGGCTCTACCCTCCTAGTAGTTTTTAAGTTCCTGGATTCAGCCACATCTGAAGCTGGTTACTGTCAGTGGACTTTGAAGTTACATGATCCACTATATTATATTTAAGCCAGTGTGAGTTCCTCTCTCCCTATTCCCCTCAGTTTTGATTCACAGCACTGCATTCAGCTATTTGGAGACAGACCCATTTTTCAGATACACAGTTGGTGGCTCCCTGAACTAGAAAATCCACAATTATGGCACAAAGCAAGTTCCTAAACATAAGTCACTTCTCCCAGCCTTCTACCCTCTGAACATTCAGTCTTCTTAGGTCATGAACTTGGTACTATTTACTCATCATACATTATATGCTAGGCTCCTTCATATAGTTCATTGCACTTAAGCCATAAAAAATAAAGGAAATGAATCCCCTTTATGATGCTAATATTGAGGACAAGGATAATGTAGTATCTTTATATGTTTAAAAGGAGACCCAGTTTTGATTTGTGCTATATCTTACTCTCATAAATAATGAATCACATTATAATAAGATCCCACTTGACTGCCACCTCTAATATGGTCAAAGTAGAGGAAGCCTAGAATGGAAACTAATAGGAAAGTCATGTCCTGTCTTCTTGTAAAAGGCCTGTCATCTACAGACCTAAGTGATTTAAATATTTATGGAAACTTATATATTTTCCAGAGGGAGTAAAAAAAAGTCCCTTGTAAACTGCAACTCCAAAATTATCTCTAAAGTATACCCACTCTTTCAAACCACTTTTTAAAATGTGACTGAGTAATCATTTTATTTATATACCCATTAAATGAAATGCAACAATCCAATTAGCCAAAAGGAATCACCACAGCAATAATGTACTACTTATCCCAGGCTGTTACCAATAAATATCTTCCATGCAACAGGGACACTGCTCAATATGTACCAGCTGCTGACTGAAAATATCAGCAATAGGAAATGTTTTGTCTGCCAGCCCAGATTATGAGGGTATCATTTTTCTCCTTCCGAAGGCAGAATCTGCCTCTACCTCTCCAAAGCCAGCCATCCCTAGACTAATAGGACTCGATGGAGAAATGGCTCCAATGCGTTGGGTCAAAACAAGGTAATCATAGCAACCCGACCTGATCTAGTTTGATCCTTTATGAGAAAAGATCAGAAATTGACCTAAGCCTTAAAAAAAAGGAGCGGGAAGAGGAGACAGACACAAAGGAGAAGAAGAACTATGTGCTGAGATATGCCTGCCCGTTATCTTAAAACAAGATGATGAACTGTTTTGCCCATAAACCCTGCTGAACCAGTAGAAATGCAAGTCTGTGTTTTTCTCCCTAAGAGTTACCTTCCCCGCAGTAAAGTCATTTCATGCAGTGGACCTGGAGGGAAACGTAAGGCTTTTCTAAAAGGCAATTTAACAACACAAACACCATCATGGGAGGGAGCCCTACATGTTTATGTGGAAAACTGCACACAACCCTCCACCGCATGTCCAAGCCAAGAACCCAGAGCGGGTATAGCTATTTTCCCTGAACTGCTAGGATGATCATGGATTTAAATGTCAGCTGGGATCCTCCAGCTTCCAGGCAAATAGAAATATTACTTTCTACTTAGTGTAGGAGCGATCGCTATTAAAGGGAAATTGAACAACTTAATTTTAGTGGAGCCTGTTATACTACCACATGTTTCAATATTTTATGAGAACATTTTAATGTTTTAACATTTTCGGCAAGACAATTCAAAAGAAGGCTTCTGAAGTCCATATATTAGGTTGAAATCAAGGAAAAGATGGTATGAATGCAGCTGGAGGTCCTGTGTGAAGTCATCATGAAATTTAAAAACAGTCAAATGTGAGAAGGTAACCACTCTGTTTCTTTTTGGGAAACACTATCTGTCTCATTACCCCCTTCCCAAGAACTTAACCAGAGCAGAGGTTTTAAACCACAGCTGAGAAGAAATGTGTGTGGACAGTGGACCCGTTTGCCCTTGCAGCCCCACTGACATGTGCTCACCAGTCCCGGCAGATGTGGAGGGAGCTGTGAAGGGTCAATTCTGTAACTCAAGGTATTCTAGAATCCCCCCAATTATAGCAAATTATGATCTCATAAATACCTTGGTACTTCAAACTATAATATGCTTTTGCTTCCAATCAGCTGAGGTTTCAATACAGGCTGGAATAATTCTCTCCGTTTGAAGTGAAGATAGGTTACAACTGATTAGCCAGATATGGGAAGAAAACCATTTCATCCCAAGAAAAGTCTGATTGATTGATATTAAAAAGGCAAAAAAATCTACTGTCTTTTGAGGGGTTTATTAACAGGCTTGTGGTCAAAAAGCACAATAGCTCTACTTTATTTTTAAATAAACCATTGCTTAATTTGTTGGATATTATATTATTTTTGGTGCCTGGCACATAACACAGGTTTGATTAACTGCTGAATGAACGAATGAGCCAAACACATGTGTTGAATTGTATCAAGATCATAATGTAGCAGCACAGATTGTGGACTCCAGAGTCAGGCCCCACGATTTGTCAGTTTGGATAAATTACTTCACCTCTCTGAGCCTTAATTTTCTCATCTAAAAAGTAATGCTAATAATAGTATCTCCCTCACAGAGGTTTTAGATAAATGAAACGAGACAATTAATGTAAAGGTGTTTCATGGTTTGAAGCGCCCACTAAGTGTTCCATTCATTCATACCTATTTGCTCTACTAAAAGCCAGGCACTAAGCTACATAAACAACACAAAGGAGGAGCCTGTTAGATAGGATTTGGTATGTTTCCCCCAATATGCTCTACAACCAATTCTCAGGTCCGGCTGGAACATCAGGTGAGGAAGGACACTGACGCTGACACTGGACTCATCAAGAAAATGTATAATGACATTTAGTAACATCTGGATTTTCTGTGGGAGTGGAGAGTAACTACAAGCACGTGCAGTGTCTGGCATATAGTATGTGATCAGGGGATAGTTTTGGAAAGAAGTTTCCTTTAATGTACAGTGCTCACAATTTCACAAATGGATGAGTCTTCTGAAATAATAATTTGCTTGAAGACGCGTAAAATAATTTAAACCCAGAGCCAGGAGTAATCTGTATTTTGGATTAAAGAGGGGAGGAGCAGGACCCTCAATCGCCCTAAGTCCTTAAAGTTCAAATCTTCCAACATTTTACAACTTTGAAAAACTGAGGACCAATCAGGCAAGCTGTATGATTGTACGTGGCCCCTTTCGGCTATAGCCCCAACTGCAGAAGTCCGTACTGATAAAGAAGGAATAAAAGAGGAAAGACTACAGAATACTTCTCCCCTATGAAAAATTCAAACCGAGCTGAGTGAAACATGACTTAGCAAACTCACAAAGTGCTTATGCATTTTTAAAAGAGGCAGCTCTGCAATCTACCCACACTCAAATTCTCCACCTGCTAATGGTTGTGAACACAATGCACATCATTTACAGCAACAGCTGGGAAAACTGCTTTCCCCTATCTTCTCTGTCAATGATGTAGGAGCCTGCCAGTCTGGGAGCTAGGTGGCCAGATTTAATTTATTGAGGCTGCTGAAAGACTTTCTTGGTATCCCAGTTGAAAAGTCAATAATGGCCAAATTGATGTTTTTATAATTCTGCTAACCTTGGAGAAGATATTTCATAGTAGAGACTGGGAATAGGCAGGCTGTGCAAGCTTCTGAGAAAGTACATTTTCCAGCTTGATAATCATCCTTTCTTGTTTCCTTTTCCACTCATGGACATTTGGCCTTGGATGGGCCCAGCTGGGGCTCCTCATTAAGAGGAGGCAAATCTGGGTAAGAGCAGACAGTTAAATCATTCATGCATCAGTCAGGGCTAGTCAAGAAAACAGGCACTGCACCTGTAATCTTCATAGGGAGAATTTAATATAAGGAATTGGTAAAACAGGTACTGGAGGGG
This sequence comes from Callorhinus ursinus, assembly GCF_003265705.2. NCBI lineage: Eukaryota > Metazoa > Chordata > Mammalia > Carnivora > Otariidae > Callorhinus > Callorhinus ursinus. The sequence continues at coordinate 24,162,867 of NW_027397085.1, forward strand.
TGAAAAAAATGCAAAAAGAGAACACTGAAGAGACAACGACAGTGACCGTAGGAGGCAGCTGCCACATCTAGGGCTGGGGAGGCAAATCGAGGATGGGGTTATCAGGAACCTGGAAACTTGCAAGAGCCACCCTGTGGAGGGGGCGCCCAGGCATCCGAGGAGGGCACGTTGCCTGCTGGTCCTGGTATCTCTGAAGGGCCTGACTCTTCACGGTAGAGAACAAAACAAAATCGGAAACTGGGACCAACTGCTTCTGCTAATAAAATAAACAAATAAAAGCTGGGTTGATGCTGACGAGCGGCAAGCTGACAAGGAGTCCCGCTTCTGCTCCTGTCCTACAGCCTTCCTCTCACAACCCCTAAGACAACACAGAACCCAAGGGGAAGCTCGCTGGGCAAATGCAAAGTGTGGCTAGCTGAATCCCAGCCCCAGCATCACAAGGCAGAATCAAGAGGTGGGTGTGGGGCTGAGAGACAACAGCTTAATAAGAGCACGCTGACACTGCCAGGGATGGGAAAGAAAAGAAAGACAGTTCTTGACCTGCTAGAACATGTGCTCAAACACAGGAGTTGGGAAGTGGAAACAACAGAAAACTATCACTGAGTTCAGTTCCTGCCCCGCTGCCTTTTCTTATACCTTGGTTTTGTATTTGCTCTCCCTCTGCCGCAAACACTTATGTTTCTGATTTTCACCTGTTTGGTTCTTTTTTATCCTCCAATGCTCAGCTTAGGCATCACTTTCTCAGAGCAGCCTCACCTCTATCCCCCACCCCGATCGAAGCCAGTCCCAACCTCCGGCCCACCTCTTCTGCACCACCAACCGTGTGTAATTATGGAGGTGTTTCTACGTTTATCTGTTCAATGTCTGTTTCCCCACACCTGACTGTAAGGCCCGTGTTTGTTCCCTTCTGGCACACTCCAGGCCACATACAGACCAGGGTTTCAGGGCACGTCGTAGCAGATGCATGACAAATGAATGGAAGAGGAAATGGATGATGGTACAGAAAATAAATTTTGGTTTAGGGTGTGTGAAAGAGACAGTAAACCTTCCACACACACACACAAAGGAATGAAAAATCTGACATGCAAAGGTAGTTAAAATGGAAAATACTTAGGCATACTACTATGCATGTGACAACAATGTTCTGACCAGCATAGGTAACAGCAGGATCCACAGGCATGTCCAGAATTGAATCAATGTAAGTATGCGCTTGTGTGTATACACACACATATAATTTCTTAATTGGTCATCATTCAATTATTTATTGATACATAAAAATCCTTAAAGGCATTACACAACTTCAGTAAAAATTAACTTTCCGAACCATTCAATCATGGTCTCTGTACTCATACTGTTTTCCAATTTGGTGATGCTCAGTCATATCCTCCTAGCTCAGGATTTTCACTTGTGGGGTTTCCCTATGATTAGAACAACGTGATGGTGTACATAAGGCAGGAAATCCTGAATATTCTGACTTCCTGGCCTTCTGCCTTGCTCTTCCAATGTTCCTGGATGACACACTTATCTCATTTCGCAGGTGACTTTTGCCCTTTCCTTCCTTTCTTCCTCCCTACTGTATTTCCCCCACCTAGTCTCAGCATTTCTCCATTAAGATCCTACTTAGTTACTCCTGCCCCCAAAGTCCTCATTTCCCTGTTTCATAGGCAAGTCTCATGGCCCATCCTGATCCCTTTTCCTACCCGGGGCCTCCAGCCTGGCCACTCCCTTTTACATTTTTCTTTACCGATTTTTCATAAGTGTGAACTAGGTGCCCGAACAACAACTCCCCCTATAACTCCTCTCAATCAACATCTAAGGGTCTTTTGTCTCTTAGAATAAAATGTATATGTCATTATTATTGGGGTTGTTTGTCCCCTTTTCCAGTAGAAACACCTTTTTCTCCCTTTTGGGACTACCTCTTCCTAACTCCATGTGGTCCTGAAGGGACCGTCATCCAAGCTGCCATGCCTAGCCACAACTGGGGGACTTCTGACCCATATCTGAACTTCCCATGTCCCAACCATGGGACCCAACTTGTGTGAATCAGAGTCTTCACTGAAACTGTCCCACTGGAGCTTATGGGTAATGTATATTCTATGATATGGGATGTTGCCAAGCTAGGGGGAGGTGAGTTCACTGGCCATCTTCCCTACAGGCTGGCAAGAGGACATTCGTGCACAAAGAAGCCAAGCAAGACAGGCAAAACTGAGCATGGTCAAGAGATAGAACCCTACTTCCCATATCTGTGTTGTCTCAAGTTGACCCCATTCCTAGGCTTATAATTTCCTAAGCCAGAAATTCTCTTTGCTTAATCTAGTGTGAGTTAGTTTTGTCTTAAATATGGTAAGAGTCTTGAACACACATCACATTCATATAAACACTGAATGTCTGTCTAATTTACCTTTGTCATCCTCTGAGCACTTGTGTAACTCTAGCACTAATGGTGGCCAGTTCGTTAGGGGCAAGTACTCTTACATGGCTAAACTATTTTATAAGTAACTAGTTTCTTTTAGGGAATGGTGCCCCTTCTCTGTACTAGTTCCAACAAAGTTGATGAACACTCTCAGGAGACATACTCAGGCTCTCCCGCCACCTGTTGTACACAGTCATTCTGGGAGTGGATAACAGCTGTACCTCCAAAACCAGAAACTTAGCATAATAATAATAATTTATTGAGGGTCCCCTTTGTGCTGATAATTGTGCTCAGCACTATATACAATCTTCACAATATTATATGAGGTGGATGGTCTTCTTTCCTTTTATGGAAGAGAAGATTGTAGGTCGAAGTGGTTAATTACCCAATCCAGTTACAGAGCGGACAAGTGACAAACTGAGAATTCCAATTCAGATCTTTTAATACAAAGCCTCTGCTCTTTTGAGGGGACAATATGCAATACCATGAGGGTTTTCTACCAGAGATATTAAAAATTCTAATAGGCCCAAAGGGTGAAAGTGTTGACTTTAAGACATGAAAGTGATTCCAGCACTTCAGTCACTTTTAGAAGTAATCAGCTAACTGAACAACTTGAAAATCCTTAGGACTGTTACCATTATACTTATATAAGAAATCTTAATTCTGTTGCCCAAGACGACTGGAAAGAACTGAAAGCGGTGAAACAAAGGAGGAAGTGTCATGGGTACTCTTCCTGCTGTGTGGACACGCCACCTCCCTCCACCACACGTCAGTGCCACCACGGCTGCCCTGGTACCAGTCGGCAGGGTTTGAAGTGTGCACTCAATTCGTACAGGAAAAAAGCCCTTTGCCAGTTCATTAAGATACAAGTTACTAATACTGCTTAATGAATTTTAAACAACCAACTGATATGTGGTATCTCCTCAAAAGAGGAAAAGTCAAAACACAACAATCTATGGTGTATTGGCAAATGCAAACCTAAACTTCTATTGATCCTCCTGGTAGAATAAAAAAAAAAAAAAATCCAAATTAACTCAGAGAAGTTGTTTACAGGCTAGAAAACCCTGCGAATTTATGAGAATCATAGATAACATAAAAGTGTCTTAAAAACATTTATAAGTCATAAACTACTTTAAAGGGAGTTAGGTTGACCAGAAAACTTTGGACGATGAGAAGCACAGCCAGCCACGAGAAGGACCACCTGGATGATGGTGCAGAGCTCACTGAGGGCAGGCCCATGCGGAACCTCAGGGCATGAGACCCGGGAAGGACCTCAGAGGCCTCTAAGCACCCTTGTTTTATAATGAGGAGAACCAAAGGAGCCTAATAGTAAGTGTCAGAGCTGAACTCCAAGCCTGAAGCCCTATCTGGTACCTTGCCAGAGACACAGCTGGGAAAGTGTGGAGCTCTATGGGCAAAAGTCACCCCCAACTGGAGAGGGTTTCATAGCTGGACAATCTTTCATCTGAGCCAGGGAAACTCACAGGAAGAGTCCATTGTTGAGTATAGTCAAGATAAGCACAAGACAGAAGAGTCTGGAGAAAGCAGATTCCTGCCATAGGATCACATGCCTAATGGTGAGAGACAGAGAGAGAAATGGTAAGAGAGGTAGAGAGACAGAGACAAAGAAGGAGGGAGCAGGAGTGGTACCTCTACCTGATGGTAACACTGACCTATGTTTGCAGCTAACTCTAAGCCACACTCAGGGACTGACGCTTGGCCTGCACCATCTCACTGAATCATCACAACCAGTGAAGAGAGGTAAGGAATTACCCCACCTAATTCCTACCTCCTGAGTGGGAGGCTTAGGAGCACCACACTTCCCTAGCTTTCAGGAAGACTCACATTCCATCTGAGAGATTTACTCAGAGTCAACATCTCAGAGGCCTTCTTTTGAAGCGCAGGTACCCACAGCATAAGAACAAGTCTGACACCTCAGTGTGAATTAGTTTATCACAGTGCTTGGACTTGACAGAGGAAGCCTAGGAATTCACAAATGGCATTAATGAAAAATGAGAATGTACCACATGTCATGTGCAACACTAAATGCTTTACAAACATGTTATTCTAACAAGACTTGTTATTCTCACAAGGTTACTCTAAGGCAGGGCTTCCCATTATTGACATTTGGGCTGAATAATTCTTTTGCTTTGGGGGCTGTCCTGTGCATTGTAGGATGTGTATCCGCAGGCCATCCCTGGCCTCTATCACTAACCTCTACTCCCTTCTTCAGTCAAGACAACTAAAAACCTCTCTGGGTATTGCCAAATGTCCTCTGGGCAGGGCAGCAAAATCACCTCCAGTTGAGAACCTCCATTCTAAGGTAAACAGTATTCCTGTTCTTTGATAAGGAAACTGAATTTCACAAAATTTGACTAATTTGCCCATGAATCACAAAGCTAGTAAAAGGTGAAAGTAGGATTTGATTTTTGGTAGATCTGGACTCCAAGACTTGTTCCATTGCTATACTCTGAAGCTCCCGTGAAACGCTGCCTCTCTGCAAGAAGCTTATTGGGCAAAAACAGCCCTTCCAGTCACAGTAAGTTCCAAAAGAAGCCAAGTGAAAGGAAAACGAAGAAAATGGAGTTGCCTTTTCACCTTTCATAAAATGGAAAAAACAGGCTATCTTCAGATAACAGAATAAGAAGATTTAAACAATTTAGCAGCTCTGTCTGAACATGTTATCTCTGTTAATTGGTCACTGGCTCATGACTATACTGTTCTTTTCATTAGGATTTCCCAAAATGGGACAAGGGCGGCTCTACCCAAAGACTTTAACCACACGGCCGCAGCCTATATTAGTAATCATGTAATGATAAGAAACGAAGCTAAACTGAGTGTTTACTGCATTCCAAGTGTCGTTCTGTGTCTTCCTTGCAGAATCTCATTTGAGATCGAAAACACCCCTATGGAGTAGGCTCTACTGTTACATTTTACAGAAGAGCTAACTGAGGGACATAGCTGGTAAACGACTAACCTCAAGTCTTTAAGAGACAAGCAGAGAGGCAGGCTTGGAATTTCCATAACAAGTCAGGCAATAATTAAAATCCTGTGGTTCAGAACTTGGGCTTTAAAATCAAAGACACCGGAATGGGACACAACTCTGCTGGTGACTTGCAGTTTCCTCATCTAAAAATGTCAGAAATAACAATACTTCTCTGGTAGGAGGATGAGAATTAAATGCTATTTGTCCACAGCATGCCTACAGTGCCTAGAATATATTCAATGCCCATCGAATAATGTGGTTTTTTTAAAAGATAACTGATTACTTTGATACCCAAATTGGCAATGTTGATAGCAGTTACAGCTGTGAAATATTTAAAAGGTAATTTCAATAATGGTAACTTGACAGGTAATTTCTTATTTCTTCTGCTTTTCTTCGTCTTCCTATTACTGAACCCAGATCTCTACTTTCTAGTCTTATTATGGATTGTTTACCAAAGCATTGATCCCATTTGCACAGATTGATAATATTTAGGAAGACATCACTGAAGAACAAATACATTAGTAGATAAGTTCTCCTCCCCATAGCTCTGGGGCAAGAATTGCCATATGTGACCTGCAGTGACTCTAAGGGAAGTAAGAATTCCTGAAAGAGGGTAAAACAGTGAAGATAGTTCACTGTCAGACCTTTATATTTGATTTTCCTGGTTTTTTTAAAGATTTTATTTATTTATTAGAGACAGAACGTGAAAGAGAGAAAGAGAGCGCATGAGCAGGGGGAGGGGCAGAGGGAGATGGAGAAAGAATATCAAACAGACTCCCTGCGGAATGTGGAACCCAACCTGGGACTCAGGACCCTGAGATCATGACCTGAGCCAAAATTAAGAGCCCAGCTGAACTGACTGAGCCACCCAGGTGCCCCTTCCTGTTTTTCTTACGCCATAGTAATTACATACAAATGCACAATCTCATAAAATTACCCAACTCACTCTTCTCTGATGGGGAGAAACATCCTTCAATCACAGAGCCCACAAAAAAAAAAAAAGAAATCATGGAGCCCACCATTACCTCCATGGTTAATTCACTTAAAACAGTCTTCGAAGTGGTTTGACAGGTATATCCAATATAAACGAAAGCAAAGGAGTGCTACCAACATAAATTGGCACTAACGACTTTCAGACAGCAAGGGATGGACAACAATTCTCTCTCTGATAATCATAGGGAAGTTAAACTGAAAGAGATCTGAATTCTACATTTCTTGTTCTCTGGTTATTAAATATATTCCCTTCTCTTAATTGATGATTAGATCACTAATGACACATTCTTAATTGTTTACATTTGGAAAATGGCTGGGAAAGAACTTTTTAAAAAGAAATCCCAAAGAGGGGTGCCTGGGTGGCACAGTCAGTTAAGCCTCTGACTCTTGGCTTTGGCCCAGGTCGTGAGCTCAGGGTCCTGAGATTGAGCCCCACATGGGGCTCTGCACTCAGCGCCAAGTCTGCTTAAGTTTCCCTATCTCTCTGCCTTCTCAAATAAATGAGAGAGAGAGAGAGAAAGAGCATGAGAGCAAGCATGAGCGAGGGGGAGGGGCAACAGGAGAGGGAAAAGGACTCCTGGATGAGCAGGAATCCCAAAGGGGGACTCAATCCCAGGACCTCAAGATCATGCCCTGAGCCAAAGGCAGATGCTTAACTGACTGAGTCACCCAGGTGCCCAAATAAATAAATCTTAAAAAAAAAGAGAGAACCAAAAGAGTGGTATGAGTCCAATTTCATTTTTCTGCATGTGGTTATCCAGTTTTCTTAGTACCATTTATTGAAGAAACTACCTTCCTCATGGAGTATTCTTGGCTCCCTTGTCAAATGTTAGTTGACCATATATATGTGAGTGTTTATTTCTGGGCTCTTGATTCCGTTCTATTGAACTAGGAATCTATTTTTATGCCAATACCATACTGTTTTGATTTCTATTGCTTTGTAAACATAGTTTGAGGTCAGAAAGCTTGTTCTTCTTTCTCAGGATTGCTTTGTCTATTCAGGATCTTTTGTGGGTTTATATAAATTTTAGGATTTTTTTTTTAATTTTAATTAATTTTTTTTTAAGGAAACTCTACGCCCAACATGGGGGTTGAACTTAAAATCCCAAGATCAAGAGTTGCATGTTCCACTGACTAAGCCAGCCTGGCACCCTGGATTTTTCTTTCTATTTTTGTGCAAAATGCCATTGGAATTTTGACAGGGATTGCCTTTACTCAAAATGGATTAAAGATTTAAACATAAACCCCCAAACCATAAAACTCTGAGAAGAAAACAGAGGAAAATCTCTTTGACAACTGGTCTTGGTAATGATTTTTTGAATATGACACCAAAAGCACAAACAGCAAATGCAAAAATCAATAAGTGGGACTATATCAAACTAAGAAGCTTCTGTACAGCAAAAGAAACATTCAGCAAGATGAAAAGGCAACCTATGGAATGGGAGAAAGTATCTGCAAACTAAGTATTTGATAAACGGTTAATATCCAAAATATATAAAGAACTCCTATAACTCAATAACAAAAAAAATCTGATTCAAAAATGAGCAGAGGAAGTAAACAGACATTTTTCCAAAGAAGATACACAAAAGGCCAACAGGTACATGAAAAGATGTGAGGACGAGGCAAAGGCTGGGAGCTGGGGAGAGGATAAAGGTAATGAGTTAAATCTGGGAATTCTTATGGGTCTCTAGAAGATCCAAATTGATAAAGACTGATCTCTCTCCTCACAAACACTATTTCAAATTCCATTTTTCCCAAGCTTCTCCTCTAATTCCATAAAGATGTCTTTGTTTCAACACTTCTATGTGACATGCTTTCATCCATACAGTTGTACAAAGTAGCATGGTGTAAAACAGAAAAGTGACCTCAGCAATATGAATATAAGATATTTTACATTTTTTATAAGACATTCAATTTTAGTCTTGTGTTATTCTTGTCTTTCATTAAACTATAAGTTCCTGGAAAGTAAGTTCCCATTTGAAAGAGAATTTCTGGCTGAAAATTATGCTCATTCCACTTTGACAAAGACTTGAGAAGGGTCATGACTTAGCAGGAGGTAAGAAATTATGAAACCTACTATTTGTACAATACTTAATAAATTATAGAACCATTTTCATTCACTATACCTCATTTGATCCTTACACTTATTCAATCAGCACTCAACTAATATTTGATGGCTCTCTACCAGACACTGTCTAGGCAATGGGCTCAGACCTGGCCACAGGGATTTACATTCTGATAAGAAAGATAAACAGTAATCAAGTAAAAGAAATAAAATTTCAGATAGCATTGAGGGCTGCAACAATACTAAGACAGGATAATATGATGTAGACAGTTGGGGTGAGAGGGTTGTAACCAATAGATGGAGTGGTCAGTTGGCATCTCCAGAAAAGGTAACATTTAAGCAGAAACCCAATGTCCAAAAGAAGTCAGTCTGTGAAGATCATGTAGAAGTCCTCAGGCAAGAGGAACTTCAAGTGCAAAGGTCCTGAGGTAGGAATAAGATGCAAAGAACAGGAAGAAAGTCTGCATGGCTTGAATGTGGTGAGAGGGGAGGAAGTGTAGAAAATGAGGTTAGAGAGACAGGGGCCAAATCTAGTAGGACTGCAAAGGCTACAATCAAGAGTTAGGGTTTTATATCAGGGTATTCAGAAGCATGGGCTTTTGTTTGTTTTTTAAAGATTTTATATATTTATTTGAGAGAGAGAGTGAGCAAGAGAGAGAACCCAGGAGCAGGGGCAGAGGGAGAGAGAGAGAAGCAGGCTTCCCACTGAGCAGAGAGCCCGACTCGGGGTTTGATCCCAGGACCTGGGATCATGACCTGAGCCAAAGGCAGAAGCTTAACCAAATGAGGCACCCAGGTGCCCCAAGAAGGAGGGTTTTAACAGAGGAATTACATGACTTTAATTTGTCTTATGCTTGCTGCTCTCTAGAGGATGGATTATTGGTGAGCAAGAATGGAGGTAGGGAAACCAGTTAGGAGGCTATCTCACCAGGCAAAAGATAATGGTGACTTCTAGGAGTAGAGGTGGAGAGCAGGTACTCTATGAAATACATTTCCTTATTCCCACTTTACAGATGAGGAAAGCAAGGCTCAGCAAAGCAAAGGATTTGTCTGAGCTGGGTATAAGAGCAGAGAATTTTTCTGTTTATAAATTCAGTTCTTCCCCATTATGCCATGATTGTGTCAATGGTGAAGATATCCCAATACATAGATCATTGAAATCTTCCACAAGCAATCTGTTTTTGACAGATGTTCTCACTGTCTCTAGCTTTATCCTGTATATCAGAAGACTTCCTTGGTTAGTCCTTCAGCTGATCTGCACCTGCTGGGGTTATTTGATTGACTTCACAACCTGGGAGCCTGGAGTTTAATTCTACAATCAGGAATGATTATATTGTTTGTAAACAATGCCAGACTATGATAAATATGCATTCTGGTTAATTACTTCCTTCCCATGTGCCGTCTTCACTTTCTCATTTCCATCATCCTGTCACATCTGAGTACCTGATTTTGCGTTCCCTACCACAGGCAGAGAGAGAGTAGCTGCAAACACATTGAAATGCAAGAGGACAGCCCTGTATCCTTTGGGTTGCCAGAAACAGGGGCCAAACCTGAAGTTCAAACAACGAAAATTAAAAAAAAAAAATTAAAAAAACAAAAACAAAAAACAATGAAAATTAACAGAATCCAACATGTTCAGCTTTATATTATTCCTTTGGTTTCTGCATTTTTATTCAAGAAACAGGGTTCCTAATAGATTTCCATTACATCCCAGCCCATGAAGCTGGATTAGTAAGGAAACAGTAAACCAAATCACATTAGGGTCTAAGACATTTGGCGTCTTCCTTTTTTCTTTTTTTTTTTTTAACAGCAGGACCAAGTAGTAGTTAGTAAACATTCTAGGGCAGGGTTCCTTTATCTACAGAATAACAGCTTCTGCAGCAGAATTCTTGGAACAGAGGAAGAAGTCTCCATATGGCTTATTAAATACCAACAATTCACATATGGTACAGTATAGGTGCTGTATAAATCAAGCAGCAGTTTCACATGGTGGTGAAGAGCTTGGGCTGTGATGTCAGACAAATCCCAGTATGAATCACACTTCTACTTACCACTTGTGTGACCTGTGCAAGTGCCAAACCTCAGTTTGCTCACCTGTAAAACGGGATCCATGGCAGTACCTGCCTCATGGGGTTGAGAAGTAAACGCAAAGTGCTTTGCTTGGTGTTCGGCCCCTGAACTAAACGTGTTTGTCATTGTTGTTACCAGTTATTATTATTATTACAGATAATATATTAGTAATATATATTATTACTAACTATAAGTAATTAATAACTACCAGTCTATTATTACTAATTATTACATATCATTCCTTAACTTGTTTCTCTCATGTAAAGAGAATGAATTATACATACAATATGGGTTTTCTTTACCCGTCAATGGGGCTGACCCTTGACCCAGTCCTACTCTACTGAACAGCCCCACGGTCAGAAGATGGCTGGCCTCATTTCAGGATATAGTGAAGGCCTTCCGTAAAGATGCCTCTGTTACACAGCCAGGTGGCATGCTACACTATTATGGTATGAGACTCGTGCCCCAGGCCCTGATCTGGTACCAATGAGTTATATAACCTTGGCCAAATTCCTAAAATCCCTATATTTTTCTCACTCCTAATTTTGACATTATTATTGCCCCACTTACACCTTGCTAGGTTCTATCAAATGAGAATATTCATGAATATATTTTACAAAATTATAATATCACAGCATATAAATTTGAGGTAGAATATGTAACTTCGGTATTACCATCATTCTCATTGTCAGTCTTCATGTTGGTCTCATTGGCACTGGATTATTCTCCTTAGCAGGACAGAGGAAATTCTTGACCTGGTATTTGAGTCTTTCCTTAAACTAGTCTCCTTCCACTGCCCATATTTACTCCTTAGTGTTTGTACATTAGCTTTCTTGCCCCATTGACTACTCAGATTGTCCCCCTTCCTGGATAATTCATCTGTGAACAGTCAACTTAGTTGTACCTCTCGGAAAGCCTTCTGATTTCTACCATACCAACCCCAGTGGCCCTGGAAGTGAAGTTACTGACCTCTATTCTGTCCCCCAACCTTTCACCAGGGCACATCTCTCTTGCACTTACAACACTGTGTTATACTCTGAGAGTGGATCCTACATCAAACTCAAGGGCCCACACCAGCAGGGGCCATGCTCATTCATCTTCTATGTCCATAGAAGAGCGAAATATTTGGCATATAAGGGCCACCCCACCCTGGTCACTTTAGTGAGCAAATAAATGAAACACCTTTTCATTAATGAGGCTATGGGACCACAGATTAATTACGTATTTATTATATTTAAATACATATAGTCTAGCAGTCATCATCTTTTCTTTTTTTTTTTTTAATTTTATTTATTTATTTGAGAGAGAGAGAGAGAGAGAGAGAGAATGAGAGATAGAGAGCACGAGAGGGAAGAGGGTCAGAGGGAGAAGCAGACTCCCCACTGAGCGGGGAGCCCGATGCGGGACTCGATCCCGGGACTCCAGGATCATGACCTGAGCTGAAGGCAGTCGCTTAACCAACTGAGCCACCAGGCGCCCAGTCATCATCTTTTCATTACAAGTTTGTACTTCATGTGAGCATAGCTTCACTTGTTTTCTCAACTACGTCACTGGAAGCTTAAACTTCTTTTCATCTACAGTTATGTGCATTTTATTCAGGAAATTTCTGTATTCTCCTTCTCTCAGATCTTTAGAGCCCACTTATGAATAAAAACAGTTTGTATAGCATAAGGTGTAAGAGAATGTTGAGGGAAAGACAATTTTAAAGAGTCAACTCTTCTCAAATATTCATCTTTACAGTCACTGCAAGAGGTTGATTTTCTTGTTTGTTTTTACATCCACCAGGAAAAAAGAGATGTGGTGTAGTCTCAAAGACAGTGTTGCCAACATGAATTCAAAAGCCTAGATCTACCCAACTAAAAATGTATCACTCAAAAATACATTCCCCAGTTAAACGAAATCATTGAATCATGCATTACAGAAAGTGAATAGTAAGCCTGAGACCATGGCGATTTACCTTCCTCGACTGAATGAAAAACAGGCAGAAGTTTGATACTCAAATTGCACTGTAATATGCCCCTAATGAGTCTAGTCTGTGTGTGTACTACCTTCACGTCATTGCTCAGCTCGGTCTGTGCGCGTGTGTGTGCGTGTGTGCGCATGCGTAGGGGGAGGGAATGACTGGAGAGGAACAAAGTGACAGAGCAAGTCGGAGAGAAAAAAAGTACATACTGAGTTGAGAGGCAGGTTGTGTTTTCAGTTATAGTTAATTTTAGTTAAAAGCATGTAGATCTTTTCTTTTAAGCTAAAATGTTAGTATTAAAGGTAAAAAAGCAGTACATTATTCTCATGCTACCCCTCTTGTTCAAAATCCCAGCAAAATTATACATTTTTTTGTTTGTGCGTGGGAAGGGAAATATATAAATAATTTAAAATAATGAAAATATATATAAGGAATTTAAAATCGTGAATGTATATGAAGAATTATAGGTGCTTTTTTTTATTTTTTTATCACTACAAGCCCTATTTATTTAGTTGAGTTTCAATATTGCAACATTTGCTCTGTCCTGAAGGCACAAGAACCGCCATCATCAGCATTAATTAAAATATTAATAAGCATAGATAATATTAGAAGCTATCCATAGTTACGACAGAAGAATGTGTAGAAAGCAGCCTAAAAATGGTTTCTTCAATCTGCTTATATCAGATTGAAAGCACAGGTCTTTTTTCATGTCTTGCAAAGGTATATGTGCCTTTTTAATTATACCTAGAGAAAACAGTTCACGTTCTAAAATCACAATCATGTTCCTATTCCTTGAAGATGACATGTGTACTATATATGTATTGCAAGTTTGGTACAATTTGAAAATGGCATACTATGAGACATGGCCATGGCTTGCAGTTTATCTTTGAATCAAGTTGACATTTTTAACACATGTAAGCACTTTAACATGGGGCATAGGTTTTCCTTCTGTAATGCTGTTGAAGGAGAATCAAGCATGGACCCAGGGCACCGACATAACTGTACATGATAACTGCACCTATATTCAGGCATTCTCAGACTGATGTACTCCCAATTTATGGAAGTCCCTTTCTAAAAATTATAGGCTGTGAAAGCCTCCATTTCAGTGTTTAACTGCTCTCTTTGAACATTGCTGGTCCTGCCTAGAAATATTCTTTCTCCTTCCTTCCCCTTGCTACTAACCTTTCAGACTGCTACAATCCCTTGCTCCCCCACTAAACCATCAGGGTTAACCATCTTCCCAATTCAACGCTCTCCATCACACTACTGGTTCAATTAATCCTGCCTTCATGTCATTACTCAGCCAGAGCGATCACAGCAGCTGGGGCTTGCCCCGGGGCCCCACACCAAAGTCATTTATTCTCTGACTCTTCCCTTCTCTTGGTCTCCAAATTATCTGCCATTGTGATCTCTACCACAGCAAGAGAATACTCTAATACCTAGTAAAATTAGGTACTACTGCAGAAATTGAATGTGCCTCCCTCTTGTCAAATGGTGCTGGGGAACCACTCTGAGTAACACATTAAGTAGGGAAATGTATTCTAGCAAAACAAGGAGGAGAAGTTTCACTTTTGAGAGGAGTAAGTCATATTGAAGCAAAAGAAAGTTAGATGAGACTCCCCACTTGCCTCTCTCCATACTCAGAGCTGTGCACACTCCTCAATGGTTCCATGCTGAAGGAAAGGAGGAAGGATCTGCTACAACTCACAGGGAAACCTGGGAGAAGGCCTACCCCAGATAGGAGGTAGCCTGTGACCTCTTGGGTCCTTCCAGAACACTAAAACTTACACCAATCATCCCAAAGCTTAAGACCCCTGATATGCTTTAGAATGTAAGCTCCAGGAGACCAAGGGATTTTAATCTCAACTATTACTATACCCTCAGTGCCTAAAAGAATATCTGCACAAGGTAGACACTAACCCAAAAATACCGACTGAGTAAATTAATGTACTGCACTAGTTTTGGCCATTATGTATCTTCATCACCATATTCCTACTTTAGGAAACATCAGGTTGAGTAGCCTTTTACAGCTCTAAATATTCTCAAAGGAGTCACCAGATATTTCATGATACTTTCCTTTCTTTGGGGAAAATGGCAATAAAATAGTAACTTTTACCTAGTGTCCTTAGTAAGGATAAACAAAGATCTGTGTGCCCTTTTCTCAAAATGATGTATCCCACATTACTGCAACAAAAGAAATATCCAACACTTTTAGAGTTTGCTTGAGAAATATGCTCAGAAGTTCACCTGCTTGCCAGGTAATGGTGCTCCTGAAGATCATGGAGAGTGGTACTAGGCACTAAATGTGCCTCAAATGAGGTAATGGAGCTCCTATTATTACTGGTCACATTTATTCAGAGCAAGCAGGAAGGAGGATGAGAATAGGTCACCACCAGCCTGGATGCAGATGCCTGGTTGTGAACAAAATCCCTAAGGGGATACGGTCCACGGTCCACATTATCTCAGATATGTGAAAAGGAAAAAAGAGGAAATCAGAAGCAGATGGTTAAAACTGCTGTGATAACTTCAGAATGAGGTAACTTCCAAATGTGGTATTATAGTGTTGGGATCTATAATAAAAGGGCAGCACAATCATCCCCTGGATGGACTCTACATTTTTGAATGTAGGTCTGTTGTTCTTTGTCTGTTTACTCATCACTATGAGCATCTCTCCATCAAGACTATGAAGCCCAGGTGTAATGCTTTCTTAAAAGGAATCAAAATGTGGTCTAACCCAGAAAAAAGACATATCCCCAACTCGTGCAAACAAACCCCTGGTGAAGGGGAAAAGGCAACCCATGCACCTAGGGTGGCATAGAGAGAAAGACAGGAGCTTCCTTCTCAAAATTGAGTTATCAAGGAGGGAGCTTTACATATGGAAGCCCATAACTTCCCATAGAAACTATAATGATTTTTAAAAAGCTTCTGATACCAATTAAGACCCTAGCCACAAACTTTAACATTGCTTCTATGAGAAAATATTTTCCAGATTTGATATTTATATAATTGTTGATACTTGGCCCATTCACAATAGGCCTTAAAAACTCCTTAATCTTCTTAAAAAGTTGGCTGAAAGAAGAACCAACATTTCCTGGATATTATCGGGGCAGATGATAGAGTAGTATTAATAATAACGAGTTTCCTATAAACCACAAAGTTGATTTACTCTATGTCCATGTTACAAAAACAAAAAAAAATAAAAACTTGATATGGGTATTTCTGGTTCTATGAATGCCTTAATTTTATGAAAGAGATGGGTAATTTTCTTTAATTTCAGTTTTATTTTTTAAAGATTTATTTATTTTAGAGAGAGAGAGAGTGCGTGGCAGGGAGGAGGAGCAGAGGGAGAGGGAGAAAGAGTTTCAAGCAGACTTTGCACGAAGCACAGAGCCCAATGCAGGGCTTGATATCACAATCCAGAGATCATGACTGATCTGAAATCAAGAGTTGGATGCTTAACCAACTATGCTACCAGGTGCCCCTTTAGCTTCGGTTGTTTTTGGTGTTTTTTAAGATATTTTTTAACTGAAATACAAAAGTTGAAAATTGTTTGCATGGGGAACTTCCTGAATTCTAAGTTATGTAGCAAAATAATGTATAGCATAAAGATTTAAGATAAGTACAGAGTTGACATATATGTGTATGTGGCTTGGGGTCTATTGATTCGCTTTTGATTTCTCCAGCATGGCCAGAACACTAGTTGGAACAATGGTGTGTCAATTTTGTTACTGAAAGAAATCTGAGCAGTCAATCCTCCTTGATCCCAATACATGTGTCACTCCCATCTGCTAAATTTACTGAGTTTGGTTGGGCTCAATAGTACACTGATAGCTTTTCCAGGAGGTTCCTCTGGAGTCAAAGGTGGCCACCTCTGAGACCTTAGAGAAATTAATTCTTGTAAAGGGTTGGTATAGTTTAATATCTCAGTCCCAGATTGAGGGCAGGCTAAAACCAGCAGAGTAGATAGTATTACGGGATATGATATTAGAATTTTGATGGCAGCATCCCTCCTCTTCTGCCAAAAATACTTCTTTCACTGGCTAGTCAAGAATTCTACCATGATAAAAGCAGTAACCCAAACAACAATTACTCAATGCTCAAGAATTTTATTAGTGGATTTTATATAGCTATCATCACATTTTACTCTTCATCCTGTGAAATAAATGATACTTCCTTCCACTTGCCAAATTAATAAATAGTGATTCATATTAACTAAGGACCTTTACCAGGGTTCCACAATTAGTGTGGACTCAGACTGGGGGCTTCCAACACTAAACCCTACCATCAGTTCTCTTAAGGCATTTTGGTTTCAAAAACTTCCTGTGAAAATCTACACAGACCATAAAGACACCATGAGGTGGTCAGGAGAGACTGACAGCTCAGGGTGAAACAGTTTCTTTTCAACATCAAGGTGAGAGGAAAACTAGAATGGGATGTATTTCACACCCTTTTTGATGGTGAGGGGAAAGGTGAGCAGACTAGGAAGTCAAAACATGCTGGTTCTTCATGCTGGTACTGAACTCAACCTCTATGCTGTTTCTATCATCATAATGAGAAAAGGCTGTGGTGTTTCATTGTGGTCCAATTTTGGCAGCTGATCTGGCAAATGACCACGGTTAACTAGTGATTTTCAAATGCTCAAAGTGGATATCCTAAAGTAAACCCCATATTTTAAAAACCGGATACTGTACATTCCTATAGCAATGCTCCCTCTCCCCACCTCCCCTCTCTGCCCTTTTCCTCCCCTCCCCTTCCTTCCTCTCTCTCTCTCTCTTTCCCTCTCTCCACCCTCGCACCTCTCTCTCTCTCTGTCTCTCTCTCATACTGTGTTAACAAATAATTAGGCACATCTTCCATGTGACTCATTCCCTTCCTCCCTTTCTCTGCCTAGAACAAAGTTTCTTTTGTGTCACTGTATAAACTGCCATCTTTAAGTCTGTACTGTATTTAGACTTCATTCTCTTCCTTGATTCACCTATCCTGTTTCTTGAGATGGGTTAAATTTTACATAGTATGTTCAAGCTCAGATTATCTGAGAATTTGCTACACGTTAAATTTCAGGATTATGCTAGGTCCAATGCTCCTCAATACCAAAGTACTTCTTGCAGGGTAAAAGAAACAATGTTTCTAAATACAGAAGGGGTGCATCTTTCTAATGGCTCTGGCCAACCGGGAAATACTCAAAACCAGCTAAAGGATTAGTTAAGAAAATAGGAGAGAAGTGTCCATTTGTAGCACCAAAGAGAACAGAGCAAGAGAAATTAACATGCTGCGACTAATACAGTTTCACTCCTAAATCTAACATCTTTCCCTCTCTCCCTCTCTCCTGAATATTCACACTGCTAAGGGAGATGTTTGAGGCCCTTCTCACAGTTAATGAGTAAGGATGCTCAAGAGAAGTTTCTCAGAATACCTGCTTCAGAGCCAGGGCGTTGAAGTGATGAAACCCCAGTTCAAAATTGCCTCGGGGAATGCAATGCATTCATGTTCCAAGTACAAAGCCCCTCAAACTCACTTTGAAAATTTGCTTAGAGTCTAAATAAATCAAACTGAAAGACTTAATTATGAAATCCCAGAGCTAGTCATGAGGATAATAAAGTGCCTGGGTTTCTGTTTCAATAGATGTGTTAATATTTTAGCAGTCCCTAACTGCCTGTGTTCTATTTCACAATTCATGATTAAAGTTTGATTTTAATAGAGCTCCAAAAATAAGTGAGATCTGTGTTTCAGTCCCTTGTTAGTGTACTGGTTTGTCCTTTCTAACATGTAATTAATGTCTCCCTCCTAGCCATTATCTCTTAGTGGGGCAGAACCAGCACAAAGTTGAGCCTAATGGGGTAACCTGATCTATACCACAAAAAAACAGACACAGAATCACCAGTTGGCCTTTTCTGCATCCTCCTGTGACATCTACCCCAGGTACACAGACGATTTTGATAAATTGACTACCCTGCTGAAAAAAATAAAAAATCCTCCCTCTCCTTTAATTGGAAATCATAACTTGAGACCTCTACAGAATTGAGTAAATGGAGGCAGGTTAAGTTGCTCTGAGAGACTCTCTAGTTTCTGCTATTCAGATAAAAAATATATGAAGAGTAATAGATTCTACAAATCCTTCAATAGAGCCTTTTAAAAGGCAACCTCTACTATCTTAGTGGAAAACTCTCAAACTACACTTATCTTTTTTAAATGTATATGTACATGTACATATTCACTGTAAGAAAATTGGAAAAAAAGTAAATAAGAACACTGTAAAAAGTTAAAACGACCTGTGATTCTACCACAAAGAGGTAACCATTTTTACTATTTTGGTATGACTCCTTCCAGACTTTATATCATCATCTGTCTACAACTGTAAGAATGTATGACATTATTTTTAACAACTTCACTGGCTGTACCAAAAGTTTATCTTATTTCAAACCGAGATAAGTTGTTTGGTGTCTACTAGGACTTAATGTGATACAATAAAATCCACAAGGAAAAAGTGGTTTCTCATTTTTCCTAAGGGTGGAAGCATTAAGAAAAGGAGATTTGATTAAGAGAATATGGAGACAAATCAAAATCATTAATCCAGGGCTTAGCCTTTCAGAATCATGATTTAATCTAAAAGAGGAAGTCTTCTTAGAACTGTAATTTAAAAAATATGCTTGCTCTTGTCTCTGATGCTGTTTTAATACAACCGCTGATAAGAATCCACTCCTCACAATATCAGAGCCAGACCAACCATATTTTAAAGTGGCAGGTCTAATTTCCAACTGCAGCCTCGGTATTATGAATATAAATCATCACACGGAGAAGCAAACATCCAATAGGGGTCCTGGTCAGCAACTCACCCTTCTCAATAAACTTTCCAAAGACCAAAACTTAGTCTCTAGGAATTCATGGAGATAACCAGAGATAGCTAAAGGCTCACTTCTGAGCAAGAACTGGTTCGTATTTCCACGCAACTAGGGTTCAGCAATGGGCTCAGTATGAGGCACGAAAAGCTAAATTAACAGTGAATCAGCCATTTTTCTTGCCTTATGTTAAGACCTGTAATAACCCTTAGATCTTTTACCTACAGGCTATGTGGTGGTGATCAGGTAAACAGCCATTTTAGGTAGAAGGAGTAATTCTAGGCAAAGAGAATAGGATAAATAAAGAGGCAAGAGAAGCAATGAATTTTAACACTATAAGTAGTTTGCTATGACTGATACATGGATTATTTGTGGGTTTACCAGTGAATATCAACATGGAGACTTAGAGAAATCCAAAAGAGCTAGATCAGATTGTAAAAGGCCTCCTACTCAATGGCTCTCAAACACTGGAATCACCTGGGGAGTTTTAAAAAATGCAGACACTTGATCCCACCCTCATGGCTTCTAACTTAATTGGTCTTGGGTACAACCTGGGCATCAGGATTTTTTTTTTTAAGATTTTATTTATTTGAGAGAGAGAGAGAGAGCATTAGTGGGGGGAGTGGCAGAGGGACAAGCAGACTCCCCACTGAGCAGGGAGCCTAACACCATGTGGGGCTCGATCCCAGGACCCTGAGACCATGACCTGTGCCAAAGTTACCCGCTTAACCAACTGAGCCACCCAGGCACTCCTGGGTGTCAGGACTGTTAAAAGCACTCTAGGTAATTCCAATACAGTGCAGAGATGGAGAACCACTCTTCTACGCTATGAAAAGAAACACGGATTTCATCTAAGGATAATAAGAGTATATAAAATCATTATTTTTGAAGTATGTAAGTGTCATATTTAGATTTATGTTTTCAAAAAATTGCTCTGCAGGATTTGGAAGAAATGGCAGAGGTGACAGCATTATTTTTAAACGCTGTGAATACCCATACACACAAAAAGAAAAAAAAAAGGAGAAAAAGCAGTATATATGGTCAATTAATTTATGACAAAGGAGTCAAGAATACACAATAAGGAAGGGATAGTCTCTTCAATAGTGGTGGGAAAACTGGACAGCTACACCCAAAACAATAAACTGGACCCCTTATCTTCATGAACAAAAATCAACTCAAAATGGATTAAAGACTTATATTTAAAACCTCAAACCACAAAACTCCCAGAAAAAAAATACATAGTGAGTAAATTTCTTGACATCCATCATGGCAGTGATTTTTTAGATTTGACACCAAAAGGAAAGGCAACAAAAGTAAAAATAAATAGATGGAACTACACCAAATGAAATCGCTTCTGCAAAGCAACGTATACCATCAACAAAATAAAAACGCAACCTACATAATGGAAAAAATATTTGCAAATCATCTATCTGATAAGGAGTTAATATTGAAAATGAATAAAGAATTCACATATTCATGGCCAAAAAAATGGATTTAAAGATGGACAGAAGACTTAAATAGACATTTTTCCAAAGACATACAAATGACCAACAGGTCCATGAAAATGTGCTCAACATCACTACTTATGAGGGAAATGTAAATCAAAACCACAATGAGATGTTACCTCGCACATGTTAAAGTGGCTATCATCAAAAAGACAAGAGAGAACAAGCTCTGGCAAAGCTTTGGAGAAAAGCTAACCTTTGTGCACTATTGGTGAGAATGTAAACTGATGCAACCACTATAGAAAATAGCATGGTGCTTCCTAAAAAATTAAAAATTGAACTACCAGGGTGCCTGGGTAGCTCAGTCATTAAGTAAGCATCTGCCTTTGGCTCAGGTCATGATCCCAGGGTCCTGCTAGATGGGGAGCCTGCTTCTCCCTCTTCCACTCCCTCTGCTTGTGTTCCCTCTCTTACTGTCTCTCACTCTGTCAAATAAAATAAATAAAATCTTTTAAAAAAATTGAACTACCATATGATCCAGCAATCCCTTTTGGGAATATATCCAAAGGAGTGAAATTAGGATCTGAAAGAGAAATCTACACTCCAATGTTCACAGCTATTCGCAGTAGCTAAGATATGAAAATAACCTAAGGGTCCACCAATGAATGAATAAAGAAAATGGATATATATAATAGATGGTATAATGGAGTATTATTTAGCCTCATAAGGCTGAAGAAGGAAATTCTTCTGTTTGTGATGACACAGATGGACCTTCAAGATACCATACTAAGTGAAATAAGTCAGGCAGAGAAAGACAAATACTGCATGGTTTCACAGATATGTGGAATCTAAAAAAGAGTCAAACTCACAGAAACAGAGTATGAAAGTGGTTACCAAGGGCCGGGGGTGGGGTAAATAGGAAGAAATTGGTAAAAGGTTATTAACTTTTAGCTATAACATAAATAAAGCCTGAGGATCTAATTTATAATAGTATAACTATAGTTGATAACACTGTATTATATAAGTGAAATTTGCTAGGAGAGCATAACATAAATATTCTCACCCAAAAAAAGTGAGATGATGGATGTATTACATAACTAGATGGGAGCAATCCTTTCATGATATATACATAGATCAAATCGTGATGTATACTTTAGATAACTTATAATTTTATTTGTCAATTATGTCTCAATAAAGCTAAAAAATAAAATAAAATCCAAGAAAAAGAGAAATAGCAAAAGAAAAACTCATGGACAACATTTATGACAAAACTAGCCGACAAGGTATTCCTGAAAGTAACAAATACAAGTAGGAAGGTACAAACCGTCTATAGTTACAAGACCTGTATGACAATGAGATCTGTGTGGAAAGAGGCAAGAAAGTGGGACCTAAAGGATTTGAGAACAGGAGAGCCCCCAAAGAGCCAACACACATGCACTGGAAGGCACAATGAGCCATTTGAGACTAGCAGCAGAAACTGGGAGTTTCCCCCTCTCAGTACTTGAGGAGGGCCCACAGTATAGACTGAACAGACTGGAGCAGTCTGGCTCCTATAAACCCTAGTTACTGACCTACCACGACTTCTTTCTAAGACAAGCTCCTACTGACAAGAAACTGCTGGTAGTGGAATAAAAATTGAAGAAAACAGAACAAACAGAAATGAGGCAAGAGGAAAGTGTTGACCAAAATGAGAAGAAAAACAGCCAGGAAATCTCAGAAAGTAGCAACCACATTTTTCAACGTTATACCAAAAACAAAAGAAAAGGAGTTCTGTAAAATTAGAACATCCCTGAATCTCACTTTATTCTAAAAGGTCAGGAAAGATAATTTTCCATAAACATAAATAATACAAAACTGTTGAGCTCAAATTCTACACAAAGATAAAAGAAAGGTGAAACTAAGTGACAGATTGATTTTTATACAAATAAGTCATAAGATATATAGAGAAAAGAGCATATTAACCTCCCTGCAGACAGTGAATGCATGCCAGAATGACACGCACATAAAGAAGATTAAAGCCGTAATTCACTGTTTCAAAATAAATTCAAGTACATTAAGAAACTGATACAAAATATTGAAGAATAACACAAATTGGAATTAGGACTAGGGATTTTGACAACAGTATTAATGAAAGAATTATAAACAAAAGAATGGGGCACTTAGGTGGCTCAGTCAGTTAAGCCTCTGACTCTTGATTCGGCTCAGGTCCTGATCTCAGGGTCGTGGGATCCAGCCCCACACGGGGCTCCCTGCTCAGCACAGAGTCCACTTATTCCCTCTCCCTCTGCTCCTCTCCCCAGTGATGTGCTCTCTCTCTCTCTCCCCCTCATGTAAATAAATAAGTAAAATTTTTAAAGGAATAAATGAAAAAATAAATACTTTTTAAAATGAAGACTAAGCTAGAAAGAACACAGGAGTGCAAAAATACAACAGAAAACATCCTAGAAATAAAAAGGAAAAAAGGATACTTACAAAAAAAGAGAGAAAGAAATCAAAAGGATTCTAGAGAAAGTGATGAACGCATACTGAAGGCAGGCTAAAAAAAAAAAAAAAAAATTAACAAATACCTGAGGAAGAAAACTGAAGCAAGGGAACAGTACAAAAGTCAAAAATTGTCAATCTAAAAGAATCAATTATTTCATTATTCATTTATATCTTTAAGGAAAAGAAAAAGCATGTGACTTTTCAGGGAAATAATATTAAATTATCATCAGACTTTTTGACAGCAATGCTTTATGTAAAAAGAAAATGGAATATCATATCTAGGATATTCAGGGAAAGAAAATGTAGGAAAAGGATTTTGTATCTAGTAAAACTAACTTATAGGTATAAGTGGCAGAAACTGTCATCAACTGTAAGAACTAAGAGGATATTATTTGTCTCTTGAAAGCTTTCTGGGAAATATATAATGGAACAAGATTTAGCTAACCAAAATGACTAGAGAGGTGTCAAGATAAGGTCTTGTGGTTAGCATTAAATAGATATTTATTTGAAGTGGTAGTTTATTACTGTGTCAATTTAGCTAAGCTAGAATTGTGTTTTCCAGAATTCCTTTCCTTGTATATTTCTAGATTAAAGCTATTTATAGAACAAATTTGTATAAGATTTAGAAAGCAGAAATAAAGCAGAAGCCATTATTCTATGAATGTCGGTATAGGATTCCAAGTACTACTGCAACTTGATCATATGGTTATTATCTGCTAGCTCACCTTATTGGTCTCTGGCATCAGTCAGACTCTAAACCCCGTCAGTTCCTTTCAAATATTCTTCTTCAGCTTCTGTAAGTCCTCAGCTAAGTATGTGTGCAACTCTTTGGCAAAGGGCACCAGTCTCTTCTACAGATCACCTACATTGTTGGGGTTATAGGTGGTGAGAAATAGACATGAGACCCAGATTCTCTTTATGGGGCTCTACTTTTTCCTCATTTTCCCCTGCTTCATGTATTATATTTCTTCCCTACTGATTTACAGCAGCTTCAGACCTAATACTGGAATCAGAGGAATAGCCTACAAAAGACTTTTTCACCAACTTTCACAATTATGTAAAATCTAATCCATAAGGACCCATCCCTTACACCATACCACTTGGAGTGGACTGCTTCAGTGATCAAGCCCTAACTGATACACTTGTAGAACTAAGATTAAGTGAAGTCTAGGAGGAACAGAATATACTGTGCACTGGTTATATGCCATGATTTCTGATATGGAACAAAGGAGATCGGATATCCTAGAGAAGAATTAAGTAAAAACCCTATAGGTTTTAATCTGAATTAGAAGTATCAATATGAAATAATGAGGTATTTTATCTTTATATATGTATCTGTATTTTAGCTCTGTCTATTGAAAAGACATAGACATAGGGTACCCCAGTAGCAATGACTATTCTTAGTACCCAGACTGTGATCTTGAAATGACATTTCTCACTAAAATACACCAAACCTTCTTGGAGAAGATTGATTCCAGGTCTAATGTAGGAAATATACAAGATGAACCTAAAATACCGCATCATACCTTACAGCAAGTAAATGATCAATGACTATGAAAGTCATGTTAAAAAGACTTAGCAGCCAAACTGAAGAGGCTCCCACTGGACAAATATAGAATAATTTGAGCTTCACAATGATAATAATTGCAATATATTTAAACCCATCGGGGCACCTGGGTGGCTCAGTTGGTTAAGCATCTGCCTTCAGCTCAGTTCATGATCTCAGGGTCCTGGGATCGAGTCCCGTGTCAGGTTCCCTATTCAGCGGAGAGTCTGCTTCTCCCTTTCCCTCTGCTGCTCCCCCTGCTTGTGTACTCTTTCTCTCTCTCTCTGTCAAATAGATAAACAAAATCTTAAAAAAATAAAAAATAAACCCATCAAATAAGTTTAAATCCATGAGTTGGTGATAATTTAAAAAAATAGTAATTCATCACAAAGGAGAAGGACAGGGAACCAATGCAGTATTTTGATATCAAATATATATAATGGGAGTACCAGAAAGAAAGATGAGAGAAAGGGACAGAAAAAATATTTGAGGAAATAATGGCTGAAATTTTTCCATTTTTAATTAAAAACAATAGTCACACATGCAAGAACTCCAATAGACTTCAAGCAGGATAAATACAGAGATTTAAATCAAGACATATTACTGTAAAAGTGTTGAAAAACAAAGATAAAATGTTGATTGAGGTGAGAAAAATGACTCATCATGTGTAAAGAAACTCAATAAGGTTAACAGCTGACTTCTCATCAGAAACAATGGAGGTCAGAATGCAGTGGTATGACAGAGTAAAAGGGCTGAAATTAAAAACTCAACAAAGAATCCTATACCCAGCAAAACTATTTTTTAAATGAATGCAAAATAAAGACATTAACAATAAAGAAAACCTGAGAGAATTTGTTGCTAACAGATCTTCCATACCAGAAAAATTAAAGAAAGTTCTTCGTGTTAAAAAGCAAGTGATACCAGATGGTAATTGGAATCCATATGATAAAACAAAGGGTGCTGTTAAACGTAATCATCTAGGTAATTACAAAAGATAGTATGATTACATATTTCATTTCCTTTGTTCTACTGACTGATTTAAAAAGCAACTGCATAAAAAATATGAATGCAATTGTAACACAGGGCCTTTAACACAAAAAAACGTAATATATTTGACAATAATAGCACAGAGGAGACTGGTTAGAACAAAGCTGTATTGGAAAAGGAAAATGAAACAAGATGGTAACTCAAATCCAAAGAAAGTAATGAAGTGAATCAGAAAAGGTAAATAAGAAGGCTAATATAACAAACTCTATAAATATACAGTTGCTTTCTTTTCTTCTTTTAGCTTTGTTAAAAGATATGATTATGAAATTGAAATTGAAAATTATAACCATGCATTGTTGGATTTGTAGCACATATAGACATAATAGTATATATTAGTAGAATGCACAATAGCAACTGCACAGAAGAGGTGACAAGAAATGGAGCTACATAAAAGTAAAGTTAGTATATTTCTCTGGAACTGAGAATAAATCTGAACTAGATTCTGATAAGTTAAAATGTATATTATAAGGCCTATAGCAACCACTATGAAGATAAATAAAAAAAAATTATAAAAGGAATTAAGTGTTATACTAAAAATTTTACTTAATACAAAATAAGGCAGTAACAGAGAATATTTTTAAAAAATAACTGGTACATATAGACAACAAAAAGGAAGATGGTAGATGTAAATCTAACCCATACCAATAACATTAAAGGTGTATGGTTTAAACAGCCCAGTCAAAAGGCAAGGACTGTGAAACTGGAGATAAAAAAAAATCTGAGTATATGCTCTGTAGAGGAGACATATTTTAATGCAAAGATACAAATAGTAAAAGTATAGATAAAGGTATATGAAGTAAACAACAACCAAAAAAGAGCTGAGGTAGGTAACCTGTCATAAGAAAATATATTTTACAATAATAATATAAAAATAGTATTATTCTCATATGTAATATGAGCATTCTAAAAACAAATCCTTCTCAAATAATGAGAATAGACTTTAAAATAAACAAAAATTATTAGAGATGAAGAAGGACATTTCATAATGATAAAAGGACCAGTCCCTCAGGAAATATAGGAATTATAAACATACATGCAATGAATAGCACAGTCCCCAAATACATGAAGAGAACGGAAGCGAAAAATAGAAAATGCAACAATAATAGTTGGAGACTTCAAAACTCACTTTCAATAATGGTTAAAACAACTAGAAAATAGAATACTTAAACAACATTATACATAAGTTAAATATTTAAAAATCTATAGAACACTCTACCCAACAGCAGCAGAATATACATTCTTCTTAATCAAATGTGGAACATTCTCCAGGATGTACATATGCTAGGTCATAAAATTAAGTCTTGAAAAATGTAAAAGGATTGAAATCACACAAAGCATATTTTCAACCACAGTGAATCTAATTATAAGTGAAAATTAAATAAAACATTCTTAAGCAACCAATTGGTGAAAGAAAAAAAAATCACCAGGAAAAGTAGAAAATACTATTTTAGATGAGTGAAAATGAAAATACAGCATCACAAAACTTATGGGATTTAGTTAAATCAGTGCTCAGAGAAAAATTTGTATCTATACACAAATCAGTAACCTAAGCTTCTCCTTTAGAAATGAGAAAGGAAGAGCAAACAAAACCCAAGAAAGCTAGTAGAAAGAAATAGTAAAGATTAGAGCAGAGAAAATCAATGCAACCAAGAATTGTTTCTTTGAAAAAGATCAACAAAACTGGCAGATACTTAGCTCTGCTAAGCAAACAGTAAAGAAGATTCACATTATTTTAAAATCAGGAATGTCACTACCAATATCACAGAAATAACAAATGATTATAATGTATTACTATGAACAATTATATGCCACAGAATAAAAAATTCCTAGAAAGACATTAACTATGGAAACTGACTCAAGAAGCAACATAAAATCTGAATAGGTTCACATCAGGTAAAGAGATGGAATTACTAATTTAAAACTTTCCCACAAAGAAGAGCCCAGGCTAAGATGGCTTTAGTGATCATTTGTGCCAAATATTCAAAGAAGAATTAATACCAATTCTTCAAAAACTCTTCCAAAAATAGGAGAGGATACTTCCTAATGCAACCTATTAGGCCAATATTACTGTGATTCCAGGCAAAGATATAACAGGAAAGAAAAACTACAGAAAATACTTCATAACTACAGATGCAAAAAGCCTTAAGAAATTACTAGCAAATTGAATCCAGCAACATATAGAGAAGCATTATATACTATAACCAATTCAGATGTATCCCCAAAATGCTAGTTTGGTTTAACATCCAAACATCAATTAATATAATAAATCATTTCACAAAATCAAGGATAAAAACCCAGGATCATCTCAATAGATGCAGAAAACTATTTGACCAAATCCAGTATCTTTTCATGGTAGAAATGTTCTACAAATTAGAAAAGAAAGGACCTTCCTCAAGATAACGGGCATCTGCAAAAAACAAAAACCAATAGCTAGCATCATACTTAATGGCGAAAGAATGAATGCTTTTTCCCTAAGATCAGGAAAAACACAAGGATTTAAACTTTCACACTTTATTCAACATGTATTGGAGGTTCTAGGCAGGGCAATAAGGCAAGAAGAGGATATAAAAGGCATACAGATTAGAGGGGAGAAAGTAAAAGTATCTATATTTGAAGACAGAGTGATCTTGTATATAAAAATTCTAACGTATCCAAGAAAAAACAAAACAAAACAATGACGAGACTAATGAACAAGTTCAGCAATGTGTCAGGATACAAGATGAATACACAAAAATATATCGTATTTTCATATAGTATCAATGACTATCCAAAGATGAAAGTAAGAAAACAATTTCATTTGCCATAGCACCAATAAGAATAAAACACTTAGGTATAAATTTAACAAAAGAAGTGTAAGGCTTGCATACTAAAAACTACAAAAATTTGTTGAAACAAACTGAAGAATATCTAAATATGATGTTAAAATGTTCATAGATGGAAGCCTTAATATTATTAAGATAGCAGTACTCCACAAATCAATCTACAGATTCAATGCAATCCCTATCAAAATCCCAGATGGGATTTTTTTTCCAGAAACTGGCAAGCTGATTTAAAAATTCATGTGAAAATGAATGGGACTCAGAATAAGCAAAACAATACTGAAAAAGAACAAAGTTGGAAGACATACATCTTTATTTCAAACTTCCTACAAAGCTACTATAATCCAGATAGTGAGGCAGTACATACCTATAGACATTTAAATTAATGGATTAAAATTGGGAGTACATAAATAAAATCTTATCTTTATATTTTTTATTTATTTGATTTGATTTGATATATTTGATTTATAAGAGTACCAAGACAATCAATGTGAAAAAATAGTCTTTTCAAACAAATGGTGCTAAGACAACTAGATATCGACATGCAAAAGAATGTAGTTGGAGTCCTATCTCACACCACATACAAAAAATAACTCAAAACAAATCATAGTTCTAAATGTAAGAGCTAAAAATATAAAACTCTTAGAAGAAAATATGCAGGAAATCTTTTTATCCTCAGGATGGGCAATAGTTTCTTAGATATGACACTAAAAGTACAATCAACAAAAGGGAATAGTGGGCTACATCAAAATAATCAACTTTGTGCTACAAATGATGGCACTGAGAAAGTGAAAAGACAATCCATAGAATTGGATAAAATATTTGCAAATCATGTATTTGACAATGTTTTTTATCTAGAATATACAAACACCCCCACAACTCAATAAAAGATAAGTAAACCAATTAAAAAATGGACAAAGAATCTGAATAGACATCATTCCAAAAAGACCCACACATAGTCAATAAATGCATAAAAATGCTCAACATTATTAGTCATTAGAGAAATATAAATGAAAACTATTACTTCACACCTAGTAAATGGCTGTAATCAAAAAGTCATATGCTATTTTTTTTAAAGATTTTATTTATTTATTCATGAGAGACAGAGAGAGAGAGAGAGAGAGGCAGAGGGAGAAGCAGGCTCCCAAGGAGCAGGGAGCCCGATGCGGGACTTGATCCCAGGACCCTGGGATCATGACCTGAGCCAAAGGCAGATGCTTAACCATCTGAGCCACCCAGGCGCCCCAAAAAGTCATATGCTAATAAGTGTTGGCAAGAATGTGTAGAAATTGGAACGCTCATACATTAGAGATGGAAATGTAAAATTGTGCTGCCATTTGGAAAACAGTTTGACAGTTCTTCAAAAAGTTAAACATAAAGTTACTACATGACATAGCAAATCCATTCCTAGGTATATAACCAAGAGAAAATGAAAGATATGTCCACATAAAAACACGAATGCACCTTAAAAACAATATGCCCAAGTGAAAGAGATCAAGCACAAGAGAACACATATTGCATGATTATATTTTCTGAAATGCTGAGAATAGAGACAGAAAGTAGATTAATGGTTACCTACAGCTTGAGGGTGAGCTGGATTGGGATTTGAAGTAATTCCTAATGGATAAGGGTTTCTTTTGAGGGAAGACAAAATGTTCTAAGATTAGAATGTGGTGATGATTTCACAACCATGTGAATATATTTTTAAACTTTGTATTATATGATGACTTGTATGACATGTGAGTTGTATCTCAGTAAAGGGTTAAAAAGAGATAATATAATAACTACAAATGAAATAATAGAATTAGCATGTCATCATTTTACAAATCAGAAATAATGAAGAGAACATGGGCATTAAATATCAATAGCTACTAATCACAAAATGGGAGACAACCGCATATGTGTCTCCGTAATCTAGCCAAGGAATTTACTCTGAGTTGGATCCAGTCTCTGGATCCAGCTGCTATTTTGCAGAGGATAGAGAAGTGCACTGAATTATATGATGTGTTTGCATGCAGCCACATCCAAAACTCTGAAAAATTCCATAGTTTATTTTTTTAAAGATTTTATTTATTTATTTCTCAGAGAGACAGGGAAAGAGAGAGTGCACAGGCAAGGGGAGCGGTAGGCAGAGGGAGAAGCAGGCTCCCCGCTGAACACGGAGTTGGATATGGGACTCGATCCCAGGGACCATGACCTGAGCTGAATGAAGGCAGACACTTAGCCAACTGAGCCACCTGGGCGTCCCAGAAATTCCATAATTTAAACAGCCTGAATTTTCAACAGATTATTTGTAAGTCAAACGAAGTGATGGAAGGATAACTATACAGACATCAAGGAAATATTTAGTATAAAAGTTAGGGTGTCAGTTAGGAGGGCACCAAGGAGTTGTGTTTGATTGAAGCACATGGAATGTGCTTCTAGATTGCCTAACAGTGTTCTATTTCTTGACCTGGCTGTGTTTACAAAAAATGTTTGTCTTGGAATACTTCATTGTCATGCATTCTGTTTTGCATAATATTCTATATTGATGGATTTTTAAAAATAATTTTTTATTAAATAAATACATAATTACTCTGGATGTATTGTGGAGAATAGATTTTGGATTTCAGCAAAATGAAATTAGAACTAAAAAGAACAGATAGGAAGCCAGTGAAGAGGCAGGGGAAGTTGGGGTATTTATGTAGCTGTTTAGAGGCAAACTAATATATGGTGACCAAATGAAGTGTGTGAGAAAGAGGTGGAAGAAAACAACTTACGGATTTATGGCTCCAGTGAGCATGAGATAAAAAGAGCAGAAAATTCTCCTCCACTCCTATAGCCTTTGATTATTTATTTTCCCTGCCCAATGGCCATTCCGATTTGGTCTGGTAACAGAAACTGTTTTTTTCTTGGTGACCTTCATTCTTAGTCCACAGGTTTCAAATGACTGTCTCTACTTGTGTTCCAGGGAGCCCCCAGAGACAGAAGACTGGCTAATCAAAGCATAATATGCCACACCACAGTGACTGGTGCAGTACGGGCACATGACCCAAGCTAGATTTGTTGGAACTGAGAGAATGAGACCATCTCTTATTCTCCTAGGCTAGGAGGTATAAAGCTATAAATATTACTATACAGGTATAAAGCTATAGATATTGCGGTTAACACAAAGTGAGAACGTGCCAAGGAATGAAGCCAACACAGTAGAAAACAGAAGAGAGACAGACACACAGAATACCCATCTATGCTCACACTGCTAATGACATTGATTTGGATCCAGTCAAGTGTGAAGATGGGCTATTTCCACACTTTTTAGTTATGTGTGAGCCATAATATTCCAATTACTACTTTTTTTTTATAAAGAGCACATTGAGTTAGATTTCTGTCAATTGAAAATGAAAATATATTAACTAATGTAGGGATCAAAGAACATTAAACTATTTCCAGAGTACACAACCATGTACCTGCTCTAGCCCAGCACTAGCCAATAGAAATATAATGTGAGCCACATGTGTAACTTAATATTTTCTAGCCTCCACATAAAAAAAGTAAAAAGAAATACATAGGATTAACTTTTAAAATATGTTTTATTTAACCTAACATATGTGTGTATATAATTTCAACATGTAATTAATATTTAAAAATTATTATTAGAATACATTCTTTCTGAGGACTCTGAAATCTACTGTGTATTTTACTCTTAGAGCACATCTCAATTCAGAATTCAGACTAGCCTCATTTCAAGTGCTCAACAGTCCTATGTGGCTGCTATCTTACTGGGTAATAAACTCTAGGTCATTCTTTACCTTTTCCTGCCAGAGTCTCTCTGCTTTATCCTGAATCTCATTCATAGTATTTTGGAATTGTCAGATACCTTCAATGTCAAGTGGTCCAAATTCTTGTATTACAGATGAAGAAAGTAGTAATAGCCCAGACTGATGAGAGTAAGTTAGTTCCAGAGTTGAAATTCATAAAAAACAGTAAGAAAAAGCAACTATCAACATCAAAGATATACTGCCCATGTTGATAGCTTTGTTAGTTTTTGTGTTTGTGTTTGTGTTTGGCTATCCAGTATTAACTCCTTCCTAACTGGAAAAACTAATGATATTAAAAAAAAATATGTGGTGAGTTTATTATATGTCAGATACTGTTCTAAGAACATTATACGTATCAACTCATTCAATTCTCAGAATAACCCTAATGAGGTAAATACCTTAACCAACTTCATTTCACCTATGAAGCACAAATGGATTAAGCATTGGGGCTAGAATGTAAATCCAGGGCATCTGGATCCCAAATTCACACTATTAATCACTCTAGTGTTCTTCCCCTTATGGTCTTGTTAGAGGTAGCAGCATGTTTCCAACTATAGAGACCAAATGAAACAGTTACTCCTTCTCTTTGTTCCTGGTAGCCTGAATATGGGTACTGAACCCAGGCTTAGCCAACTGATTACTCCCACTCAGGAAATGCAAACCTTGGCAAAATGGCACAAATACAAAGGATATGTGAGAATTTATTCACAGTGGAAGCCAATGGCAGCAGCTGGGTACCCTAACCAGATTGTGCCTATGGCCTACCTCCCAAGAACCTGAAATTTTGCTTGTTTCCCAGAACTGAATCTATACCCTTCTGCTTATCTGAGAAGTCATAGTGATATCCTTACAATAAAGCCCTTTTGCTTAAAACATCCAGAGTCGATTTGTATTATCTACAATCAAGAATGTTGATTGATACCAATAGGAAATACTATTATAAATATTTTATGCAGGAGGAAACTAAATGTTACAAAGTTAAATACTCTGCCCAATATTGCCTAGGAAGTAGTTGGCCCAGTGGAATTTGGACACAGACCTCTAGTGCCTTTATCTGTTATCCTGGAACTAGAATCTAGGTTTCCTGATTCCAAGATCAGCTTTCTTCCACGATGCCGATTCCCTAAACTACAAACAATAGACTTTTTAAAAATGAGGACAAAGTGCAAATTTTCATATGGCTCCTAAAAATCAAATCCTAAGGGGAGAATGTTCAACACTCCGTGAGATAATCAGGGAACCAGGTAATCATAATAGGCAGTTGGCGGTCAGCTCTATTTGCCACTACACCAGGGCTGCCTGTCCCAAAGTGTAAACACTCATTAAAGTCCCATAGGACATCAGCTTTAGCCAACAGAGAGGAAGATTAGAGTCAAGGCTTAGTAAGCTTCCACTTTGGAGTCACAACTACACAACGTCACTCAGTTAAAACCAAAATGGTTTCCATGGGGAGCCAGACAGAACAGCTCTATGAATACTCTACAAACACAGTTGCTCTTTGCCTTTGGGTGTGTGGATGGCAATGTGTCAGGCAGTAGACTCAAAACTACACACACACAACACAGAGCACTCATGAGCATACAGTTACACAAAAACAATAACCATTACACAAATCACCTCTATCGATGCCGGCAAAAGTGTGGGGGGGAAGGGGACTCTCTGATACTATTAACAGCTGTGTAAAACAACACAACTGTTTTGAAAGACAATCAGCAATATTCATCAAATTACATCCATAGATCCTTAGCAATCACCTTTCTGGTATTATGGAAGGGTATATGTACAAGGATATTTATTGCAAAATTTTGTTTTTAATGGTAATAATGTAAATGTCCATCAAAAGGGGACTGATAATTACAGTACATTCAGATTTTGGAATATAATGGACTTTTTTTTTAAGATTTTATTTATTTATTTCACAGAGAGAGATAGCAAGAGCAGGAACACAAGCAGGGGGAGTGGGAGAGGGAGAAGCAGGCTTCCCGCTGAGCAGGGAGCCTGATGCGGGGCCCAATCCTGGGACCCTGGGATCATGACCTGAGCCAAAGGCAGACGCTTAATGACTGAGCCACCCAGGCACCCCTAAAGTGGACTTTAAAAGAACGGAACAATTCTGTCTGTGAGAATATGAAATGAGATTCCTGATGAAGTGGTGTGGGGAAAGCAAGTAGAGAAATGTCATAGTAGATAAATTAGATCAATAGACATACAGATCCATTGATCTGGAATTGTAACGCCAGCAGCTCTTTCTGTACATTAATTCATTGAGAACTCACAACAAACCTATGACGATGATACTTTTGTTATCTTTGCTTCATGGATAAGGAAATGAGGCAAGTCACAGAGAGGTAAAATACATTAACCAAGGTCATAGCTGCTCAATAGAATGGAGAGGGTGAGGGGCCAACTCTCAGGCTTTCCTTTGACACAATTCCATAGGGTTTTATTTTTCTTCAGTGAATGAGCATTTTTTAAATGAAGATGGAAAAAAAAAAGTAAGAAAGAAAAACAATACCATGAAAATGTTTTGAAGAAACCAAAAAAACTAGGGACCCACAGATCTTACACTCACTTCTGGCTACCTCCTCACCTGACCCTATAGCATACTTCTCTTCTTAGCTTCCTTCCTCAAATCCTTCCCTGTTCTACTTTGAAGTGACCAAAAGAACTCTGTTCCCCTTATTTCCTCAGAGATGATCCCACCAGCTAATAGCCTTCATCATAGGAAATATGCACTGATACTCAGACTAAAGGTTCCTTCGCTCAGTTGAATCCCAAAATGTGCACTACATTAAAAATGCCGAATGGAGGGTTTTATGTAACCTACTGAACAGTAACTACCACTGTAATCCAACTGTGTTTTGACACATATTGTAGGTACTGATCAGGCCAATATTCTAATCATTTCAACTAGAAAGAACGAGTCAGCTTTGGGTGATTCTTTCAAACCATTATCAGGGTTGTCCAGTTGCAATTAACTCCTTGTACCATATCCAAAAAGGGTATAATGTATGCATTAAATCAAAACTGATTGAAAAACAGAGGTGTAAGTAAATGAGATGAAGCATGGGGCCAATGGGACTTAATCTTCCCTCTCTGGCCTTTTAAGAAGATTACCGTCATTCACAACAGCAATAGTATTCCATGAGCTACACATCCCTCTGTCATTTAACATCCACATACTGAACACAATGTTTAGGAATATTTTTATGTTGTCTGCAAAATACAATCAATTTAGCTATTTGTTCTTGCATCAACCATAAATATATGACTACTTTAACATCAAGTAAAGGGAAATCACTTCTCAGCTGGGGAGTGGAATTCAAGTTTTGAAATAAAACACAAAGATCAGCCAGAAAGGTAAAGATGCCCAGATGGTCAGCTCACTCTGTAAGGTTAATTACGTCTGAATAGTAAACATTCCTTTAACATTTCTTATTTCCCAGAGATAAGCAGACTGCCACAGGTGAGTAATCTCTGAGCTCAACAAACTGGTTCAGTGGATAGTTTTGTTTCATTGAAGAAAGCAATTAGCTTTTAGTGTGCTGGAAAGTGGGAAGCAATTACACAGATTAGTAGAGCTGCAGGCTCTGTCTGCTGGTGATGCCTGTATATGGCGAGACCCACTTCCCACATTCTTTCTGGGCCAGCATAAATCAGCAGATGATAACATGACACACAGGGGCAGCTACTTCCACTGACAGGCTCTTAGCTGACAGAATGCATTATCTGAAAAACCTGATGACAGCGGCTACATTGACAAGGCAATTATGTGTATTATTGTTTTTCATAAGCAGTAGGGTGTGACGCAGTATTTAGAGCAGGAAAAACAAAGTTTTAAGGACTTCAACTGTCATCATTACTGTAGACATGTTAACTCTACCAGGCACGTGAGAAGGAATGAGGGTATTTAACAGAGACTGGAGGAGCTTATCCTTCCAAATTGGGAAGTCAAGAAACGCTGGGTGCCACTTCATATGCTGTTTGCTATTCATTTTTAAATGACAAGAAATAATCACAGCGGCAGAAAACAAGAAACTTCATTTGGCCTGCATACATGTTTTAATTAGGTGACAGTTTAAAATAAATAAAATAAAATTTAAAAAGCCTACAAGCCAATTTTTAAAAATTAGGAGACATTACCTAAAAATTCAGAGTCCCAACTTTTCTTGAAACTCAGAATCTGGTCCCTCTGGATCATTATGTGCTCATGCAGCAGCTGGCTGGAGAGGGGTAATGCCTACTCCCCAGTTCACCCCAGGTCTGCGCTACTCCCTACTGCTTTTCCATACCAGGGATGAATACTGGTTGTACTTTATCACTACACTTGACCATCACTGCACTATTATTTCCCAATAGCAGAGAAATACTTCTCTGTACCCAATATTTCTCTATACAAAGTGGAAAAACAGAGAGCCAAGTAATTTCTTTTTTTCACTCCTGACCTGCTATGCTCATATTTATGACTAGTCTGGCCTCTATAGGTGCTTCAGTTTGTGACACCTGCTATAGCTGGTAAGAAAACATGAGAACGGGCTTTCAAAGTCATGTGGACTTGGAAACAACCCCTGGTTCTGACACTTAACATTGTTTGGCCTTGAATAAATAATTTGCTCTCTCTATAAATCTGTTTTTCCATGAGTAAAATGGAAACAATTATGGTAAGAATATTTACCCTTTATGTAAACTATAAAGATTAACCATATGTATGTATGTGTGTGTGTGTGTGTGTGTGTGTGTATAGGTGAACACAATAACATAAGAAATGACAGAGAAAGAAAACTAAGGTAATTCAGGAAAAACTGGGCTTGACTTACAAGATACAATAAAATTAGATTAGCAGAGGAGAGCAATTTATTTGGATGAACTAAAGAGGTTCAGTAATCTCGTTTTTCTCCCAAATATCCAGGGGCTTTATATGTATTTATATAATCAAGATTTGTTTTAGTCCTTACCACTATGGTATGAATGTGATCTGATATAAAGCATTCTCGCTGCCCACGTAGACCACTGACAAATTACAGTCACTGATGCAATTAATTTTTTTTCCAAAAGAATCATTTCAGTAAGTCCTGATAACATGTGTGCTGGAAAAGGGCCAATTAAAATGTTAGGTAACAATCCCTTACAGTCCCAGTGACTACTAGCTAGGTGACTGAGCAGTTCACTTCTCTGAATCTGTGTTTACCTCTATAAAACACGTATGACAATTGCTTCCTAAGGGGTTGTGGTGAGGCTTAGCACAATGTCTGTGAAGCACTTCAAGTTCTTAACACATAAAAGGAGTGGGACACACGGTTATTCCATTTACCTTTATTCTAGTGATTCACTTGGAAAGAATCCTACTCAGATTTAAAAAGAAAAAGAAAAAGTGAGATTGGTTTTATTTTTAAATGAAAACCAGAGTAATTTCAAACATTGATGAAATTGCATTACAATGATCTAAATGTATATATTTTCAAAAAGCATCTATTTGCAAGGTGAATTAGAATAATAGAAAAAGAAGGAAGTTGCCACATCATCTATTTCATTTTTGTTGAATTATGGAACATACACAGCAACTTTCACAGGATTAGAAAATGAGCAGCTTAGAATGATCAACATATTGAAAAAACATCGTATAGGAGATTTAGCTGTGATTCCTAAGACATATGGTTTGGTGTTAACATTTCCTATTCCCTCGTATATTATGGTGTACAATGCTCTGCAAAATATTTCCGAGCCCAGGCAATTTTCCTGATTCACTCAAGCAGGAATAATTCAAGTTAATGAGCATGTATTAAGTATCTGTTGTATACAAGGTACTGTGTCAGAATAAAAACAAGAAATGATCTTTTCTTCACGCTACCAAACCCTCTAGTACAATGTTTCTCCAAGTGTAATCCTGGGACCCTCTGCAGCAGAATCACCAGGAGAATGTTTCACAAATCCACATGTTTTGCCTCTTTCCACAGACTCAGGGATTCAAAATTCTGCGATCTAGACCTGGCAACCTGCATTTTAACACACCTGGTGATAGGCATGATCCCTGAGGCTGAAGAATCAATTATCTACTGATACCAACTGAGTGAAAGAACTAAACTCCCTCCATTCCATTAGCAAATGGTGCACCGGTGAATTATTTAACTACATACTAGAACATTAAAAGCATTAGAACTGACACCAATCTTAAGTCATTCATCCAACCACCTCCTTGTGCTTGTTTAGAAACCAAGCAAGTCTCTTCACCCCTCTAAAGTGACTGACTACTTACCTGTTATCATACTTCAGTGAAAGGACCAGTCACTTAAAAAAGAAAAAAAATTGCCTGATTTTCTTTCTACTAAATAAACATGATATATGTATGTGCGGGTGGGCTGCTCCCTAGTGTTGACACAGGCAACTTTGTTTAATTACACAATGAGATTTCTTTTCTATTTTCACAATTCATAATTAGAAATGGTTTGGCATTTGTGGACATTGCTGCTATAAACATCGGGGTGCATGTACCCCTTTGGATTCCTACATTTGTATCTTTGGGGTAAATACCCAGTAGTGCAACTGCTGGGTTGTAGGGCAGCTCTATTTTCAACTTTTTGAGGAACCTCCATACTGTTTTCCAGAATATTATGCAGCCATCAAAAGGAATGAAATCTTGCCATTTGCAACGATGTGGATAGAACTGGAGGGTATTATGCTGAGCAAAATAAGTCAATCAGAGAAAGACATATATCATATGATCTCACTGATATGAGGAATTCTTAATCTCAGGAAACAAACTGAGGGTTGCTGGAGTGGTGGGGAGTGGGAGGGATGGGGTGGCTGGGTGATGGACATTGGGGAGGGTATGTGCTATGGTGAGCGCTGTGAATTGTGTAAGACTGATGAATCACAGACCTGTACCTCTGAAACAAATAATACATTATATGTTAAAAAAAAAAAAAAAGAAGATAGTAGGAAGGGAAAAATGAAGGGGGGGAGGGGGAAATCGGAGGGGGAGATGAACCATGAGAAACTATGGACTCTTAGAAACAAACTGAGGGTTCTAGAGGGGAGGGGGTTGGGGGGATGGGTTAGCCTGGTGATGGGTATTAAAGAGGGCACGTATTGAGTGGAGCATGGGGTGTTATATGCAAACAATGAACCATGGAACACTACATCAAAAACTAATGATGTAATGTATGGTCATTAACATAACATAAAAAAAAGAAATGGCTTGACATGATGATAAAGTAACATTGCATTTAATATCAAGAGTCCTGGAAAGCTTCCTTGGGGCTACATGTTTGGTCTTCAGGAGGACTAAGAAACCCCTGAAATTTTATGCAGAACATGGGATGTTTATGTTTTTTGGTACGACATCCATGGCTATTAGATTCTCAAGGAGGTCTATGCATCAAAAAGCAGGTACAAACCATAATAAAATGAAAACTGGGAAAGCAATATGCAGAATACTCATTCCAGAGATGTTGCCAGGATAGATGGAGAGACCCTCTGGAGGTATGAGGGTCTGGACCAGTTTCCTTACACTCTTCCAGGAAGGAAAAATGCCTCATCTGTCACATGGAAAAATCCGAGCAAACCAATTTCCACTAAAGCATTCTTGATAGATGATGGCTTAACATGTTACCCGTCTCATTGCTTGAAGTCCCTTTCACTGAATCCAGACACAACCCTTCTTACTGCTAATTGATCAGAATTAGCCCATATGA
The DNA here is from genome assembly GCF_003265705.2 of Callorhinus ursinus. NCBI lineage: Eukaryota > Metazoa > Chordata > Mammalia > Carnivora > Otariidae > Callorhinus > Callorhinus ursinus. Next base: position 24,203,022 of record NW_027397085.1, read on the forward strand.
TGAAACAATTTGCCATCCCTGATTTAATTCAATCTCACTCACTTTAGAGATGAGAAATTTTAGGTTCAGAGAAGTAATACAACTTGCCTGAGGCCAAATAGTAAGTTGGTGTCAGAGCCGAGGCTAGAAGTAAATTACATCTGCTGCAGACAAACTGACAAACACTGAGACTGCATTCCCTCACCTCTTCACCTCTTCCCTTATCATTCCATATTGAGTGTTCTCTGCCATTTTTATTTCTCAGCAATTCCCATTTCAAATTTCTCATCTTTTTGTTTTAAGGAAACAGTGGGTTATATCTATGGAACATAAAATAAAATTAAGAGAAGAATGTTTGCAAAATTTGAAGAAAAAAATGAGGCCTCTGGTTTCACTGCTTTGCTTTATTAAAACACGCACCACAACACACACACACACACACACACACACACACACAAAGAAGCTTACACAAGGACCACGTTCCCTGAGATACTGTGTAGACGAGCTGAACTTGTATATTTCATATTGTATTTCCTGTTTTTCCCCACTGCTATCATTTTAGTCATCTTACAACCTCATGCATTCGTTGTTCTCTAAAAGCCAGGCCTGTGGAATCTCTCTTAAGCCCATTTCCTTCTTTTCTCTTCTCCAATTCTCCTTCTTTCTCTCCCTTTTTTATCTCTTTTTCTTTGATCTCTGGATGTTAAAGTTATTTGTGAACATGTCTTAGATTCCCATAAAGGATGTATGTTCCCCGAGGGCAGTATGTATCCCTGTTTGCCTTATGCATCTTTCTATTATTCATTTTAGTTTGCTTCAATTATTGCCTAGAGAAAGTCTGTCCGAATGCCATCCCTGCCACTCCTACTCTAACCTTTTCCTTATTTCCTTGGGGAATACCTTCTCTTCAACTCAAAAAATATGGCTATCTTGCCAACCGCCAATCACGGTACCCTGCCACCAGCCAAAGATAGGTGTGCGTCTCAGATCTGGCCAAGCATAGCCTGTCATCACCACTATGACACGATTGGTTAAAGGGAGGTATGTGACCCAAGCTGGACCAGAGTCCTTCACAAGAATATTGAAGTTCAGCTGTCAGATCTTGGGTCTACATCTTGGGTCACTCAAATAAAATGGTGTTAGTTCACTGCCTGAGGCCTCCTTTGTTCAGGAGAAACATCCTATAGCTAAAGAGAATGATACAACTTGCAGAGGGACAAAGAAGCCATAGGGAACCCAGCTTTCTTCTCTGCATTCTGTAAGCTACCCCAGTATCCTTCCAATAAATTTTATCTTTGGCTTAAGTCTGCTCAAGTTGGATTTTCGACTTTCAACCAAAAGTTCCTCACAAATACACTCATTACACTCATAATGCCTTGCTCCAAGTAAATGCTTAATAAAGATTTACTGAGGGGTTTTTAGTCCAGGTGAGTCTATTCCATTTATCTTATCTCTGCTTTCTCAGACTATACCTTTCTTCCTGCCCAACACTTGTCTTCTCTTCTGTTTTCTCCTTTGGAGAACCTCTTTTACTGTCACCTGCTATAGATGTTCTCATGCAAGATGTCAGAGCAGGGAGTATGCAGCAGAATATCCAATCCTGAAAAGACATTTCAGGAAAAAAGAAGTATTATTCTTGTCCACTGATGTCAGAAAACAAAAGTTGAGAGAGGGGCAGGAGAAGACATTGTGTTCTGCTTAAGAATATCTAAAACAAGTATTTAGGAAACAGCATCTCCTCTGCTCACTGGCCCCATCTCTTTTTCCAGAACTTAACTGTTGCTCACTCAGCATTCCACTGTGCACATCTCACTGGTGCATTCCTCCCAACTCCAAAAAGTGCCTGGGAGATTATCTCACTTTGGAAAATAATCACCTTTTGGCTTCCATCTTCTAGACTTGTTATTTCCCCTGCCATATCCCAACAATGGAGTGTAAGGATTGAAAACAATATTGCTCATTATTCATAGTATACATAAAAAAGAATGGCTTGCTTTGAAATTTTGAGATAAGATAATCCTTGCAAAATGCCAATTTGATTTAAGTCATTCACTCAGGTGAACACGGTTCCTGGAACACCCCAACAAACGACACAAGAATTAAAGGTTTTGTGATGGATGAGGGAGCAAGATCTAATTGGTGCTTTAATAAATGTATTCTGACTTGGCAATCCACCTAGATTTATTAAAAGAAAATGCCCCTGTCTAAATAAAATTACCAAGTTATGGTGTAAAAACAATGACAAATGCCTTGTAATTGGCTGTTATACAAGTGCTGGCATCAGGAAGACAAGCACGATATTGGTATGTAGAATTATTTTCAAGCTGCTGAGTAACAGACAAGCAACAGCAATGGGTGGTTGACCATCATTTTATCTATTTCACATGGTTTTGAGTCAGAACAGGTAGCAATGCATGAGGAAGTTGTATTTGTAGTACAGAGCATTGCAAGCAATTGTCACCTAACTTGGTATCCTTCCGCAAGGTCTAAGAAAGAAAAATGGTCTACTAAATGTATAAATGGAGCAAGCACAGCCTTAATGCTGCCATATATCAAAGGGTTGGGAACATCCCATTCGGGGGTATATATTCATTTTTGTAACCTACTTTCCTGACTGAACATTACACTATTGAGTATCTTCCCAGGTGATTAGATATTCTTTGTAAACATGTCTTCATTTTAAATGATAAGATATTCTTCTATAGAATACCATAATCTCATTAATAAATTCCCTATTGCTGGGTATTAGCTTGTTTTCTCTTCTCCCCTCATTATATAACCTTCTTTATCATTCATTCAGTAGACAGAGATGATGGGTGAATTTTACTTGTGATGTTGTTAAATAGTGCCACTCACTTCCCCAACCAGACATCCAAATCAAACACATAGGGCTATACTATTTGGAGACAGAACTGAAATGGACCTAGGCCAAGCAATAAGAATAAATAGCACTTGCTGAAATTTTTCAGTACAGCCTGTTGTATTTTTCACGGAAATAGGGAGAACATAAATACTTCCATTTGTGGATCTGTTTGAAATTTTAAAAATGTGGATGTTCTAACTTTCAAGCTGCCTGAGTAAGTGGGAAGATTAGTACATGGCATACCACTCAGATTCCCAAATCAACACACAATCAAACAGAAACAGTTAGATGGAAATCAACAGCTCAGAGAGCCTGGTCCTGGCTTCTCTTACACAAACACTAGAGCACAGCTCTGATGATTATCTGCTCAGCAAAGTTAATGGCACTTTCAGGTTTTACATAGCCAATTTATTTCTAGTCTCACACATCCTGCTTTGTCACTCAGAAAGCAGAGATTTTAAATGACATTTAAGTCAGAAAAGGTGACAAGTAGGTGAGGGACACTGATTTTAAAATTCTACCAGGGGACCCATTCCAGGTTTTGGATTGAAGTTTCAAGGCATATGTAGACAAATGTCTTTCTGCCCAGGGTTTTATGGCCAATCCAACATCTTGGGCCCTACATGCCTTTAAGGACAAAAGGGGTAAGATTATCCAAACCCTATTCAAGTTTTGTCCATTTATTTTAGGAGGCTCCAGGCATCCTCCATCAGAGTCTCTCTCAGTTACTTCCTTGGGCTCCTCACAGTTGACTTGGGGGTGCTCCAGAACGAGTCTATTCATATTTCTCATTTTTATTACTCTTACAACCAATGTCCATGCTAGGTATGCTAGCTCTGGATGTCCCCAAATTGGTCAATCCTAGAGTTGTGAGAGTAACTAATGTCTGTGCAAGGACAGAGACAGGAGGCTGTCTCTCCAAGTCTTAGCCACACTCTCTCACTTAAGTCTTTGAAAACAAATGCCTTCAGCTCTGGCTCACCCTCTTACTCCACTCACATTCAAACCTAGTCCAAGTAGTTAGAGGGACTACTTATGACATGTCATTCTCCCTTGTTCTAGATGTTAGTCACATACAAAAACTTCTTCCTACTCTTTTACATACAGCAACCTCCCTTATAAGTCAACCCATGCAAGCCTGACTGATTCCCAGGCCAAGAGATTCATACACAGCCAAACTATAAATAAGTTTGGGCTCAGAAGGACACCCTTTTAATATGTATCATCTCTTTGCAGGGAGAAGTGGAGCTTCAGAGAATCATTTGATTTCACTTTAAGATGAAATGATTTATCTGATTCGAAAATCTAAGTCAGGAGACACCCACATTAAATCATTTGGAGTTAAGGATAAGAAGAAAGAATTTAGGGGGCAGAGCAAGATGGCGGAGGAGTAGGAGACCTGGGTTTCATCTGGTCTCAGGAATTCAGCTGGATAGGGATGAAACCATTCTGAACACCTACAAACTCAACAGGAGATAGAAGAAAAGAATAGCAACAACTCTCTGAACAGAAAAGCGACTACTTTCTGGAAGGTAGGACATACGGAGAAGTGAATCCGAGGCAATATTTGGGAGGACAGATGGGGGGGAGGGTCCTCCGTCGGCTACTTCTGGCAAGTGACAGAGCCGCGGAACACAAAATCGGAACTTTTAGAAGTTGGCTCCGCTGAGGGACTCGTTCCAGTGGCTAAGCTGGGGGGTGGAACCCTCGCGGGACAGTGTGGTCTCAGGACCCTTGGGGTCACAGAAAGACTGGGGTACCTGGGTGCAGCAGAGCTCCCAGGTATTGGAGCAGGGAAGCCGGCTGCAGAGACAGAGCCGAGGCGTGGGCTCTCAGCTTGGGGTTGCCATAAACTGTGATGGGTGAAACAGTCGGGCCACTGCTCCTCCAGCAGGGAACCCAACAAGCGGCAGATTCGGGGAGACTCCCCCTCCTCCCCGGGGAGGAGCGGCGTGGAAGCGCACCGCAGGGAGCTGCTGGGTTTGGAGACTCCACACGGGGTCGGGTGCCAGAGACACAAATGCTCGGTCACAGGCTGGGTGAGCACGAAGTGCGGCCAGAGACCAGGGAGACAGGAGTGACTGCTTTTCTCTGGGGGCGCACTGAGAAGCGGGGCCCCGAGTTCTCGGCTCCTCTGGACGGAGATTCGGAGGCCGCCATTTTCACTCTCCTCCTCCAACGCTGTACGCAAAGCTTGCAGGGAACAAAAGCTCCTGAGAGCAAACCCGAGCAGCTTGCTTAGCCCGGACCGACAAGGGCGGGGTAATTCTGCCTCCGGCAAAGATATTTGGGAACCATGGCAACAGGCCACTCCCCCAGAATATCAGCACGGACAGCCAGCCAAGACCAAGTTTACCGATCAATGAGAACGGCAGAACTCCAGCACTAGGGGAATACTGCACATAGAATTCATGGCTTATTTTATCATGATTCATTAGTCTTTCAAAGTTAATTTTTTTAACTGTTTTTTTTTTAATTTTTCTTTTTCCCTTTTTCAACGAACATCTTATCAATCCCTTTTCTTAAAAAAAAACATTTTTATTATTCTTTTTTAGAGTCATATTCTATCCCTTCATAGTAATTACCCTTATTTTTGGCAGATATATATATAAGTTGTTCTCTCTTTAAAATTTTGAGATACAGTTTCTTCTAACAGATCAAAATATACCCTAGATCTCTAGTGTATGGCTTTGTTCTAGTCTCCTGCCTGATCACATTCTCTCCTCCCCTTTTTTTTCTTTCTTTCCTTTTTTTAGTCCTCTTCTTTCTTTTTTCAAACATCTTATCAATTCCTTTTTTAAAATTTTTTATAATTTTCATCTTTACAGTCATATTCCATCCCTTCATTGTATCAACCCTTATTTTGTACATATATAAGTCTTTCTTTCTTTAAATTTTAGGAGGCCTTTCTTCTAACAGACTAAACTGCACCCAAATTCTAGTGTGTGGCACTGATCTATGCACCAGACAGATCATATTTGATCATATTCTGTTTTTTTTTTTTGCTGTGTTCTGTTTTTGTTTCTTTTTATCTTTCTCTTCTTTTCTTTTTCTTCTCTTTCTTTCCCTTTCTTTTCCCCTGGTTTCAGGTCTTTTCTGATTTAATTAGAGTATATTTTCTGGGGATGAGGTTAACCGGTTGAAATTTTGTTCTCTCATTCATCTATTCTCTGGACAAAATGACATGACAAAAAAAATCCCCTCAACAGAAAGGACAAGAGGTAGTACCATCTCCCAGGGACCTACTCAATACGGACATGAGTGCGATGTCGGACCTAGAATTAGAATCATGACTTTAAAGATACTAGCTGGGCTTGAAAAAAGCATGGAAGTTATTAGAGAAACCCCTTCTGGAGAAATAAAAGAACTAAAATCTAACCAAGTCGAAATCAAAAAGGCTATTAATGAGGTGCAATCAAAAATGGGGGCACTAACTGCTAGGATAAATGAGGCAGAAGAGAGAATCAGCGATATAGAAGACCAAATGATGGAAAATAAAGAAGCTGAGAAAAAGAGAGATAAACAACTACTGGATCATGAGGGCAGAATTTGAGAGATAAGTGATACCATAAGACAAAAGAACATTAGAATAATTGGGATCCCAGAAGAAGCAGAAAGAGAGGGGCAGAAGGTATACTGGAGCAAATTATAGCAGAGAACTTCCCTAATGTGGGGAAGGAAACAGACATCAAAACCCAGGAGGCACAGAGAACCCCTCTGAAAATCAGTAAAAATAGGTCAACACCCTGACATCTAATAGTAAAACTTACGAGTCTCAGAGACAAAGAGAAAATCTTGAAAGCAGCTCAGGAAAGAGATATGTAACCTATAATGGTAGAAACATTGGATTGGCAACAGACCTATCCACAGAGACCTGGCAGGCCAGAAAGGACTGGCATGATATCTTCAGAGCAATAAATGAGTAAAATATGCAGCCAAGAATACTATATCCAGGTAGGCTATCATTGAAAATTGAAGGAGAGGTAAAAAGCTTCCAGGACAAACAAAAGCTAAAGGAATGTGCAAACACAAAACCAGCCCTCCAAGAAATATTGAAAGGGGTCCTCTAAGCAAAGAGAGAGCCTAAGCAGCATGGACCAGAAAGGAATACAGTAACAGTCACTTTACAGGCAATACAATGGCACTAAATTCATATCTTTCAATAGTTAGCCTGAATGTAAATGGGCTAAATGCCCCAGTCAAAAGACACAGGCTATCAGATTGGATTAAAAACAAGACCTATCGATATGCTGTCTGCAAGCGACTCATTTTAGACCCAAAGACACGCCCACATTGAAACTGAAGGGGTGGAAAACCATTTACCATGCTAATGGACACCAAAAGAAAGCTGGGGTGGCAATCCTTATATCAGACAAATTAGATTTTAAAACAAAGATTGTAATAAGAGATGAGGAAGGACACTATATCCTACTTAAAGGGTCTATCCAACAAGAAGATCTAACGATTATAAATATCTATGCCCCTAACATGGGAACAGCCAATTATATAAGGCAATTAATAACAAAAGCAAAGAAACACATTGACAACAAAACAATAATAGTGGGGGACTTTCATACCCCCCTTACTGAAATGGACAGATCATCTAAGCAAAAGATCAACAAGTAAATAAAGACTTTAAATGACACACTGGACCAAATGGACTTCACAGACATATTCAGAACATTCCATCCCAAAGCAACGGAATACACATTCTTCTCTAGTGCCCATGGAACATTCTCCAGAATTGATCGCATCCTAGGTCAAAAATTAGGTCTCAACTGGTACCAAAAGATTGGGATTATTCCCTGCATATTTTCGGACCACAATGCTTTGAAACTAGAACTCAATCACAAGAGAAAAGTCGGAAAGAACTCAAATACATGGAGGCTAAAGAGCATCCTACTAAAGAATGAATGGGTCAACCAGGAAATTAAAGAAGAATTAAAAATATTCATGGAAACCAATGAAAATGAAAACACAACTGTTCAAAATCTTTGGGATACAGCAAAGGCAGTCCTGAGAGGAAAGTATATAGCAATACAAGCCTTTCTCAAGAAACAAGAAAGGTCTCAAACACACAACCTAACCCTACACCTAAAGGAGCTAGAGAAACAACAGCAAATAAAGCCTAAACCCAGCAGGAGAAGAGAAATAATAAAGATCAGAGCAGAAATCAATGAACTAGAAACCAAAAGAACAGTAGAACAGATCAACGAAACCAGGAGCTGGTCCTTTGAAAGAATTAACAAGATTGATAAACCCCTGGCCAGACTTATCCAAAAGAAAAGAGAAATGACCCAAATCAACAAAATCACGAATCAAAGAGGAGAGATCACAACCAACACCAAAGACATACAAACAATTATGAGAACATATTATGAGCCACTCTATGCCAGCAAATTAGATAACCTGGAAGAAATGGATGCCTTCCTAGAGATGTATCAACTACCAAAATTCAACCAGGAAGAAATAGAAAACCTGAACAGACCTCTAACCACTAAGATAATTGAAGCAGTCATCAAAAATCTCCCAACAAAACAAAAGCCCAGGGCCAGATGGCTTCCCAGGGGAATTCTACCAAACATCTCAAGAAGAATTAATACCTATTCTCCTGAAACTGTTCCAAAAAATAGAAATGGAAGGAAAACTTCCAAACTCATTTTATGAGGCCACCATTACCTTGATCCCCAAACCAGACAAAGACCCCATCAAAAAGGAGAATTACAGACCAATATCCTTGATGAACATGGATGCAAAAATTCTCACCAAAATACTAGCCAATAGGATCCAACAGTACATTAAAAGGATTATTCACCACGACCACGTGGGATTTATCCCTGGGCTGCAAGGTTGGTTCAACATCCGCAAATCAAACAATGTGATACAATCCATTAATAAAAGAAAGAACAAGAAACATATGATCCTCTCAATAGATGCAGGAAAAGCATTTGACAAAGTACAGCATCCTTCCTTGATCAAAACTCTTCAGAGTATAGGGATAGAGGGTCCCTACCTCAATATCATAAAAGCCATCTATGAAAAACCTAGAGCGAATATCATTCTCAATGGAGAAAAACGGAGAGCTTTCCCCTAAGGTCAGGAACACGGCAGGGATGTCCACTATCCCCACTGCTATTCAACATAGTATTAGAAGTCCTAGCCACAGCAAAAAGACAACAAAAAGAAATCAAAGGCATCCAAATCGGCAAGGAGGAAGTCAAACTCTCACTCTCTGCAGACGTTATGATACTTTATGTGGAAAATCCAAAAGACTCCACCCCAAAACTGCTAGAACTCATACAGGAATTCAGTAAAGTGGCAGGATATAAAATCAATGCACAGAAATCAGTGGCATTCCTATACACCAACAACAAGACAGAAGAGAGAGAAATTAATGAGTTGATCCCATTTACAATTGCACCCCAAACCATCAGATACCTAGGAATAAATCTAACCAAGGAGGCAAAGGATCTGTACTCAGAAAACTATAAAATACTCATGAAGGAAATTGAGGAAGACACAAAGAAATGAAAAAACATTCCATGCTCATGGATTGGAAGAACAAATACTGTGAAGATGTCAATGCAACCTAGAGCAATCTACACATTCAATGCAATCCCCATTAAATACCATCCACTTTTTTCGAAGAAATGGAACAAATAATCCTAAAATTTGTATGGAACCAGAAGAGACCCTGAATGGCCAGAGGAATATTGAAAAAGAAAAGCAAAGCTGGCGGCATCACAATTCTGGACTTCCAGCTGTATTACAAAGCTGTCATCATCAAGACAGTATGGTACTGGCACAAAAACGGACACATAGATCAATGGAACAGAATCGAGAGCCCAGAAATGGACCCCCAACTCTATGGTCAACTAATCTTTGACAAAGCAGGAAAGAATGTCCAATGGCAAAAAGACAGTCTCTTCAACAAATGGTGTTGGGAAAATTGGACAGCCACATGCAGAAGAATGAAACTGGACCATTTCCTTACACCACACACAAAAATAGACTCCAAATGGTTGAAAGACCTAAACGTGAGACAGGAGTCCATCAAATCCTAAAGGAGAACACAGGTAGCAACCTCTTCGACCTCAGCCGCAGCAACTTCTTCCTAGAAACATCGCCAAAGGCAAGGGAAGCAGGGGCCAAAATGAACTATTGGGATTTCATCAAGATAGAAAGCTTTTGCACAGCAAACGAAACAGTCCACAAAACCAAAAGACAACCGACAGAATGGGAGAAAATGTTTGCAAATGACATATCAGATAAAGGGCTAGTATCCAAAATGTATAAAGAACTTATCAAACTCAACACCCAAAGAACAAACAGTCCAATCAAGAAATGGGCAGAAGACTTGAACAGACATTTTTCCAAAGAAGACATCCAAACGGCCAACAGACCCATGAAAAAGTGCTCAACATCGCTCGGCATCAGGGAAATCCAAATCAAAACCTCCATGAGATACCACCTCACAGCAGTCAGAATGGCTAAAATTAACAAGTCAGGAAATGACAGATGTTGGCGGGGAATGCGGAGAAAGGGGAACCCTCCTACACTGTTGTTGGGTATGCAAGCTGGTGCAGCCACTCTGGAAAACAGTATGGAGGTTCCTCAAACAGTTGAAAATAGAGCTACCATAGGATCCAGCAATTGCACTACTGGGTATTTACCCCAAAGATACAAATGTTGGGATCCGAAGGGGTACGTACTATAAACATACCCCAATGTTTATAGCAACAATGTCTACAATAGCCAAACTGTGGAAAGAGCCAAGATGTCCATCAACAGATGAATGGATAAAGAAGAGGTGGTATATATACACAATGGACTATTATGCAGCCATCAAAAGGAATTAGATCTTGCCATTTGCAACGACATGGATGGAACTGTGTTATGCTGAGTGAAATAAGTCAATCAGAGAAAGAGATGTATCATATGACCTCACTGATATGATGAATTCTTAATCTCAGGAAACAAACTGAGGGTTGCTGGAGTGGTGGGGGATGGGAGGGAGGGGGTGGCTGGGTGATAGACATTGGGGAGAGTATGTGCTATGGTGAGCGCTGTGAATTGTGCAAGACTGTTGAATCACAGATCTGTACCTCTGAAACAAATAACGCAATATATATTAAGGAAAAAACAAAAGAAGAAGATAGCAGGAGGGGAAGAATGAAGGGGGGGAAATCGGAGGGAGAGAGGAACCATGAGAGATGATGGACTCTGAAAAACAAACTGAGGGTTCTAGAGGGGAGGGGGGGTGGGAGGATGGGTTAACCTGGTGATGGGTATTAAAGAGGGCACATTCTGCGTGGAGCACTGGGTCTAATGCACAAATAATGAATCATGGAACACTACACAAAAACTAATGATGTAATGTATGGTGATTAACATAACAATAAAAAATTAAAAAAACAAAAACAAAAAACTAATGATGTAATGTATGGTGATTAACCTAACAATAAAAAATTTAAAAAAATAAAGAAGAAAGACTTCTTCCCACGTATTCTGAACAAGATGTTCCAATTAACCACAAGTAACCAAGACATGCCTATCCTTGCCCTTTGTGGCCCTGCCACATGACAGCTGGGGAAAGGTCTGAGAAACTGGAATAACAAAGCAGAGCTTAAAACCACTAATGTAGAGAAGGGGCAGAGAGAAGCTTGAGATGCTGAATGAAACAGAGGCCAAAGCAGATTACACAAATCTTATTTCCTCTGTCCAAATCCCTTCCACTGGTTTTGGGATGACTTACATCAAGCATGAATTTCACATTCACAGGACAATCCAAACCATTGTCATGAGTGAAGTTTCCTTGATGGTTATCAGTGAGCACAGGACAGCTGTTTTCACCCCAGACTGTCTCCTTTGATAGGGTCCCTAAGAATATTGCCTTCCAGGATGTATTAATATTTCACATTATCATATTATTAATATGATAGTAATGATTAATAATATCATTATTAATATTTTTTTTTCCAGGCTGCTATAAAGAAGGCATTTTCTCTTTGTATGTTAACCAGCCTTCAAGTGGAGGCACTGCTCATATATACAGAATTATATATGATGCATTGGGCTCTTGAAGTGCAACCCCTTCCCCAAATGGGAATTAAGGGCATTTCCCTCCCTAAGAACACACAAGTATGGATTCAGCTCTCAGTCCCTATAAGGAAACTAAAGCTGCCCTGTTTCAACCATGGTATCTGGAAGAAGAATACATGCACCCATTTTAGGTAGTCACTTTGGAGCCATCTTCCATTCCACCTTTCCCTTTATCTCCCAGATTTGATCAGTCATCAAGGCTTGTCAATGCCACCTCCTAAATATCACCATACTCTAGCTCTTTTCTCTCTGTCTGCATTACCATAGTCTTAGATCAAGCTATGGTATCTTTAACTAAAGACTGCAGCAGCCTCTTCACCAATCATATGCTCTCCAGCCCATCCTCCACATCGTAGACAGATAATAAAGAACAAATCTGGTCAAGATATAGTCCAGCTTAAAACCCTTCAGAGGATCCTCAATGCCTTCAGGGTGGAGTCTGTGCTCCTCAGAATAGCACAGCTGATCACGACCTGGCCTCTGCCCTCTACCAGCTATGATCAAACCATAGCTCTGGTCACTTCCACCTCTCCCTGCTCACTCCAGCCAGATCAGCTACTATAATTCCCAGAAATACCATGTTTTTTTCCATCACCAAGCCCGTGCATACACAGTACCCTGTGGCTAGAATGCCTTTATCACCCGTTTCACCTCTTTTAGTCCTATTTATAACTCCACATGGACCCAGTCCAGTTCCCAACTGTTTTCCTACTTGCCCACTCCAGGAAAGGCATATATGAAGATAACATTAAATAGACTATGTTTTAGTTGTATGTTTACATGCATATGTATGTCTTTCCCACTAGACTGTGAATTCCTGAGGCAAGGACTGGGTTTTATTTATTACTGCATCTCCAGAGCATAGGTCAGGGCCTGGGAGGTTGTACCAGATAGTTGGCCTGCCATAACAGAATACTGTAGACCAGGTGGTTTAAGCATTAGAAATTTACTTCTCACAGTTCTGGAGGCCGGGAAGTCCAAGATCAACGTCCCCACAAGGTAGGCTTCATTCTGAGGACTTTTCTCTTGACTTACAGGCAGCTGCCATCCCCCTGTGTGCTCACGTGACTTCTTCTACATATATGCACAGGGAGAGAAAGAGAGCAAGCTCTTTGGTGTCCCCACCTCATGTCCTCATCTAACCCTAATTAACTCCCTAAGACCTCACCTCCAAACACCATCAAACTGGGGATCAGGGCTTCAACGTAGGAATTTGGGGGGGTGTGCACATTTAGTCCATAAGAGAGATGTAACGGATGCTCCGTAAAATGTGATTAATTTAACAAATGACATCTTTGACTAAATGTGTCCATTTCTTTTAAACAACTAAGTATAATTATCTACCCATCCACTAGACCAGTGGTTCTCAGGGTGTGTGGGTGTGTAGAGCATATTTTGCCCCCCACCCCACCCCAGGAGACACTTAGCAATGTCTACAGATATTTTTGACTATCACAACTGGGATGGGGGTGTTTATGGGCATCTAGTAAGTAGAGGCAAGGATGTTGCCAATCATTTCATAATGCACAGGACAGCCCCTCACAACAAAAAATATCTGGTCCCAAATAGTGCCAAGGCTGAGCAACCCTGCACTGGAATTATAAGAACCGAGGCAGGAAATTACTCTTCTTCTCTACCATATCACCAGCATCTAGAATAGTGCCTTGTTCATGACAGGTGCTCAAATAGCATGAAATACCTCAATGAATGAATAAAAGCACCTGGGAGAATTGCACAAAAAGTCATTTGCCTTCTGCTTTGGTAATTCCTCCTCAGTTACTTTTTTTTCTTTATTAACATACAATGTATTATTTGTTTCAGGGGTACAGGTCTGTGATTCATCAGTCTTACACAATTCACAGTGCTCACCGTAGCACATACCCTCCCCAGTGTCCATCACCCAGCCACCCCATCCCTCCAAGCCCCCTCCACTCCAGCAACCCTCAGTTTGTCTCCTGAGATTAAAAGTCTCTTATGGTTCGTCTCCCTCTCTGGTTTCATCCCGTTTCATTTTTTCCTCTCTTCCCCCATTATCCTCTGCCTTGTTTCTCAAATTCCACATATCAGTGAGATCATATGATACTTGTCTTTCTCTGATTGATTTATATCACTTAGCATAATACCCTCTAGTTTCATCTACATCGTTGCAAATGGCAAGACTTCATTTATTTTGATGGCTGCATAATATTCCACTGTATATATACACCACATCGTCTTTATCCATTCATCTGTCGATGGACATCTCGACTCTTTCCATAGTTTGACTACTGTGGACATTGCTGCTATAAACATTGGGGTGCAGGTACCCCTTAGGATCACTACATTTGTATCTTTGAGGTAAATACCCAGTAGTGCAATTGCTGGGTCGTAGGGTAGCTCTATTTCAACTTTTTGAGGACCTCCACAATGTTTTCCTGAATGGCTGCACCAGCTTGCATTCCCACCAACAGTGTAGGAGGGTTCCCCTTTCTCCACATCCTCGCCAACATCTGTCATTTCCTGACTTGTTAATTTTAGCCATTCTGACTGGTGTGAGGTGGTACCTCATTGTGGCTTTGGTTTGTATTTCCCTGATGCTGAGTGATATTGAGCACTTTTTCATGTGTCTGATGACCATTTGGATGTCTTCCTTGCAGAAATGTCTGTTCATGATGTCTTCTGCCCTTTTCTTGATTGGATTATCTATTCTTTTGGTGTTGAGTTTGACAAGTTCTTTATAGATTTTGGATACTAGCCCTTTATCTGATATGTCATTTGCAAATATCTTCTCCCATTCTGTCCATTGTCTTTTGGTTTTGTGGACTGTTTCTTTTGCTGTGCAAAAGCTTTTTATCTTGATGAAGTCCCAATAGTTCATTTTTGCCCTTGCTTCCCTTGTCTTTGGGATGTATCTAGGAAGAAGTTGCTGCAGCTGAGGTTGAAGAGGTTGCTGTCTGTGTTCTTCTCAAGGATTTTGATGGATTCCTATCTCACATTTAGGTATTTCACCCATTTTGAGTCTATTTTTGTGTGTGATGTAAGGAAATGGTCCAGTTTCATTCTCTGTATGTGGCTATCCAATTTTCCCAACACCATCTGTTGAAGAGATTGTCTTTTTTCCATTGGATATTCTTTCCTGCTTTGTTGAAGATTAGTTGACTACAGAATTGAGGGTCTATTTCCCTCCTCAGTTACTTCATACCTAATGCTTCTTGCTCACCCGTTATCCTGGTTGCTTCTACTTATGTTTGTTCTACACATCCATTCCTACCTTTACCTGGTTCAGGAGTCATAATTTCTAAAGGCTTCCCTGATGAAAATGGTAGTAACTAGCCACATGCAGCTATCTACTTTAAATTATTTAAAACTAAATAAAATAGAAAATTCAGTCACAGTAGCTACATTTCAAGTGCTTCGTCACCACATGTAATTAGTGGTTACCATATTAGACATATATTTCCATTTCTGCAAAAAGTTCTCTTGGACAGTGCTGGTCTACAGACATGAAGTGGGTTATTCCTCCTTCATCTTCACTAATAACAACTAGAAATAAAACGCATTTTACTTCTGCCTTTAGGACATTATCCTGACTGCAGCAGAGAAAGAGGAAGAAACACAATGTTTGATAACTGTGGGGGAAACCTTCCCATTCAAATTAGACATAAACAAGAGAGAAATATGATGAATTGGCAAGGGTATATCTTGTTTGCCAGAGGAATATTTTATTGGCTGAAGGTGGAAAAATCAGCAAATCACTTTGTGGCAGAATTCCTTACTAATTTTTGTTGTTTTGGTCATAAGAAAAAGAGCAGGTAAAGTGGGGTAAATCGGCATTTTAAATCCAGCAACTGAATTCAGAAAAAGCTGCATGCAACAGAATGCCCTACTACTAACTTTTCAGAGTTTAGTTTGAAAGGCAGTCTGAGATTTAGGCATATTAGGGAGGCAAAATGCAACAGTGCAAGTTTTTTTGTTCTCTGAAGTATACAGGAAACTGAGCAAGGAACATATCAAATGGACACACAGGAAAAAAATCTAATCTAGACTACAAAGAGCAACACTTTAAGCGTCAAAGTGTCTTGATTTGGTTGTTTTTTTAGGAAGATCCCTCCAATTCTACTAAAGAGTAGGAAGTAAGAAGCCAAAACATGACTAGTTGTATAACTAAAGACACTGTGGTATAATGGAATGATCATGAGCTTTATAGTTGAAGGATCTGTGTTCTAAAGATGACCATGATATTAATGGACTATATGAGCTAGAGCCTATGATTTCACCTCATGGTACCTCTTTTCTAAATCAGAGTCATGATTCTGTGGGAATGCTGTGCAATTCAGAAATAATAGATGTGCATCTTTGCCAGCATAGTTTAGCACACAGAAAGTAGCAAATGCAAGATATTTTTGTCATTAATATATTTAACTTCTCAGCTTCTATTTCCCCAATGGTTAAAGAGAAACAATAACCACGTTCCTGTTTTTTCCCAACATTGTGAAAAGTAATAACAAAAATAAAAGTACTTTAATTCCTATGTCTGAGGCCAACTGACTTTTGATAAGAATGCCAAGACCATTCAATGAGGAAAGGATATTCTCTTCAACAAATGGTACTGAAGCAACTGGATATCCACATGCAAAAAAGTAAAGCTTGACTTCTACCTCACCCAATACACAAAAATTAATGCAAATGTATCAATGACCTAATATATAAGAGCTAAAACCAAAACTGTTACAAGAAAACAGGGATAAATCTTTAGTTTCTTTGATTTGGCAACAGATTCTTAGCTACAACACCAAAATCACAAACAACAAAAGAAAAACTAAACTGCAGTCCATTAAAATTAAAAACTTGTCCATCAAACACTATCGGAAAAAATGAAGATAATCCACAGAATGGGAGAAAATATTGTGAATCATTTATCTGATATAATTTAGTATCCAGAATATAAAAAGGACTCTTACAACTCAATAACAAAACCCCCCCAAAACACCCAATTTAAAAATGAGGAGATGACATGAATAGACATTTCTCCAAAGAAAATACACACATCCAAAAAACACATGGAAAGATGTTTAACTTTATTAGCCAGTAAATGCAAATTAAATGCAAATCAAAATCACAATGAGGTTCCACTTTATACCCATTAGTATGACAATAATATCTTTTATAAAGAAAATAACAAGTGTCTACAAGGATATAGAGAAATTGGAACCCCTGTGCATTGCTGGTGGGGATGTAAAATGGTTTGGCCACTCTGAAAAATATTCTGATGGTTCCTCAGAAAGTTAAAAATAGAATTACCATACAACTCTGCAATTCTACTCCTAGGTGTATACCCCCTAGAACTGAACATGTTCATGCATATTCATTAGCATCAATAGTCACAATAGCCAAAAGGTAGAAACAACCCAAATATCAATCAAGGGATGATTATGGATAAACAAATTGTAGTACATACATACGATAGAATATTACTCAACCATAAAAAGGAATGAAGTACTGATACATGCTACAATGTGGATAAACCTCTGTTAAGTGACAAAAACTACAAACCAAAGATCACATATAGTATCTTCTTATTTATATGAAATATCCAAAATAAATACATCCATAGACACAGAGTGTAGATTTGAGATTGACAGGGGCTGGTGGGAAGGGAAAATCGGGGAGAGACTGTTTAATTGGTAAGGAGTTTTACTTTGGAGCAATGGAAATGTTTTGGAACTCGATAGAGATGTGGTTGCACAAAATTATAAATGTACTGTCACTGAACTGTTCACTTTAAAATGTTTAATTTTATGTTATATAAATTTTACCTCAATTTAAAAAGAAGTAAAAGAACTCTGTCATTTATAAAACAAAGCCAATTCAGTTCGTCAGTGGAGAGGCACTGACTTGAACCAGTAATACCTTTTTTTTTTAAAAGATTTATTTATTTATTTATTTGAGAGAGAGAGCACACACACTCACCAGTGTAGGAGGGGCAGAGGGAGAGTATCCTCAAGCAGACTCCCCACTAAACACGGAGCCCAATGTGGGGCTCAATCCCACAACCCATGAGATCACGATGTGAGCCAAAACGAAGAGTTGGACACCTCACCAACTGAGCCACCCAGGTGCCCCTTGAACCAGTAACACCTTTAATAAAAATACCTCCTGTTTATACCACCATAGGTGTGCCTCAACCAATCTTCACAGCATTCTCCTTGGGAGACTGAGTCTCAGAATGATGCTGTAACTTATCCAAGTTTGGGCAGAGTCCAGAATAAACATGGCTGACTTTTGGGCTACTGTTTTCTGCCTTTTTCTTCCAACTCGAGCATAACTGAATTTACCAGAACAGTGGACCTCAATAAAGAAGAATGCTTGCCTACACCTGTATTTCTCTTCTCAACATTTGGATTAAGGAAAAAAGCTAACTATTTTGGAGATGTACAGCCTGAGTTTATGTTCTGCTATTGGTCAGTAGACCATACAACATTGAGGAAGTTACTTGGTGTCCCTAAATCTTAGTTTACTCATCTATGTAACAGAAGAAGTAATAGCACCTCCCTCATGGAGTTGTTGAGAGGATTAAAAGATCAAGTGTGTACAAGATGGCATAGAGTATGTGGCTAGTAAAAAGTGATATTTATTATTACTATTATTAAAATCCTACCACCTATTCTTTATTACAAGAACATCTATATAATCAGAAACTGTTTAAAAGCAGCTTTAATTTCTTTTCACTCAGCACTCAATTGTTTTGTACCACAAAGTTTCCTTTAGGTCTTAGGCATGAAACAACTGGGATATTTATTTGAATATCATGGACCTAGCAGATTCCAGTCAAAACACTGCTTTTCAGCATCATTTGTAGTACCTACTGTCAAAATTTTTATAGCTAACAGCAGTTTCACAAAACACTTCAAAATATATTTTCAAGTTTAATCCTCTTAATAACCATGAGAAATGGAGCAATCTAGGATAACTGGCCCCATTTTCAGAGAAGTACTAGCCCAAAATCAAATAGTAAAGAGTTTGTCCATGGACTAGGATTCTTTCCACTATTCCTCGAAGCTTGCTTGGGACATGTTTCTATGGACATGTTTTCTGTTACAAGTGGCAGAAAATGCAACCCCAACTGTCTTAAATAACAAGGGAATTTATTGGCTCAGAGAGAGTTGCTAAGTTGGAAGGAACTTCGGGTGTGGCTCAAACAAAGCCACCATGTCCAAGTTCCTCCCCAGCCATTGGTCCTGCTGTGTTCCACAATAATTTCATCCTCAGAATGCATTTATAGTATTACGGTTGCCAACAGCTCAGACCAACCAACACTCAGATTTAAGACTAGCTCAAATGGAACGGGTGCTTTTGTCTCTCAGCAGTATATTTCAATATAACTAGTTCACATGTCTAACTAGTTATTGTGGCCACAGGGATATAATGTGCTGATTGGCTAGATGTAAGTCACAAACCCACTTTTGTTGCTGGTGGAAAAGTGACTTCAACCTAAAACCCACTGACAAAGCATTGGAGAGAGAGTGATATCCCAGAAGAAAATTGGCATGTTAGTAGATGTTGGTAAATAAAACCCACAAATGTCCACTGCCCTGTGATAAAGAAAACTTTCCAGGTTTAAAAGATCTGTGGTCTGTTCCATCTCTCCCATTATTAAGTTGTGTTGATTTCTAGAACTCTCTAGTCTTCAGTGTCACATTTTGTAAGATGAAAAAATTTAACCAGATTTCTAAGTTTAGTTCCACATCTGACTTTTAAGTTTTTACATTGGTTGTGCCTCATTAAATTCTGTTTCACTTTATGAGCATCACAGGACTCTTTCCACAAAAGTATACCATACTTATATTTGTAAACAGCTTCCATGACTGAATCTTTGACATAGTTCTTAGGACAACTGTGTAATCTATCACTCATTCAACAACCATTCTTTGAGAATCAGGCACAGTATTAGGCTTCGGTGCAGTAGTAATGACCAAGACCTTCTCTGCCTCAAGTTTCTTACATTCTCAAGAAGTCAACAAATAACAATACCAATTTCAGTACAGTGATAAGTACCATGATGGAGGAGTATCTACATTGGCCCACAGGCAGAACACCTAATGCAATATGAGACACCAGGGAGACTTCTGTGATACTGACAGTTCAAACAAGACCAGGAAGGTAGTGTTGCCCGTGTAAGGACAGGGGAAGGGTGTCTTTTATACTGAAGTTCATGTACCAGCAAGATTCTGACATTTATGCACTAAATTATGCAAAACTCATGTATTAAGTTTATACTTTAACATAAGGCCTAGGGATTTAGGGATGAAGAAGACATTTTCTCTGCCCAACTTAAGCCTATAAAGTGAAGATCTGAGTTAGATAATTTCCTGTCTTCACACTACTACTGGCTCCAGATATCCCGCTGCAAAAATAACATGAAATACTTTACAGGGACACACAGGCCATGTACTCCTAGTGCACTCTGCAGGATAGAAATGTCATCAGTTGCTATGACAACCTATTTGGGTTCTGAAGGTATGTAGCTTTTTAAATACTATCAATCAGTAGATAGATTTATTTTACAATACTCTATAACATTGACCCCACAGAGAGGAAAATATGGATGAAATAATTAGAGGGGCACTGAAGAAATGACAGTTTAAAATACCTATACTAACACCTTGAAAGTTTGGAAGCAGAGAAAAGTTTTTCTAACTACTGACTTCTGTAACTTTTAACCATATGGATGGCTTTTAAAGATACCAAAAATTCATATAGGTAGGAAATGTTTCTCAGCCACATTAGCCCACTGGGGACACTTATTTACATTGAATGTTATGAATAGAATGGATCCACAAGGTCATTGAGGCCAATCCCTTCAGCTCACAGATGAAGACTGTAAAATCCACACAGAAAAAGTAGCGCCCAAGGTTCCACAGACCTAGTGACAGACCTCAAACCAGAACCTGGCTCTCTCGATTTCTTTACCAACATTCTTTCTACAACATCAACCAGTTAAACCCCGATGACCTGTCCACTAAAGGGAGAGTACTTACAAATTTTGTAAGTTATAAACTGTATACTCATTCCAAAGCTTACGGTGTAATTTCAGATCACAGGAGTGCTCCATCTTGACCACTCCCTGAAGATGTGAAGAATGACTAGTATATTACAGTAAGTACCATTTTCCTGATAACTAGGTGATTCTCTTTGTTTTAATCCTTCTTATATTCTCTGATTCTCTGACCCTTCAGGGGGTCTCACAGATTTGTCAGGGGAAGCTGGTCACATTCTTGATAACAAACATTGATAATACATTCCTAAAAGATCCAGGTAAACATCTTGCCCCAAATTAATAAAAGATATACCAGACTAGTTCATAAATGAATGAATTACCAGTACTCTTCAATTTATTAATTTAAGAAATGGGACAGAGTATGTATTAGTTTGTGAGGACTTTCGTAACAAAATACCACAGACCAGGTACCTTAAAAAACAGAAATATATTTCCACAGGGTTCTAGAAGCTAAAATCTGACATCAAGATGTCAGCAGGATAATTTCTTCTGAGGCGCTTATCTTGCAGATGGTTGTCTTCTACCTGTTTTCTCATGGTCTTTCCTCTGCGCATGTCTGTGTCCTAATCTCTTTCTCTAAGGACTCCAGTTAAATTGGATAAGGGTCCACCCATATGACCTCATGTAACCTTAACTACCTGTTTAAAGGCTATCTCCAAATATAGTCACATTCTAAGGTACTTCAACATAGGAATTTGGGGGGGGAGAATAGCCCCCAAATACTCAGTCCATAGCAGAACTATATTTCTTTATCTTAAGAAAAATGTCTCAAGTTACCAGGATTTTACAAATTAGCACAAGAAAACTTTTTTTTTCCCCTGTTCAAGGCATGATTAAGGCTTTGAGGGGAAAAAAAAAGAAATCTCTGAAATGTCATTTTCCCCACCATGTATGTACTGCCTAGTACCCAATCCCCAGTACCATGACAAAATGGGCTGAGAACCTGGGGAATGTGACACAACAGATCAAGCAGGATGAAAACCAAATGTCACAAAACTAATGAATAAGCACATGTTATTGGGAAGTGGCACAGACTGAAAATCCACTGTGTTATCTAGAGTTGTTTTCTATATTCCATAAGGAAAAAAGGAGGAACTTTCCTACAAATAGTGCCCTAATGCAATATGAGACACCAGGGAGACTTCTGTGATACTGACAGTTCAAACAAGACCAGGAAGGTAGTGTTGCCTGTGTAAGGACAGGGGAAGGGTGTACCAGGAAGAGGCACTAGCATGTGTGAAGACCTCTAGGGGAGAGAGAATGTGACGTGTTTCAGTAAGTTTTGTGGTTAGAGTGGCAGGAACAGAGGCTGCAAGAAGGAGAGGACTAAGAAATGTAGCTGGGCCTCCTACTGTGTGCATAGCTCAATAGGATGAGGAATTATCTCAGTTAAATACAAGGTTATGTGGAGGGTATTATGCAAGTCAAATGACAGAGCAAGGCAGTACTAATCTCTCTTCTATAGAGGTAGACTTCGTGGGGTGCCTGGGTGGCTCAGTCGTTAAGCGTCTGCCTTCAGCTCAGGTCATGATCCCAGGGTCCTGGAATCAAGCCCCACATTGGGCTCCCTACTCCGCGGGAAGCCTGCTTCTCCCTCTCCCACTCCCCCTGCTTGTGTTCCCTCTCTCGCTGTGTCTCTCTCTGTCACATACATAAAATCTCAAAAAAAAGAAAGAAATAGACTTTGTACGTTAGCATCATAGAGAATAAATAATTTAACAGCCACATAGACCAAACAATTTATCCTATTCTGGACCTTGTGTCTGAGAAGGCATTAAGGAAGGCCCCCTTTAGCTATGCACAATAGGATGCCCAGCTACATTTCTTAGTCCTCTCCTTCTTGCAGCCTCTGCTCCTGCCACTCTAACCACAAAACTTACTGAAACACGTCACATTCTCTCTCCCCTAGAGGTCTTCACACATGCTAGTGCCTCTTCCTGGTACACCCTTCCCCTGTCCTTACACGGGCAACACTACCTTCCTGGTCTTGTTTGAACTGTCAGTATCACAGAAGTCTCCCTGGTGTCTCATATTGCATTAGGTGTTCTGCCTGTGGGCCAATGTAGATACTCCTCCATCATGGTACTTATCACTGTACTGAAATTGGTATTGTTATTTGTTGACTTCTTGAGAATGTAAGAAACTTGAGGCAGAGAAGGTCTTGGTCATTACTACTGCACCGAAGCCTAATACTGTGCCTGATTCTCAAAGAATGGTTGTTGAATGAGTGATAGATTACACAGTTGTCCTAAGAACTATGTCAAAGATTCAGTCATGGAAGCTGTTTACAAATATAAGTATGGTATACTTTTGTGGAAAGAGTCCTGTGATGCTCATAAAGTGAAACAGAATTTAATGAGGCACAACCAATGTAAAAACTTAAAAGTCAGATGTGGAACTAAACTTAGAAATCTGGTTAAATTTTTTCATCTTACAAAATGTGACACTGAAGACTAGAGAGTTCTAGAAATCAACACAACTTAATAATGGGAGAGATGGAACAGACCACAGATCTTCTGACTTCCAGTTCATTCAACTATTTGGTAGTGTTGATTAAGCACCTCTATGTGTCAGTCACTGGGAATATAAGGATGGATAAGAGAAGTGAGGATCCCGTCCTCATAAAGCATGTGTTCTGGGGAGAGAAGACAGACAACAGACATGTAAGAAAAGAATTACAAAAAAGAGAGAGAGAGAAAGAAAGAGAGAGAGAGACTGAGAGAAAGACAATAGGGAGCTTGACGCTATACAAAGCAGTCAGGGAAGGTCTCTCCGAAGAGGGTGCGTTTGACCTGAAATTCAAGTGTCAGCCATGTGAAGCTCTAGAGTGCAATAAAATAAGAAGTTTGGGGCACTGGAATCAAAGAAAGAAAGTGGGAGTATAAGGAGAACAAAGATGATTGTGTACAATGAGTCTGGAGCCATAGGCAGGGGCCACGGCACTTAGGGCCAGGAAGGCCAGGGTAAGCAGTGTGGGTTTATTCTATGCAATGGGAAGCTCTGAGAGGAAGTGATATGACTGGTATATCTCTACCTCATAGGTTTTTTTCACTAAAGTATATAGTGTCTTGCTTTATCCCATCATCACTGTTGAACTAGTAAGTGAACCAGGGTGAAAAACTTGTAAGAATTAATATAGCAAATGGCCAAGGATTCATTTCTAGTGTATTTCCCAGAAATAGGAAGGTTTTGTAGCTATACACAAATATGCTTGTGTGAAAATTGATTCTGAGAACCATCTGACTGGAGCTTAGGTGCTTAAACCACACAGTGCGGCTAGGCCTTGCAAATTCCAAGTTATAGTATCCAAAAAAGTGTTCCGATGAGGATGTTCTCTGCCAGGGATGTGCAGAGCCAGTGACTGTTTACAAAGATTATTCAAATACCAGCCCTTCTGCTCTTGGCTTTACGCTTTATCCTAGCTAGTCAATATGCAGAAGAAAAATGGTGAGAAAAAGCAGCTGAGATCTTAACAATGGCCCTAAACATATCTGGTCACTCAGGGCTCTAAATTGCCACTTTATATTAAACATGAATTCAGTGAGTTCAGGTGATGAATTTCTAAATATGCCCAAAGTGAAACTATTTTCTATCTATTCTAATATTTTCAACCCAAAATTTGGTTGGTGGAATGGGGGGCGGGGGGGAGAACACTAGGAGAAATAGGATGAAAAGTTTGGAGACTCTCATAACCCTACAACATGCCATTTTCCCAACTGCCTCCCTTTGCCCCACCTTTTCCTATAAAGGCATGAACTTTACAGTGAAATGCCTACACATTCTCTTCCTAGGCTTTGCCAAAAGCCTTCCTCCTATTTACTCGCCTAACCCCAAGCCCAAGGGATCCAAGTTCTACCATTAAAGATCAACCAGGGCGCCTGGGTGGCTCAGTCGTTAAGTGTCTGCCTTCAGCTCAGGTCGTGATCCCAGGGTCCTGGGATTGAGCCCCGCGTCGGGCTCCCTGCTCCGCGGGAAGCCTGCTTCTCCCTCTCTCACTCCACTTGCTTATGTTCCCTCTCTCACTGTGTCTCTTGCTGTCAAAAAATATATAAAATCTTAAAAAAAAAAAAGATCAACCAAAAATGCTATTGTTGCGACCTGTTTGAGATGGTAAAATATTGTTTACTGATAAGGAGTAACTGATCAGTTGGAAGTGGATCACAAATATGATTTCAGCCTCCAAATCCCAGAGAGTCTCAAGTTTGAGAATGACCAATGAGTTACTCTACCATATAGTTACACAGGGAGGCAGGAGGCAGGTAAAGGAAAGCTCCTAGGAGAAGCCTGTGTCAACTGGCACATCACGGGCTTAGCTGGAATCTCCCCTGCCGCACCCCTCTGCCTTGCTCTGTTTCTCATAGCTTCCACCCTCCATCACCATCAAACCCTTCTTGCCCCTCTCATGGTTGCTACTGAATGGGTGGTGTTGGCCAGGTTTTGTGAAACAGGTGCCTGCTTGATTATTTGCACCAATGTGATGCATGTGTTATCATGAAATGAGATGAACCATAACTAGTGCATCTGGACCCCAGGATAATAAGGAGGGAAAAAAAAAAATCTTGCCTTTTGACAACTAGAGGAGACAACTGTCACTTATAAGTGTAGATTTTTAGAACAGATCATCGAGGTAAGGCATTCAAAAGATGCCCTACCATGGAGGTGATTCTTAAATCGTTTCCTTAGTTCAACTCACTAATAACTATCTGACCTTTAAGGACTCTTTTTTTCTTCTTGGCATATTGTAACAAACTAATGTCCTTCAGTGACAATAAATTTGAGACAAAGTAAGGAACTAACCAACTGTGCCCCGTGAGGGGAAAACATCAATCACTCCCTGTGAGCCACTGCTGAGGGCTAGAACTTTTGTCCAAACTAAAACGCTCTGTGTTTTTGCAAGTTTGTTTTTATTAAACTGAAATTGCTTTGAGAATTCTCAGGGTGCTTTCTAGTTGTCAAGTAATTCTCATTGTGGTCAGGCACAAGGACTAGAATAGTCACATCGTTTGCTAATGCAAATCGCCTTTTTTGCAGGGTTCTTACAATGTACTTCACCAGAATGAAACAGAGGTCAACAATTATCCCACTTTTTAGCAAATCTGCCCTGTAAATAGAATCAAGATCAGCTTTGTTTTTTATCCACTCCTATGAACACTCAAAATTAACTATGACTGCCAATGGGGCTTAGTACCACCAAAGCTTCCAAGAAGCTACAGGGGAGAGATAAGACTCACAGCCTGAGCAGACAGCCCTATTGTCCTGGGTCTTTCCAGGCATTCTGTTGGAGAACCCCACTGCTGCCTTCTGCCATCCCAATCAATTGTGTGAAAAACAGAGCTCTTTGCCAACAAAAGCCCAAAGAAGCCCGCATCATCAGGGAAGCAGCTTCCTGTGGATGAGACACTTGCTAGAAATATGTGGCCCTGGAGCTGCAAGTTCGCAGCTACCTGGTGAGCTGTGAAAAGCAGAACCTAAGTTCCCATCTTACCAGGATGAGGCTTCTCATGTGTTACATAGAAAGGAAACTAAGACAGGGGTCCAAAGAAGTTTTCAGATACAACGAAGGCTTATTTCGTGCAAATAGTTACCGGCAGGTCACCGTCTCTACTGAGGACAGAACGAGAGGAATTAGGTTCACGCTGTGACAGCAGGGATTAAGGCATCCTGGAAAGTAATTTTCTAAACATCACAGCACCCTAGGAAAGTCTTTTCAGCTCACAATATTCTCACCGCCCTGAATTCACCCCACTCTCCAGCAAATCGTGGTCTACAGGAAACCATGCTTAAATTTTCTGTTCATTTTACCATAATTTCCAGACCATATTTTACAGAGAAAAATATTAAAATCAAATGGGTTTTATTTAACATAGAATATTAATGTTCAGAGGCAATTATAGTAAGATGGTTTAAAGCTTGGCCTTTGGAGTTAGAAAGTTGTAGGTTCAAAGTTGTAGACTCTGTTATTTTACATCTGTGATCTTGGGCAAATTACTTAACCTCAGTTTCCCCATGAGGAAAATAATAATGTGTAAAGGGCTTAAGAGAGCACCTGTTACACTAATGTGCTTAATAAATATTAACTGTTATTATTACTGTTACTATTCATTTCTGAACTCTACTCATGATGCAAAGAAAAATCTGGCTTAATTTGTTCCTGACAAAGAATGGGAGCCAAATGCCTGAATTCCCTGATAGGTCTCTGTGTTCTCATCAGCTCTGCATGTGCTGAAGTGCAGAGCAGTTCAGCCATTAAGGAGTTTTCATCCAGCCGTGTAGATGGGATCCAGGGTCCAGGAAGACACCCCTACCTTTTTCTCTAGTATAAGTTTCCCTCAGGGACATAATGAGAATCAAGCAAATCTGCGACCTCTTTGCTATAGCTGAGATTCATAATATAATACTCCCAACATGCAGTGATGGCCAAATTCACTGTTCTGGTTTCTCAGCACAGAATAAGGCCCATTGGTTTTGTCTACTCGATTTTCATCTATAATTGTACATTTCTGCTTTTCTCTTTTCACAGCATGCCCACATCTGCCACCTCAGATGTATCATCTCTTAGTATTCTTGTGACACAGATAGGAAAAGGAGCTACTATATGTACAAATTACATTTGAG
The DNA here is from genome assembly GCF_003265705.2 of Callorhinus ursinus. Classification (NCBI taxonomy): domain Eukaryota; kingdom Metazoa; phylum Chordata; class Mammalia; order Carnivora; family Otariidae; genus Callorhinus; species Callorhinus ursinus. The sequence continues at coordinate 24,230,618 of NW_027397085.1, forward strand.
GGATATTCCCCATTATCAGAATATTTACCAACCAGATCACATACAATTCCAAACTGACAAGGGTAGAGTATTCACTGAATATGAAGGATAGCCAGACAGTCAGCCATCTAGAGTGTGGAAAAAGGCAGAATATAGCTATTAACATGATGATAATAATATTGATATTAATTGATAACTTATTGAATGTTTATTACTATTGGTGTGGTGAGGGCCTTCTTCCCATGTTGCTCTATGTTTCCATATCAGTCCATAGGGAATAGCATTTTTTTTCCTGTTTCCAATGGATGAAGGGTTATTTTAAAGACAATTTCTGAACATTTTTTCTATCCTCCTACTCTCTTTTCCCAGAGAGAAGTGTTATTAAATGGATCCACTAGATCCTGAGACATTTTGCTGACCCTGTTTTTAAATGCTGGGTCAGAGTGCCATATATTGAAGAAGGGCTCTACTCTGCCCTTCCAGGGTATATCCCATGCAGTAAAGCACCAGGGGGATGCACAGGCCTGCCTCCCAGGCTTAGCCCCCTGCCTCTCATACTTTTTTAGCTCAGTGCACATGCACATGGTGGAGTAAGTGGACCCCGAGTTTGCCCTGCCACCTTAGGATCGGGTGGGATATTAGGAAGTCTTGTTTATCCTCATTTCCGGAACTACCACTTACACTTTGGTACTACTTACCAGAGAGTCCTTCATTGAGAGAGTGGGGCAGGAAAGACTAAGCAATATGTGTGGTAGTGGGCTGAATAATGCTCTCCAAAAATGTCTATACTCTAATGCCCAGAATCTGTGAATATGTTGTCTTACATAGTATATTATTTTCCTACAGCTACCATAACAAATTACCACATGCCAGTAGCTTAAAAGAAGAGAAATTTATTCTCTCACAGTTCTGGATGTCAGAAGTATAAAATCATGATGTCAGAGGGCAAGTTCTTCTCAGAGGAAGAATCTGCTCTATGACTCTCTCTTAGCTTCTGGTGGCTGCTGACAATTCAATCCTTGGCCCTCCTTGATTTGTGGACATGTCACTCCAATCTCTGCCTCTGTAGTCATGTGATGTTCTCCCTGTATGTCACTTCTGTCTCTGCATCTTTGCACGGCATTCTCTTCTGTGTGTCTGTGTCCAAATTTCTCTTGTTGTATAAGGATACCAGTCATTGGATTAGGGTCCACTCTCACCCAGTGTAACTTCACATTAACTTGATCACAAAGACCCTATTTCCAAATAAGGTCATATTCACTGGTACTAGGGATTAGGACTTCAACATATCTTTTTAAGGGACACAACTTAATCCACATTATATGTAAAAAAGACTGTAGATGTGATTAAGGATCTTGAGATGGGGAAATTATTCAGGACGATCCACATATGCCCAATGTAATCACAAGGGACCTTATAAAAGGGAGGAGGGTCAGAGGTCAAAGAGGAGAGGCTATTGACTGCAAACGGAGATTGCAGTGATGCAGCCATAAGCCAAGGTATACCAGCAGCCCCCAAAGCTAGAGGAGCCAAGGAACAAGCTCTCTTGGGGGATTATCTCATGAACGCTTCTAAACAGTCCTTTGCAGCAGGCACCCTTATTACTCCTAATAAAAAGCTGAGAAAAATGAGGTCAAGAAATAATAAATAACTTGTAGCTAGCAAGTAGTGGAGTCAGAATTTGAACTCATATCATTTTTTAAAATTTTTAATTGTTATGTTAATCACCATACATTACCTCATTAGTTTTTGATGTAGTGTTCCATGATTCATTGTTTGTGTATAACACCCAGTGCTCCATGCAATAAGTGCCCTCTTTAATACCCATCACCAGGCTAACCCATCCCCCCACCTCCCTCCCCTCTAGAACCCTCAGTTTGTTTTCCAGAGTCCATCGTCTCTTATGAACTCATATCATTTTGACTCCAAGACTTATATCTTCTCTGTCAGTAGGCCATACTCTTACTCTACTCATCTGTAGTCAGATAGGTGACTTCACTGGACACGGGAGATAAAAATTGGTCTATAAATGCTGCAAAAGTGCCATACTTGTTATTTGTCTTTATACAAAAGAAGTAGCTGCATTTACCTGACCACCTAAGGGGAGGCAGGGAAGGAAAGGCCAAGTCAACACCTTCCTGCCACAATGCTATTGTGAGATAATCAATCAGTTCAATAAAGCTTCTTTGAGGCCAATGAGCAGTTCGTGGTGCCAGGATCCAACTGGCAGAAGAATAACAGCCTTGGGCACTGCATGGGCCAACAGATTCTGGCTTATGAACCAAGCTGACCTTTTCTTCCAAAAACTGAATCTGAGAAAGTCATCTTCTCTTCTCCATTTCTTTGGACAATTTCTACACCGGAAGGTTGTCCAGTAAGCTCCATGAGGGCACCATGTCTGATGCTCACTTCTGCTATCAGGGCCTAACAAAGTCCCAAGGAAATAGGTGCTCCCCAAATACTAGATAAATGAAGAGAACAGGAGTCAGCTATGCTTGGATCCAGACCCCATTTCTACCATATATCAGCTGTGTTAACTTGAGTAATTCACTTCACCACACCTAGCTTAATACCATATCTGTGAGGCACAGATTTAAAATCTAGGCAGCAGAGTGCTATGGAACTCAGCAAGACCTTCTGTACATAAATTATCTCTTAATAAGTATCCATGACTTAGTTAATTGATGAAGGGATGGATAAATGGATGTTAAAGGTAAGCTGGATACATTTTTGTTGCCCCAAAGTGATGCTAATATTGCAAACATACATCTGTCTGCAAAGTGCCCAGGGAGTTCTGCATGCTCCCCTTATCAATGCTGTTGGACTCAGAGGGCCACAACTTCCCCAGGGGCTAACAGCTAGGCCATATTTACATGGAAACAAATTAAAAGTATGACTAGAATGATTTTATCTCCTTTTCACATTGGTTTGTGTGTCTGTGCATTTTGTGTGTGTTTCAGCTGAATATAGGAAGAAGTATAATCCTACTTCATGGAAAATTAAAAAGACAATGCAAGCTTGGAGTATTTCTCCTCTGGGAGGGTGCTCATTTCCTTTATTTCTCATCAAGATCTCTGTTAAGAATTTCATATGATTGACACTGTAAAGTCCCATTATGAAAATCAATGTATAATACAAGAGTTTAAGTGAGCCCCACCTTTAGTAGCAGTGTGTGAGTGTGACACAGAGGTCAGAGCAGTAATCAGAGCCTGGGCTATCACTAACCACCTTGGTAAAAGAATAAGGCATTTTGTATCCTTGAGTTTCAGCTCCTTTAGCTTTAAAAGGAGGGATTCACACTTGACCTTCACCTTGGCCTACAAGGTTTCATGATACAGCCTCTACCTACCTTTCTAAACTTTGGCCAAACCACTCTTCCTTCACTCACTCTGCCCCAATCACACGAGCCTTTTATCTGTTCCTATACACACAAAGCTTTCTCACTGCTCATGGCATTTGTACTTGTTGTTCCATCTGCCTAGAAATGCTCTTCCCTCAAATTTTCATATCACTGGCTCCTCCTTCTCCCCCCACCAGGTCTCAGCTCAAATGACTCCATACAGGGAGGTCTTTTCCAGTTGCCCAATTTAAAGGTGATATCTAATTACTATCACATGATCTTGGTTTGTTTCTTCCATAGTATTCATGGATATATAATATTCTCTTGATATTTATTTGTTTTTTATTGTTTGCTTCCTCTCTTTAGATTATAAGGTCCAAGTAGGTAGGAACCACAACTGTCTTGCCCATCACTGAATCCTAATACCTAAAACAGTGCCTGGCATATAGATGGTATTGAATGAATAATTTCTACGTTTACCCCCATAAGTTAAAATCCACTGCTACTCATTCCACATCTCTCTTCCCCCAAAGCTCTGTAACCAATAGTAAAAGTAGATAAACACTCCAATGGGTTCATGTGGTGGGAAGTTCCCAGCAGTTGTGCTCTGGACAAGAGGTTCTGATACAAGTACTATGTTTGGAACTCTACCTGATCAGATGTTAGAGAGTCCCAGGTGGCCACCTCCTTCCTCCCTCTCAGGCTGTGGATCTCTTCCTTGTTTCAAACCCAGTAGGGATATCACACCTATGAGTCACACGTGGTGAGCATCTCTCAAGAAGGCCTCTCTACTGCTCTTCCTTCTTTACTGCAAGCCTCTTGTCCCATCCAGCAGGCTCCTATACCCACAAGAATTCTATCTTGATTTATCCAAACTAGCTCTTCCTGTTTGAAACAGAACTGAGAAAGACTCTTATTATAAGCCAAGGGTGAAAGGGCAAAATGTAGAGAAAACAATCAATATATTTAGAAAGTAAAAATATTGAAAATGAGGAGACACTGAGATCATAGCTGTGTTTATTTTATGGCTATGGCATTATGAATGGGGGATGTAGGAACATAAGTTAAAGACAAAGTGAAATTAAATCAAAATTACAGATTATTAAAGGAGAAATTCTAGCACCCAAAATTCCTTACATCTTTTCTCTGCTATCAGAGGTACAATCTGAGATCTTTTCTCATATGGAGATTTAGAAAATATAGGACTGCAGTATGCATTTGGCGCTAGAAGAGGGACAGAGGATGAGAAAATGAGAATAAGAATATCATAATAATTGTTGCTATATTCATGAGAAACTCATTTCTATGTATGAAATGCTATTTGTTCATCTGATTTATCAGTCAGACTCATGAAGATTACAATAAATGCATTTCATGGACTGGACTGGCTATTAATGAAATATACTTCAATATTTCAATAAGATTTCTAGAATGAGGAAAATGTTCGTAAATTTTCATTATATATTCAATTGACTGCACCTCAACAAATGCACTTGTAATTGATATGGCAGCCCCCAAAATAGTAAAACATAACTACTTTGCTCACTGAAAGCTGCTTCTATTTAGAAATGATCAGAGAGAACAAATTATAAAATCCAGAGAAGCCTAATTACTATCTCTGGTTCTCTCTGCCTCTCTTTCAGTCTCTGTCTCTCTCTACATATATAATGTTCTGAATTTGCAGTAATATTGGATTCTTAAAATTCCGGGAGAAAAAATTTCCAGTTAATTGTGAGCTAGTAATAACTCAAGGAATGGAGGAAATAGCAATGGCTTAGATATAACTTGGGGTACAACATAATTTCATGTGAATCATCTTATATGTTAGATAACTATGATAAAATTGTACATGTAGGTCATGAATGTTCCTAAGGCTCCATATGCACAGCGATGGTATCACTTTAATCTTCAGATTCCCCTGAGTGCCAGGCATCTTGTTTCACACATAGTAGGAGTTTAGTCAACATTTGCTTCAAGAGAATACGAATCAGCACCCTGTTCCTCTGTATTAGCAAACTTGCTGTCCTTTCTCTCTGGTACCTACATATAGTAGAGGTGCACACTAGAGATTTTAATTCACTGGCACCAATTGAGAATCTCATATTTTATTCTTACAGCAAAGGTCTTAAAAAGTTATGGTATGTAGATATAAATGCAAGGAACTGTGGAAATATAACAAAAACATGGTTATTTGGATTGCCAAGACCTTTCCTAAATCTTGAAGAAATAAAAATATTCTGATAAAATAGTACAAATAAACAGTTAGGGTAGGTAAATCTATATAGGAGTCTCTCTCCAGGGTGAATTTACAAAAATGTGCACATATCTGTGCATGTAATAGATTCAAGAGTGTTTATACCGGGAGCTTATTTGTATTAACTACTCCCAAACTTTTTATGGAAGGAGGCATTTTCACATCTAGTCAAGCTTAAAAATTTGTGAATAGATTTTAAAAACAACTTGGGTATGTTAGATGACTAATATTTTTAGAGCTCATGCTGAAAAGACTTAATGAGGAATTAGCTATGAAGTAAAGCAAATTCCCACTTTCTCTTAACAACCTGTCTTGTACTCTGGCTATGTAAACAAGCATGAGCTCATAATCATGCCAGACTGAAATAAATCAGACTGGACATAAACATAAGAAGATTGAGGAAAAGCAGGATTTAATAAAAATGTTAAAGTATGTATACTAATAACAGATGTAGGCAGCTCTCCTCTTTACTACCTAATATGTTACCACCATTCCATCATAAGTATGAAAAATAGTAGTAAACACATTATTAAATATTTTGTATTTTGTAAAACTATAAATTGGCAAAATACCTACTCACTATTAGAAAATACAAAGTGAGCAAAATATACTTCATTGGTCTTGCTCTAGGATATCCGTTGCTGGCAAGGCACAAAGTCAGTGAGTTCACCAGATAGGTCACTGGATTTGGGTATGAAGAATGCAAAATAATCATATCCATGATTCCATGGTTCAGCTATTTTGATTATTTGTTCATCAAACCAGCCCACCTGCATGGTGATGTACTATTGCTAGTGGGAAGGCCGGGATTTAAGTCCTCATGGGACATGTACTATAAAACATGTACATTTTATTTCTTTGGATTATCTCAAAGGGAATCTGAGACATGTTCTTCTTACTAGCATGGGGAATGGGTTCTTCTCCATGGACAATTTGCTTATGTCTCCATCATTTCTAAAATAATACAAGACAAATATTTCTATAAAGTGAATCCAACAATGCTACAAAAAACCCCACCAAATAAATAATAAAGTACTGTACTTGACTGGAAGATGTTACAAGTCAGTTTACATCTCAGATACTGGAAAGCAGGCTAATTTTTCATTCATGCAGGAGCATTGATCAACATGAAACCTATCTTGAGCCTGTTTGAAAGAGACAAAGTGATGCTTTGATTTTTTTTTTTTTATTTGCAATATTAGGTTTGAGCAGAAGGCCTGATGTGGATTTCAGAAATGACCAAATGTATTATTTAGGCAAGTCATCTGTAAACAATCTCAGAAAACTTCTGTGCTTATCTCTTTAAATTGAGTCCCTGACCCTCCATTATCAACTACGCAAGAAAATATCAGCTCAGTTTTAATTTACCCACAAATAATTTCCCACGTCTTTCCCAAATCAAGATCCAAATATGCCATCTGAGTTTCACTGTCTAAACACAAACGTCATTGGGATGTAAATCATCAATTTTGGCCAAGGACCTCAGGTGAAAGGTAACAGACATCAAAATGAAGTACCAAACAAAAATTATGTGTTTTCAAAATGGGTGGCCCAGGTGGGCTTTATGACTCTAGGGCTCTTCATTTACATCAAAGGAATAAAGATGTTGAGAGCTAAAAAATAAGGAGAGGACTTTTACAGTAATTCACTGGATAGAGCTACTGCCATGAGGCTGCCTTCTTTCCTTAAGGGTAAGGGAGGGGTGAATCCTTCAAGGAAACTACTTGGAGAACTTGATAAATCCCTGGAGTTTGAGAGGCAAAGTAGATTGGGGTATGACTTCCCATTTCCTCCTGCTCCCTTTTCCTGTCATCCCCCTCTCCCACCTCCAAATTCTAGAACAGGGTGGGAAAACTTCCTCTGCAAAGAGATTGAAAAAATTTTAAGCTTACAATCCATGCAGTTTCTTCCATGTCGTAGTGCAAAAGCAACCACTGACTATACATAAATGAATGGGTGTGGCTGTGTTCTAATAAAACTTTATTTAAAAAACAGTCAGCAACCAGAGTTGGCCCATGGGCCACAGTTTACTAGCACCTTATCTAGAGGATGACAGATATCTTGGGCAGCAGAGCCAGGAGAGTGGCTGCAGAAGTGTGGTCAGCCTCCTTGAGTGCAGATCTTAGGCAAAGGTGTTTGAGGGTTTCCCATGGTCCAGATTAGGACAATGTTGGGAAGACAAAGCCAGCCTGGAACTGCTCAAATTGTGCCCAAAAGGATTACCTGGGAAGGCATTAGTACTCTACCAGGGAGACTTTTGTGGAGGGAACTGCCAGAATGGAAGGATGAAAGTAGGAGAGTGTGAGTGAGGAATAAAGAACCCTACTAGAGGTTACCTTACAGCCAGCCCAGCTGGAGTGGAGAAAGAACCTAGCAATTGCATTGAGACCTATTTGCCCTTAAAATGTCCATAAGATTTTTATTGCCTCAGAATACCCTGAGAGGGCCTCCCCATGAGCTTTCTGCTCAAGGCAGGGAAGACATTCCTTCAGTGGATAAATTTTAAAGGAAGCTTGGAAATCAAAAGTAAACTGGCATTTTGATTACATTTCTTCAGTTATTTGCTTCAATATAACAGATACAGAAATATCCCCTCCCCAATGGCTATACATGAGAAAAGAAATTGATAACTGGAACAACTATCTGGGTTATCAACTCAGTTACATAATACTCCCATGGTTGCACCAATTCTCCACTGTCCGCTAAAGTTTAAGTCAGCTTCTCACATGTTAGCAAGCATCAGCATCACCTGGAGGGCTTTTTAAGACACAGATTGCTGGGTCCCACTCCCAAAGATTCTGATTCACTAGGACTGGGGTGGGACCTCAAAATGCACATTTCTAACAGGTTCCCAGGTGATATTGATGCTTCTGGGTCCAGGACCGCACTCTGAGAAACAGTGGTTTTAACCCAAGCCTGGTTTCCAACTGTGACTTGTCATCTCAGGTACAGGACCTTCCAACATTAGCTGGGCACACTGTAATGCTTTAGTTGTTCACAGGGATCATTAGTTACTCTAGTTCAGTTTTCAGAGAACAGCTATGGCTTCAAAATTATTCATTTGTTTTGCCAATACCATCTACCTCTTCTGGTATCATGGGCAATTTTCCTCAAGGAACCTGGATTTTCTGGCCTTGCCTTTCCTTTATTCACATAAAACATGAAGGTAGTTGCCTGCCAATATCAAGCATTTTACACAATGTCACCAATCCATCCAGTGCAAGAAAGGATATTGAAGGGAGTTTACTGACATATTGTCTGACATTGTCATGATCCATGAGTGGCAGAAAATAGACACCAGTGAGTAGGCAGATTTCCATCTGGCAAGAAGATGGCTGTAATGAGCACCAATATGAAATGACAGATAGTAATAGAAACTAGAAAGTCGATGGGAAAATTAGTTTTCCTCATTTCACATCTGCACGACAGGGGGAGCTGCCAATCAAGGTCTCCAGAGAGAGAGGCTTATCTGGGTTCCCAACCACGTGCAAAGCCATGTTCTCCTAAGTTAAAAAAAAAAAAAAAAAAAAAAATCATGGGAAAAAAATAGAATCAGTCTGTTAGAGAGCTTTAAACAAATGTGGGGCTGCGAAACAAGCTGTCACAAATTGGCACAGAGAATGCAGAAAATCAATGTGAAATGAAAGCTGCCTCTCCCAACAAAATAAAGCCAGCAATTAACTCTTCCTGTCCTTGCTGCAGCCTACAAGCCATTTAAACACCAGAACGCAGGTTGCTAGGGAATGGGCCAATGCTTTAAATACACAGCCTACTCTCTCCTATAGCAGGGGTGAGTGAGTGGGTAAGAAATAGGCATGCAGGTGGCAAGGAAGAACCAACTTGGTTTTCATATACACATATCTAAATATATCCAAATATATATATTTTATATACATTTCTATACACACATATGCATACGTAAATATATGTGTATGTATATATGTATGTGTATATATATATACACATACATATATATGTACACACACACACAAACACACTGAATGGGCACAGGAGCCTAAGAACAGATATTTATTTTTTTTTAAGATTTTATTTATTTATTTGAGAGAGAGAGACACAGAGAGCATGAGCAGGGGCAGGTAGAGGGAGAAGCATACTCCCCACTGAGCAGGGAGCCCAACAGCGTGCTCGATCCTAGGACCCCGAGATCATAACCTGAGCCTAAGGCTGACGTTTAACTAACTGACTGAGCCACCCAGGTGTCCAAGAACAGATATTTCTTGTGCTTGCTGCCTAGACTGAGCAGGAATGACACAAGAATACAAAAGTATTTCACAGAGTCTTAATATTTGCCTACAGAAACATACTAATCCACCACCACTTCAAAACACAAATTAAAGAATATAAGAATTCAGACTTGCCATATGTTTGGCTGTTCATTTGTAATTCTGTTTTGAAGGACATATAAATGAAAATAAATAAAAGGAGACAACTAAAAATTTACAAAAGCGCTTAATGGCACTCCTTAAAAGACCAGGATATTGATATATTTCACTAATGTTTCAAGAACAGTGTTCTGAATCAATGTAAAAACAAGTACAACAAAGATGAGCTATAGTTCTACCAACAGAATTCAAAAGGGTCATTCACTGGAGTATCAACATATTTGTAAAAGTGAAAACTAATTAGTATGTTTATGTGTAAGCACCGTATCAGTCAGGACACTTTCTGCTTCAGTAACAAACATCCAAATCTCAGTGGTTCAGTATACAACCAAGATATACTTTGCTTACACTACATCTAGTGTTGGTCAGCAGTGAGACTGTTAATCATTGTCATTCAGGGGCTCACAGGGATGAAAACTCCACGTGGATATGTATTTCCATGCACATCAAAGGAGAAAGAGAGGAAACACAGAAACTCACACATTAGTTCTTAAACTTTCTGTCCAGAAATGACACAAGTCCTCATTTTCATTGATCAAAGTAAGATTTAAGAGCTCATACCTGAAAAAAGAATTAAGGAATGAAATCCTACTGCATTCCCAGAAAAAGAAGAGGTAGAAATATGCAGTGAACAGCACCAGTGACAACCACAATCACTCCCATTTCTAGCTGGAACCACTGCAATAAAACTCTTAACCGGTCTACCTGTTTCCACTGCGGGTCCATCTCTAACCTATTCACATAGCATCCAGAGACCATGAAGTTTTTTGTTTGTTTGTCTGTTTGTTTTTTAAGATAAATATTCTGGTCTTATCATTCTCACGCTTCAATATCCTTCAGTCGTTTTGCATTGAACTTACAATGAGACCGAATATCTTAACCATGAGTTTACAAGGCTGTGTATGATCCCATCCCTGGCTATATCTATGACTTTCTCCTTCTACTCATTATTGATCCAGTGAAAGCACTTCCCATCACCCACCTCATTCATATCCACATTGGTCTTCTTTAAGTTTCCTGAATTTATGAAGCTTTGTCCATGCGTTATTCTCTCTGCTATTTCCTTGTAACGTAGCTTATTTCTACTCATTCCTTCAACATCAGGCTTTCACTCTCTATCATATCTCTCTCACAGACCTTACTTTCTTCTTTATAACAATTAACATGCTTTTAATTATAAGTTTATAACTATATAGTTATTTACATGTTTATTTAATATCTCTTTCCCCTCTGTAAATTCCCCAAGGGAAAGTATGTTTTTTTTTCACCTCTGATATAGCACTTAGCATACTACCCGCCATACAGTAAGCACTCAACTATCACATGAAGAAATGAATTAGACACACTTTTGTTAATGTCTAATAAAATCAACAAATCAGTTAAAACATGTGTAGCACAAAGCCACTAATCTGGGATTTAAAGTGAAAATACAAATGTTAGAATTAAACATGCCTTTGTATCTTTGTCTACACTCCAGAATTTGTACAGAAGATTCACATCCAGTATGACAAATGATCCTTTGAATCCACAGTAGGTAGGTCAGTTAATGAAGTTACCATTTTACAACGAGATAATAGAAGCTAAGAGAAATGAAGAAACCCGCCCAGTATCATACTGCTTGTATAAGAGGCAGAACCAGAAGGTGAATTAAGAGACTTCTCACTGTACATCTGCTTCACTTTGCACATGCCATCCTGTCTCTTGATTCAAGAAGGTCAGCCTTAGAAGTATTCATGTGGGACAGTGTTAATGAAAGGAAAATTATTAATATAACACCTGGGCCACATTCTGTATAGATAGGCAGAGAATGACCTTCAGTCTCACTAAGCATTTCAGAATCTGTGCCCAAAGGAATTGGTTGGGCAAAAGAAGAACTTCATTAAGGGTTCAACTTTATAAATATGTCTCTCCTTGATATCTCTAAGGACTTTGAAAGTTTTACCTTTAGATCATGCCAAGGAATATTTCTAAGAAGTCTTTATGAAATACCTCTGGTATTTGGTAGGGGTTACATATTAAGCTATGACCACATTTATTCAAGAAATATATTTTGAGCACTTACCATATGCCAGAGGCTGTGCATGATGCAATATACCAGGTTAGCTGGAATCGTCAAGAGGATAGGCCTATGTTTTAATGGGAGCAAGGAGCACAGTAGAAGTGCAAAGTAGGCCTGAGTGGAATCCCACTGGAGAAGAAAGAGGCAAGAAGTGAGTGAGCAGTAATTGTTGGGAGTGGGGGTGGGAGGAGGCTCACAAAGGCATTGACCACCTTGGAACAAGAGGAAGAAACACGAAAGGAATGGAAAAAGGGAAAGGAGGATGAGAAATGTCACAATTGTGTCCCAGGTGTGATGAATCAACTTGATCCTGGTTTGAGAAAAATACTGTTATAGCCTGTTTGAGTTCTTCTCATGAATTTGTTTAATGATGTAATGACTGAATTTTCAGCTCCTGTACAATTGAGCTCCACTCCCAATTCCCAAGCACAGGCCCTTCCAACACCAACTAGATCTAGACCCTATCTCCCTCTCTCCCTCTCCCCATGGATTCCAAATCCAACCTTCCCCTTTTTCCTTTGAACACATTCCCATTTCCAGTGCCTACCACAGGGTGCCCCCAGTGCATTCTTCTCCGTGTTCTCAAAAAGAGATCTAAAATCACCGTTAGGTAGGCCTGAACCAGAAACAAAGAAATCCACCTGACTGGGCACATAACCATGATAACTTATCACACACACAGAAAAGGTGCTAAATAGATTGTCTATAATTCCATTCACATGCATATAAAAGAGCTGCATAAAATATTAAATATGTATAGCCACTTGCTTGGAGATAAATGATAAGACTCTTTAGTCTGGACAAAAGAATTTTTTAAATATGAGATTAGGTAATGAATATCCTCGAGAGGCTCTGTAGAAGATAGTGCACATTCAGAGAGAGTCTACAAGCTAGAATCTAATTTTAATTAGGTCATTGCTCCAGCAATAACCAAGACCTTTGGAAGAAAGAGAAACTATTCTTTCTCACAAGCAAGGAAAGGATCAAATCACTTCTGAACCTAAAACCTTCATAACCAACAGAAAGGGCAGCTTGATACAACCAAGAGAATTTTTATCAGCATGCCTATACTTCACACCCAATATATATTTTTTATAATTCTCCTGGCTGTCCCTAACTTGATGATGTCTGCCTCTAGCAATCATTTATTTGCAATTACTTGCTCACAGAGCAGAAAATGTCCATCTACCCTGTAACCCACTTAGTCTGTTGCAATAGGCAACCCCAGAGGGAATCTGCCTGTTGGGAAGGTGGGAAGGAAGCTACCCTCAGAGAGGTCCTCCATGACTACCATGTATGGAATACCTGCATATATCCATTATTGCTTATCACTCTTTGAACTAGCTTTATTTTTCTCTGTGGCATTTCTACCCCTCATATACTCACAAACATGCACATACACACACACACACACACACACACTCATACACACACACATATTTTTTTTATCTATTATATCTACCAGAATGAAAATTTTATGAGAATAAGGTCTTTGTTTAGTTCATCAGTGGGGTTCTATCTTGACCAATGAACCCCAAACATAGTAGGTGTTCAGCAATTATTTGTTGAATGAATAAATATTTTTCCCTAGGTTGTTGCCTCACAGCATGGCTAGGAAGAAGAGATAGTGTAACAGGCCAAATAAAAGTCTAGAAATAACTTCATTCTACTCTAAATTACGAAGGCTGAAAATGTAAATAGAGACCTTGGTATGGTGTGCACAGACAGCTGAAACTGCATGAATTAGAGCTCTGGGGTTAAAATGGAAGTTGCCTCCTCGGGCTCTTCTACGGTATCCAACTCTCAAATAGGCCTAAAGTTGAGGATAAAAATCTCAAGAGCATGTATTAAATCCAAGACAACATTCAGAGTGAATTAATAAAGTAAAAGGTGAAAATTAGTAATGAGAGGAAAACAATAATAGAAAAGAAGTTCATTTATTTTAAGATTTTTTTTAAATTAATTTATTTGACAGAGAGATAAAGAGAGATCACAAGTAGGCAGAGCAGTAGGCAGAGGGAGAGGGTGAAACAGGCTCTCCACTGAGCAGGAAGCCCGATGTGGGGCTCGATCCCAGGACCCTGGGATCATGACCTGAGCTGAAGGCAGCCACTTAACCAACTGAGCCACCCAGGCGCCCCAGAAGTTCATTTATTTTAAAAGCTCTTTCTTAAAATTTGGCTTTTATTCTGATTATAATAGATGATGTGGTCTATATAATATTTGAGCTTAAAAGGGTGGGAAAAAGTAATGGAGTGAGTAGAAATGCCAGCTTTGCTAGCGCTGTGTCCTTAGACCAATTGTTAAACCTCTCTCATATCAGAATTGCTGACTGGTTAATTAAATGGGAGGGGTCACTAATAAATTCCTAATATATAGGGTTGTTGCTAAAGTACCTATCCCTTATAGGCTGGACTGAAATGTCCACTTGGTGGCAAAGCTCTTTGCGGATCATATCTCAAGGAGCAAAGATCCACTTTGAGAGCGACACCTACAAAGTCATTTATGTGAGTGACAGATGTTCTCACACTCCCTTTGCTCTGCCTAGAGACTCTGTGCCTACCTTGTGGCTTATGCACAACTCCAAAACCTGTAAGTTCCTTGATTTCCTTTTCAACAAAGCAAAGAGTAACCAATTCTTTATACTTTGAAGGGGTAAGAAGCATCTTTACTCACTAAAACAGAAGGGTATCACCCTGAGGTATTTGTTCTAGTGTGGAGGAAGGAGTTCAGACTTAGATTCAGAAAACAGAGCTTGAACCCTGACTTCACTACTAAGTATGTGATCTCAAACCAATTAATTATCTTCTCTCAATGAACCTGTTTCTTCATCTGCAGGATGGAGATAGCAAAATAGCTCCCTCATGAGGTTGTTGAAAAAACTGATAAGGATACTATAAATGAAAGCTTTGCAGTTGGTAAAGGGCTTTACAGATGTAAACTATCTTAATCTGGTGAGCCTGGGGTTGTCTTTTGTGATAACAAGAATACCCCTTTACAGTTTACCAAGCACTCTCATGTGCATTAAGTCATCTGGATGCAATCTGAGCTTCCATGATTAGTTCTAATTCTATGAGGAATGGTGGGGGTTTTTTCTTCCCCAAATAAAGTTTCAAAAACATTTTAGAACGTGTCTATTGTCATTCCTTTCTTCTCCCATCCACTATGTAATAACTGAATATCTCTTATAAGTACCACATTAAACTAATAAATCTAGGAGATATTAAAAAATGAGGATATCTGGGGCGTCTGGGTGGCTCAGTCGTCAAGCATCTGCCTTCAGCTCATGTCTTGATCCCAGCGTCCTGGGATCGAGCCCCGCATTGGTCTCCCTGCTCTGCAGGAAGCCTGCTTCTCCCTCTCCCACTCCCTCTGCTTGTGTTCCCTCTCTCGCTGTCTCTCTCTTTCAAATAAATAAATAAATAAATAAACAATCTGGGTGGCTCAGTCGTTGAGTGTCTGCCTTTGGCTCAGGTCGTGGTCCCCGGGTCCTGGGATCGAGCCCCTCGGGCTCCCTGCTCAGCGGGAAGCCTGCTTCGCCCTCTCTCACTCCCCCTGCTTGTGTTCCCTCTCTCGCTGTGTCTCTCTCTGTCAAATAAATAGATGAGATCTTTAAAAAATAAATAAAAATAAAACCTAAGCTGCTTTGCCGGCAACATTTAAAAAAAAATCTTTAAAAAAAAATGAGGATATCTTCCTATGTCCTTTGCAAACACACATATTCATTCATTTAGTAAATGTATATTGAGCACTTACAATGAACTACACAATAATATGAACAAACACAAAGTTCAAAGTAAGTTGTGTAAATGAAAGAGAACAAATGTGACCTTAGTACCACTGTACTACCACAGAGTGGTCAATAATGAGCTAAGAACACTAAGAAATGTACCAATCTCAAGTCCCCAGTTACCAGTCTTTTACAATGCCTAGAAATCTCTGGAAATATATGCTCAAGAAACACCTCTTGCCACTAATTTCACAAAGGTATTTGGGGTTTTCTGGGATTGGTTACCGGTGCAACTGGGATGCTTCAGTGGTAGAATGGCCATTCAGAATATAGGAGGTACCCACCCTAGACACACACTCAATTTACTACATAGGGTCTTTTACAATCAACTGAGAAGGAAAGTCAACAGCTATTCAGGTCTTCAGAAGAGAAGAGATTAAGAGAAGAGATTAATAAATGCTGCTCTTAACTGAGTCTTTCTGCCAATCCAGTAGATGTGTACATTTTCTCCCCTTCTGTCTATACACATTTCTAAAGGTACTGTCTCTCAGTAACAGCTACATGCTGTGAAAACATTATAAGAACAATCTTTAAAATCCCAAACAATGATTACTAGAAAGTGCAGTCTCACTGTTGAGCACCAATATTTTTAATGATGAACAGATGGCATGTGAAACTTTTGAAAAGCAACTTTAGCCTTTTTTAAAAAAAAATACCCTTATATGATTTGAGTGTTAGCAACATTTCTGTGCAGCACTGAGCACTACTCATAATACAGGTGAGTGTTTCAGAGGCAGACATATACACTCTTACAAATTTGGGACTGGGGTCAAGAGTTGATTCTGTCACTTCTGAGCAACTGGATAAGTAATACATGAACTTGGCAACATATGGTGGCCATATTTTCCATTGTGAGAATGGGAAGCAGAGAAAAATCATTCTATATTGATGGAGTGGCATAAAGCAGATGTCTAGAGGAAACAGTGATTTCAGATGGAAAGAGCATGATGCTATTTGGTCCATTCCACTGATCATCAGTGAAAGTGGAGTAATATTCCAAACAAGAAAAGGGAGATACACCCAGAAGAAGTAGAAGTGGATGTGAAGGAAACAAAAAACAAATCCCTATGGCTTGATTCCAAGAATATTACTGACAACTACTTAAAAGTAAATATGGAAAAACAACAAATACATAGGTCATGTTCCTGATTACATTTTTGTTATCAAGGTTAGTGGATATTGTGCAATATATCCTCTTCACTGAAGTCCTCAGTACCTATGAGTAAATGAAAATACTTTTCTGAATTTCTGCACCTTATATTTTACCTTACATTTTATTGAAAGGTTATACCCTCAATCAACATTTCCCTTTAGTGACAGCTATAATCAAGGCAAATAATTTTAAGCTCAAATAGTATTATTTCACCATCAAGTGTGAAGAGAATCATGATTCATAAGTTTGCTGATTGTTTATTCCCAGCTGCAAACATCATCCCCATCAGCCATAACAAAAATTCTAATGCCTCACTTATCCGAGTGTCAGGCTTCCAGCAATGACTCCAAAAGGGAATGAGCCTCTAAACAGGCAAAACAGACACCACAAAATGTATACATGTGTTCATGAAAGGTTCATCTTACAATTATATTGACTCTTACTTCATCTTATTTTATATACCTGATTATTTATTTACACATCCTGAAACTTTAAAGAGTAGTCAAGTGACCATCATTTAAAAGCAAAAGCTGGAAGACAGAAATATAATCCTAGAAATTGGCCACAATTAGCATAAAAGTCCATTAGCTTAGTAGCGTTTAGTCTCTACACTTTAAATAAACAGTATGACAAATATTAGTAAGGCCAAAAGAATTATTCAGTAAGTCAAACTTATCCTGAGTCATCAGAAAAAGTTATATTATGTTCAGTAGATTTTGTCTTAAGATGAGAGCAAAGTGGGTACTATACACTGGAAGATTTATATTCCAAGTAGAGTTTTATCTTAAAGTTACTTGGAACTACATCTGCGTTGAACACTTTACCACGAGGCAGTTGTGTATTCAGAAGTAATGCAGCCAGTGCTCCTGTTTCCTACACATGTTCAGTCAGGACAGCAGGGAAGGGATTTCAAGCATGGGCTAGCCAATCTTCGTTCCCGCCTTCCTCCTCTCTCCAGTGCTGATGCCTTCCCTTGGTCTCCTCACCAGCTTTTCACACCTGCAATGGTGCTGAAAAGTGCATAAAACTTGTATGTCCATTACAAGGAAATGATGGGGACCCATTCTGAAAGGTCTGAATACATTCAGAAATGAACCACCATGTGCTACTTGATCAGCATGGAGAAGCGGGTGAGAAGAGTGTGAAACACAGAAACTCTCCATTTTAAGTCCACTCCCATTTCATCGGCTTCTCCTTTCTCCTTCCAGTTTTTCCCTGGTCGGGGGCGGGGGGGGGGGGGATGCTATCTTTCCACTGCAGAAGGACTAAATCCAGGGGAAATCATTGTTTCATAAATGTCAATTAATAGCTGCCACGTTTACTATTTTGGTTTTTCTGATCAAAGAGATGTCTACAATTCACCATTTTTAATGAATAGATTTTTACATATTTATAATATTGGTTTTTAACCCAGTGTTTCAAGCCCAACATGATTGTTGCTAAGCGTCAGTCTCAGATGGTCTTAAAGGCAGATGACATAACTGGTACCAAATACAGGATGAGCAAGATAACCCTAGCATGATAATGCCTTTGAAAATTTCTAATGTATGACTCTAATTCAACTCTGCAATGAAAAGCTATCAGTCACCATTTACTTTGCAAACACCAAATCGGGAACCTCATGGGCTATTGTAAAGTAAAAAAAACAACAACAACAACAACAAAACACACACACACAAACCTCCCCTGAGAAAATACTGCAGTTTTAGGAAAGCAATGTTTTCAGCTGCTGTAATCATTCTAATTACTTTAGAATGTTTCTTTTTTTTCCCCCTTCACCCTCTAGGGCCTTTTTGCCTTCAAATCAGCTACAGAAACAAAGCAATTTAGCACAGTAAAAAGCTTATTAACACATGATGCAGTTCAGTGGCATGAGAAAATGCTATGGAGAAAACAAGGACTCTATCCCATGAAAAAAAGTTAGATCTGAATATTTCAAATAAAAGAAGCTGACCTGAGGAGTGAATAACTTAACAAGATGTGAGAAGAAAGGTCAAGACAGTAGCTCCGACTGCAGAGAAATATCAGCAACACAGGATGGATGATGACCATTTAATTCCTCAACTCGCCCAGCAAATGCGGTTTACAGCCAAGGTGGACAATTTTCTAAATTCTCTTCTATCACCTAAGAGAGTCCCCAGGCTCTAGTCAACTGTGGTCTCTTCTGCTTTTTTCAAACTCATCTGTATGACACCAGGGAAGGTGAAACAGCCCCATTCATCCGTGGAAAGTGAATTTGAAGGCTTCTGCTTCTCTGCAGAGGTAACAATAAGGAAGGATGAGGGTACCTGCCAAAGCTATTTTATCAGAGTACAGTCAGAACAACCTGGTGCTCCCTACCAGAGAATTCTCAGGGCTTGGAACAGAAAGAAAATGATGTATGGAATAATATGCAAGATGTGCACAAGTGGGACAAAGCAATGTCGAATTTAATGTTGACCATTGTCAATCTTATTTTCTTGACCCACAACCTGAATGACTCAGTGCACCTCCAAAATACAACATGAGTAAATTCTCAAGTCAAAGACATAAACATCCATGGTCTTGCAGTGGATACAGAGATAATTTGAATAAAGACTTTGTCTCCTTAAGAATAAATATTCATTCTTGGGGTGCCTGGGCAGCTCAGTCATGAAGCGTCTGCATTCAGCTCAGGTCATGATCCCAGGGTCCTGGAATTGAGCCCCGCATCGGGCTCCCTGCTCAGCGGGAAGCCTGCTTCTCCCTCTCCCACTCCCCCTGCTTGTGTTCCCTCTCACGCTGTGTCTCTCTGTCAAGTAAATAAATAAAAATCTAAAAAATAAAAGAATAAATATTCATTCTTTCATTTAGCATTTGGCTATTGTGCATCTACTGTATGTTGGGCATGGTGCTAGCTCTGGATATGTGAACATGAACAAAATAAATTTTGTTTTCTTGGAGCATGTAGTCTAATATGGGAGAAAGGCTATAAATCTATTCAATATTCATCCATTCAATGCATGTTTATCGAGCAACTAAATATAGTAAGCTCAGTAAGAGGAGCCTAAGTATGATGTCAGAGGAAAGGGGTGTGGACCCAGGAAGGCTTCCCAGAGTTGCTGACATCTGAGCAGGCTTCTAAAGGTGAATTCTCTATTACCGTGAATGGCATTCTAGGAAGAGGGAATTGCACTTGCAAATGAATGCATGCATGAAACTGGCACATTGCTGGCCACACTTGCAAATGAATGCATGCATGAAACTGGCACATTGCTGGAGCATAAAATGTATACGTGAGGAAAATGGGAAAAAATTAAATATACAGACAAGTTCTATGATATAGTGCTTATCAGTGTTGGAAACACTTTGATGACTGGTTTATTCTTTTATCTACATTTTGTTTGATTTGAATACAATTTCCTTGGCATATTTCTGAAAGGAGTGATGAGGATCTGAAGCTACAACTTCTGATTCACACAAGCTAAAATTCTCAGTATTAGACACTAACCACAGGCGGAACAGCAGGGATACTCTTATTTGGTGCATTTTGTAGGGGTTATCTTTGGGGAACTTTAAAAGGAAGAATGAACAGTCCCATATTGATATTTTCTGTCATACCTGTACAAAGAATCTACCTGAAAAACTGTCAACAGTTTTATCTTTGAAAATAAAATAACTATATTCAGGACTGTGGGATGTCCTCAAATTCCCCTAATGAACTCCTTATCCCTAATCTATCAGGATGATCTCTTTATAGATATCCTCCAAAGGAATCTTCCAAAGCCTCCCTCAAGAACACACTCTGTCTTTTCATGGCCCTCATGGTCACAAAGTTTACTACAGAACACTTAGATTTATCTTAGCATAATTCTACTTCCATCTCAGGTAAGTCCCTCTTCTTCCAGGACATGAAGGATCTCTTTATCTACCAATCCCCTAATTTTCATCCAAAATCGAACCCAGTACATAAACACAGCCTAAATAATGACAGAGCTTCCTCCCCATGACTTCCTTGTCATCAGTGGAAACAACTGAGGAGTGTGGCCACAGAGCTGTCATAAAAGTGGGACGCCTAAGGGGATGTATACCTGTCTGGAGGACTTTAGGATAAACTGAATCTACTTTTAAGCACAAAATATATTGAGGGCAGAAAGCTCTTCTGGCAATACCCAAAGTACATATCACTCTCTCCCTGGGTAGTAAATAAATATTCACTCTGAAGCCAAGCACCTAAGAGAAAGCCTGCAATTAATATAGCAAATTCCCATTTCATGGACGCTTGCATTTTCTCCTGTGATGAATGTTAGTGGAAGATCGATGCATGTAAAAAGTCATCTAAGACAAAGCAGTCATGTGTCTATATGCACTGAAGTGGAGAGAATAGGCCAAATAATACACTGGTCCAGCTCAATCTGTGTCTGGTCATTAGCTATTTACTTGAATAATTTAAAAACACAGGTCTGTTCTGCTGCCCTGACCAGAGCTAAACCTTAATGAAGTTAATCCGCCAGCAATGACACGTGTGAAATGATTTTAATGCACTTAAAACATTTATTTAAATTACACATTAAAGTAAGAAAGACATAAGAGAGGATACAGTCAATAAAGCTGGATTCCAAAGCTGTTAAAAAAACAAATAAAGGAGGGGGTGGGGGGATGGGTTAGCCTGGTGATGGGTATTAAGGAGGGCACGTTCTGCGTGGAGCACTGGGTGTTATGCACAAACAATGAATCATGGAACACTACATCAAAAACTAATGATGTAATGTATGGTGATTAACATAACAATAAAAACTTTAAAGAAAATTAAAAAAACAAAGGAAAAAATAGTACAGATTGGCTTTAGCATATCTGTACACATCTGAAACTAAGTAATTATTTCTCTAACTTGATTACAAAAATGAAAACCACTCCGTTACAAGCTAGCTACAAGCTTTCAGTAGAACAGGAGTTTATAATGGCTAACACATGGTACCTGAGAAATTAAAAAAAAAGATTTAAATCATATAAACCACTTATTAATAACCTGACAAAGAAAGGAAGTAGATTTGGTATATCTTTTATTTGACTATATATTGATTTATCCATATACACATCAGTCTTATTTCACTCCCATGTCTAGAATTCCTTAGCTATAAGTTCTTCTATTGCTTTTCACTATGGATTTTTCTTACAGCTCTAAACACACCTCCTCTCTAAAGCCCCGTGGCTAGTGGTGTTCCTTGCCCTGGGGAAGAAGAGAGAAAACAAAGAAGGAGGGAAGGCCATATCCTTTGAAATTCATGAAAACATCCTTAAAACTCTCCAACAATGCATGGAAATCTGGATAGATACTGCGTGTTTTTTTTTTAATTTTTTTTCAAGATTAACGCCCCCCCCAACAGATTTTATATGATGATATGTGTGTAGGCAAGAGGAGACACATACACACACTTCCCCTAGTTACAGTGCAATGAGGTAATGAAAACAAAGTCTGTAAAAAAAGACATGGGAGAGAAAATAACTCAGTTAACTGTACAGAATCCTGGCATTGTAGAAAGAGATTTACCAGCTGTGGAGGGATGGAAGGTTCTGTTAATATTGTTCTCTTTCTCATGTCCCTACTCATTTCTGAATCTGGGGACTTAGTGAACCCTACATGACACTTTTAGCACAGTAGCCTGCAGAAGACTTATCAGCGGGATGTTTTCTTAGCACTATGAAAGAGTTGACTGATTTTTAGATAATCTTGCTAGAGGCCTAAACTTAGGGAGGGCTTCTCCCCTCCCTTCTTCAACCTGCAAAACCTGCAGGTTAGGTAAGTTTAGAGATAAGAGGGTTAAACCAAGGGTCATAAAGCGATGAACTATGGACTGACTCTGGCCCCAGAGATTTTTGTTTTTTACTTTTGCAATAGAATTAGTAAATTCCACATAAAGTTCCTGATTTGCACATTCTGTTGAAAATCAGAGTGGTTATAGTAGCCGAATTTCCTGCCTGGTAGCCATCAGCTCCAGTTTAGTATCAGCTTTAGCCAGGACATAAATTCAAAAGGCTGCCACAGTCTTCACCACTCCTTACAGTCTGACACCCAGCCACTTCACTCATATCTGTTATATCCAGGATCTCCATAAACACTTAACTGGAGGATGTTTGAGTTAAGATGACTAAGGAACTCCAGGAGAAAATAAAAAGGAAAATAAGTTCAATAGTGGATGTTTCTCATGAACAGAGAAAGGCTCTTTGAAGGATGGCCAAAACAGGAGAGCTAAGATTACAGGCATATAGGAGCAGCAGGGGAGGAAGTGAGTTGGGTAAGAAGAAAAACCATTCCCCAAACTCCACCACCACATCTGATATTGTCCCAAATCTGAATAGGCAGGTATATGGATGCACCGAGGCATCCAACAAAGGATATTCTGCTGGATTTACTCTGTGAGCTCAATGGGCTAACAGAAGGACTGCTTAATTAGGGATGCACAAGGAGCCCAGCAGTATGGTTACACTGCACTGCTCATCTTTATTTTGTTAGTGACAACTAACAAAACAGATACTTGCCCGGTGAGATGGTCCTTCCTAGTTTACAGACTTCACCATATCACCATCCTTATAGGCTTCTAGCAGAAAACCAAACAGACCAAGAATATTAATATTGCAGGACATTTTTAACTGAAAAAGTAGCCCTCACAGGAAGGATTCATATCCTACTGTAGAATACATTTCATTTGGAAAGGTATCGACTGATACATGACCCTTCTCTCAAGAATCCCTGGCTACTCTGTACATCAGGGTCCTTAACTCATCCTCCCCTGTTCTTTCCTTGTGCAAACCAGAACCCTCTCCTTCTTGCTCTCACTCATTTATTGCATAGCATAGCATTCTTCTTCTGAATGACACCTGGGTGCTAACCTCACGCCTGGATCCCAGGGGCTCATTTCTCCCTAAAGGAGGTCTTATCAAAACATTTTCTCAGCAAGGCCCAGCTCTTACTATACAGGAATCACTACACTAACTACCAAAATTATAACATTTTATCCATATCATTACACATGGATCCAATATATTTCTTTCTGATAAAGACTGTGCCTTCTATCCACACAGTATAAAATGAATGCTATTGGAAACATGAATCAGCAAGAAGCTAAATCATAAGGAAAAGAAGAGTACTGGGATCCAGATGTCCCAAAGAATTTATAACGAGAGGAGTAAAGAAAGTAGAAATAAGTCAGAATGAAGAAGGTTTAGCTAAGAAAAAAGGCTTCTTGTGGCAGGCATCTAATATTGGGCTTAGAAAGCACATCTTGGGGCTCCACTTCTCCATTTTCAGATGGGAACATTAAGACAAAGTTCTTGGTAACAAAAAGACAAGCACATACAACTGGTGAAATAAGAACTTTCTTTCTCTCACACAAGAGCTGGGGTAGTTCTACTTCATAAGCCTTTCTGGTACCCAGGCTCCACCTGTGTGGTGGTTCCACCATCACCTAGGAAGTTGGCCTCTTCTGCAGACTAGCATGGCATTGTCACATCCATGTCCCTGAGCAGGGGAAGAGAGAAAGACGGGAAGTCCAGGTCAAGCATTTTGCTTTTAAGCAAATCACTTTCTGTCACATGTGCTTACATTTCACAGGTGAGAATTAGGTCACGTTTCCACACTTCTCCACAGAGAAATATGCAACTGTAGGCTCCGGTGATTCAGCTGAAATGCTATTGTAATGAAAAGAAAAAGGAACAATACTTTGGAAGAGACTGTGAACCGACTGCCGTAGATCTCAAGAAGGTAAGATACTTGCCAGAGATCGTGTGCTATTCTAACCATTTTAGGATCCTAACCAAGAGCTTTGGCACTCTTTTCTCTGATATCTCTTTCCCTGAAGTGCTAGGCAAAGAATACCATGAACAGAAGAAATGAGATTTCAGGCAGTGGAAAAAGAGATTCTGAATGAAATCCTTCCCTAAGAAGGTCATAGCTGGCCCATCTGGATGTTGTCAATGCTCTCACCAGGAACAAAGCTGCAATGCACTGAAGTTTGCTTCACAACTGATCTAAGAGGCATTGCAATGGATGCATTATTGCTGGGGAATGACATAGAAATCAGTGTGGAGCAGGAGACAGAGCAGTCCCGAAGTGAAAACCCTTGAGAAGGAGGTTTCACAAGTTTTTTTTGTTTTGTTTAATTGGGTAGAAGCTAAGAAAGCAGAGTAAAAATAAACCTGTCCCCAGTGGAAAGTGCAGCATGGAAAAGAGATTGTGGTAATGAGGGCTACAGACGTATCATTCACATTAGCTGAGTAGAACTTTATCAGAAAAAAAAAAAAAAAAAGCTATTTTTTTTCTTGGGAGAGCATGGAGACCACAAGACTGGCTGCAGGCCACTGAAAGAAATAAGAGTCAAAGAAGTTATCACCCAATACCTCCTTGCTTTCCTTTCTACCACACATGGGCAAACTCCAGTTCCATTAGCAAGGAAATGAAAAACTAAAGGTTCTTGTGTGGAATCTCATTCTAGCAAAAGAATTTGAATCTATAAAGATATTTGAATTATTTTCCCTTCTGCCTTCCATCTAGTCTGCACCACAACATCTAGCAGGTACTATTTTATCTTGTGAATTTTTCTATCATTTCAAATATGAACCTTGCTATCCATCTCATCCTCACCTTCCCCCCAGAATGCTGGATTTTAATGTCTTCAGAGGTCAAAGTTATTTCATAATCTCTCCCATGTCCCAGAGAAACTAGAAGAATGCATCGGGCATCATTCATTGCCATCCCTTTCAAAGCTTCAGGTCCTGATTTTACACAATGCTTCCGATCTCAATCATTTCTTACTGGAATCCCAGCATTTCATTTTTGAAAGGGACTTTGCAGATGGGATTAAGTTAAAGATCTTGAGTTGGGGAGATTCTCCTGGATTATCCACCTGGGCCCCAAATGTAATACTAAAGATCCACATAAGAAGGAATCAGGAGGGAGAATGTGATTTAATAACTGAAATGTCCTCTGGAATGAGACAGCCAGGAGCCAGAGGCCGCCAGAAGCCTCTAGAAGCTGTAAGAGGCAAGATACAGATTTTCCCCCACAGCCTCCAGAAGGAACCAGCCCTGCTGACACCTTGATTTTAGCTCCTTAAGACTCATTTCGGACTTACGACCTAGAGAACTGCAAGAGAATAAATTTGTGCCATTTTAAACCACTGAGCATTTGATAATTTGTTACAGCAGCAATATAAAACTCATACATGTATCCTCCTAATTACCAATGTAATCACATGGGTGTTATAACCAATCGTATTTTACCAATTATCACATATAAATCAAACAGGAAGATATGATTTGCCATCTGTAAATGCCTGAGCCAGCAGCTCCATATCTACAAATACTTCCTAAAGATGCTTACATAATGGGATTTCAAGCATTCTGTTAAAAAGAATGAGAAATACCTACAAATGTTGACCTCCATGCTGTGATGGAGATGATACACCATGGCAACAGCATACATACAAGAATCAAGTATATGTCTCAAAAAGCTTAGAAGGATATGCACCAAATTGGCCAGCATGTTTATCTCTAGATGGTAGGAGTATAGGATGACCTTCCTTTTTTTTCAATTCTATACTGGCCTATGTTTCTTTTTAAAATAAACATTTATTATTTTAATGATCTGAAAATGCATGTCGATTTTCCTATCTTGGACAAAAGCCAGGTTTTATTTGCCCAAAAAAGATTTAACTTAACCCATGATTTTTCAGGACTAATGTACTTGCCAGCCCTGTGTTGGACTCTTCCAGCACCCCACATGTCAAGGTCCTTCTGTTTCTATCATGTCACTACCAAAAGCACCACCAGTCTGATTCATGGGAGAAATGACGGCAAACTGAAGTCAGGAGTGCCAAAGAATTTAATATAGGAGCCTCCATTTTCTCCCTAGCCCACCCAGTTCTATCCTGTTTTTCCGTATGTTGGTCCGTGACACCACCACCTACCCAGCTGCCTAAGCCAGAGTGTCCACACTGTTTTTAATCCTCTCTATCACACATCATTCACCAAATCCTCCCATTCTATCCCCTCAGTTTCTCTTGAATCTACTCCTTGCCCTCCATTTCCATTATTATTAGTCAATTTAGATCAGGTTACCTGATTATTTCTTCATTTCTTCCCCAAACTAAAGTAAGACCCTTCTAGCTGGTTGATCAACTATAAATGGTGCTCACCAGACTCGCCTCCTCAGAGGCAAAAATAAATGAATAAATAAAGTCACTGCCTCCTTCTTAGACATCTTCACAGACTCTGTATTCTGCGCCAAGAGCCCTCAAAGGCCCTGGAAGAGATTTTCATGACCTGGTCCTTCCAAACTTTGTCTTCTTGTTCTTACTATTCCCCACCCAGACCTCTTGATCTAGTTGTTACAATAACACAGAACTTCTCCCATTGCCACACCTTTAAACATGGTTCTTTGGCTGCTATTCCCACCTGGTCTATCCAGTTCCAGTAATACCCCTTCACCCTTCAGGTTTGGACACAGATGTTGCCTCCTCTGTCATCTGAGTTAGGCCCCTCGGTCCCTAAACTCATAGTACCTCATAACCTACCAAAGCTGTAGCTGCAGGCTAGAGCATCTGCTGTTATGCTGTAATTAACTGCTTATGGAATCTGCAGCTCCACCCCTCTCCAACTTATGAACTCCTAAAGAAAACACTGCGTTCTATTTATTTATGTATCCCTCAGCATGTGGCACAGTGTCTGGCCAAATGGGCAATTAATAAACTGCTGCCAAATGAATTCATAAATAAATGGGTGAACAGCTACCTTTTACTGGAGGCTTACTCTATAGATGGCAATGTGTAAATATTTTCCAATTGAATCCTTACAAAAATCCTATCAGATAGGTTAATACTATTATTTGCTTTTCATAGATAAGGAAACTAAAGCACAAATGGGGCTAAATAAATTTCCCAAATTTACCCACTTAGAACTTGCACAGAAACTGAGACATTCTGACTCTAGGATAATGATTTCTACATTGAAGTGATTGAACAAATGAACAAATGAATGAGTGAATGAATGAATGAGCAACCTCCTGACCTCTCCAGTTAGTGTCCAACATGTATGACTCTGGCCTAATTCTTAACCTCTCAGTGAGATAGCTGTGTCCAAACCACTGTCCTTTATTCCTTCTTGCTTTGATAATGGGGTGAGAAAGTGAGGAGGGATGTTATTAAACAGAGCATAAGGTGAGAACCCACTGACAGCTCACGGGAGGAGAGGAAGGGGAGGTTTGGGGTTATTAAGGAGCGTGTTAATTATTCATTAATAGTAAGTTGTGGCTCTTGCCTAGTAGCTATCCCATAAATGGCGTGACAGTAAAAAAGAATAGCAATGTTTTTGATCAAGTACTTCTTAAATCTAAATTAGCACAGCCTCCAAGGTGAATTTCAATTCCTCACCACATTATTAACTTCCTGGCAGTTTTTACACAAACATCAATGCCATGGAACCTAAACTAAAGAGAATGTTTAATTCCAGCAGAGTTCGCTAACTGCTTGGTGACATATATAGAATCACCAGCTTCTGGTTGCTGTGCTTGGTGCCCAGGAACATGGAACATTTAGAAACCTTCCCTGATAGATATGCAGAAGAAGCAGATAATAGATCCTCATCTTATAAGAGAAACAGAAGGCCTGAGAGGCTGTCATTTGGGCAAAGCTGCTCAGAAACTTAGTGTTTGACTCTCATTTCCCAAGAGTCTTGAACTACATGCCTTTCAGTCATGGTAGAATCGAGCAAACAGGGACAGTTTTGATTATGCCATACCTCAGAAGTTGGTATTTCAGACTCATGTTTGAAAAAAAAATATTTCCAAAAACACATCAAAAGCCTAAAACCACTATAAAATACAGAGAATTTGGGTCAAGCGAAAAGTAATAAATAGGAGGCTAGTATTACCCATCTTGTCAAAGCAGAGCAAAGCAGGAATTTGGGGTTGCAGTTCCCAAAAACCACTGCAAACTCTCTCATACCTCAAAGGGAGAACTACGAAGTTTCCATCACCAAACAAAAGAGAGAAGGTTACGGTTAGTTAGAACCAGAGAAGAAACTCTAGTAGAATTCTCTGTATTTCCCAAATGATGGCATCCATGAGGAAATGGACTGTCCCGTTTTTATCATTAGGACTGTGATGGATAGCTGATGGAATAATGGAATCTTCTCTAGTTTTTCAGGATCATTTGTATTTTCTTGAAAAGATATTTGTTTCTGCGTCTAATGGAGGTAATGCCAGTGATCAAGGGAGTTGTTACAGGTCATTAGCCAGCTCACCTTCAAACTTTATTGCCTTATAAATACAATTTATATTCCCACAAGTAAGAATCTGTGTGCTACCTACTCTCCAAATAGATGCCTAAGGATTAGCTGCAGATTCCTTTTTTTTAAGATTTTATTTATTTATTTGACAGAGAGAGAGAAAGCACGAGTGGGGGGAGGGGTGGTGGCAGAGGGAGAAGCAGGCTCCCCGTTGAGCAGGGAGCCCAACATGGGACTCCATCCCAGAACCCTGGGATCACGACCTGAGCCGAAGGCAGAGGCTTAGCCGACTGAGCCCCCCAGGTGCCCCAGATTAACTGCAGATTCTTTCCTTTATAAACAACTGATCCTACAAGCTACAGAATCCCAAGCCTCTTAATATATGGGAAAGGCAACTGTGGGAGAAGTACAGCAGAAAGACTGTTATTTCCAACAGGACTCACACACTAATTCAGATTCCTTGGCTCACAGAGTTTTTAAAACCTCCTGCCAGATATGATATCAAACATCCTTTATTTTTTTTAAGATTTTATTTATTTACTTCAGAGAGAGAGAGACAGAGGTGCAAAAGAGAGCATGAGCAGGGGGCAGAGGGAGAAGCAGGCTCCCCACTGAGCAAGGAGCCTGATGCGGGACTCGATCCCAGGATCCCAGAATCAAGACGTGAGCCGAAGGCAGACATTTAACCAACTGAGCCACTCAGGCATCCTTCAAACACCCTTTAAACAAAGTTTTACTAGGGAAGAAATGCAGAAATCCAAGTAAGGGGGTTGCAGGGAGAGCAGCTGCCTACTCTGAGCACATTCTCTATGAGTGGCCATTCAACTATTTAAAAATTTAAAATCTGTAGCATGTTACAATGGTTCTTAAGACTAACTAATGGAACATAAGAGGGGGCAGCGTTAAAGCTAAAGCATTAGACTGGCAGAAAAGAAGCCGAGGTTTGGAACTCTTCTCTGAGTTTCTTCTCCACCAAATATTAATGCAGGGTCTGAGGCTTAATTCTTTTTCTGTCTGTGTCAACATCAAAATCAGGGTTAGAACATTTGAGGAGGTGTCACAAGGCACGCACAGTGGTCTGAGCTTTGATATCAGCTCTCTGTGAGGCCCTGAAGAATTCCTTTACTTCTCCTTGTTCCAGCTTTCTTGTCTGTAAAGTGAGGAGGTTGGTCAGGTCCCTTCTGGCACCAAGATTTTGTGAAGACTATTGTTCTATCAAATGGAGCCAAAGTAAATTCTGCCACCGCTAAGTAAGTAAGTGAATCTCTCAGTGCACACCCTGTTTGCAGGGAAAGCAATTCTGGAAGCCATAGTTACTCTCTTAGGCCAGTAAGAATCACAATCATTTTTCCTTCAGTCTGGGTAGAACTAAGAGAACTAAGAGAAAATTTGAGGGCACCCACATCAGACAGGAATGACCTCAAATTTCTCTGTCAGGGGCTTTTTATACCCTCTACTGTGGCTCCTGGCAGCCCTGACATTGCCACCCCATCATCATTTTATTCCTCAGGGGACCAGGGTCTTTTTCTCTCTTGTCTTCTAGCACCCTCTTTGGAACTAACCTAATGTACTGAGAAGTCACACTAAAGCAGAGATTCCCAAATATCCATCACCCACAAACTGCCTTCATATTATCTCCCTATCTTTGTACTCCCTATATATAATTTATATAATTATCTATTTAGTATTTTCTTTTCAATGGACACACTATTTTTTAAATTTTTTATTGTTATGTTAATCACCATACATCATTAGTTTGTGATGTAGTGTTCCATGATTCATTGTTTGTGCATAACACCCAGTGCTCCACGCAGAACGTGCCCTCTTTAATACCCATCACCAGGCTAACCCGTCCCCCCACCCCCCTCCCCTCTAGAACCCTCAGTTTGTTTCTCAGAGTCCATCGTCTCTCATGGTTCGTCTCCCCCTCCAATTTCCCCCCCTTCATTCTTCCCCTCCTGCTATCTTCTTCTTCTTTTTGTTTTTAACATATATTGTATTATTTGTTTCAGAGTGGACACACTATTTTTAACTACTACCAACTTAGTCTTGTTAGAAATCATGCACTTAACAGGCTATGTATGTTTTCTTATAATTCATATTAAAAATACATAACAATTAAAATCATATGTTCATTGGTGAATCGCCTAAATTATGTCACACACCCCCCAGGGGTATGAATTTTCTACATGCGAAATGTTTCATTAGAGTATGAAAAACAAATGCCTTTTACCAGGGGTATTGGATTTAGGTTGAATGAAAACTCCTAACATCTTTTAAGCTACTTGCTATTGTCTTCTAACAATGTGCATTCTGGAGGTGTCAGGGGATGGATGGAAAAAGTAAGAAAACATTTTACAGGACATTAATCTTAAACCAAAGGAATGGAAAGATCCCTTAATTGTGGCTCTAGTCAGTTTGGAGGCAGGGAGCTCTTCTCCACGCCCCTGAAATAATCATATCATAATGGCATGGTAATAATAACAGGAATGACTGTGTTGACTACTGCTAGAATTCAGAGAACTGCCCTATCTTCCTTCCCCTGATTTGTATTCCTGTCTGTACCACTGGCTGCCATATCATACAGAGGACCTGAGAGACCTTTTTCATGCCTGCCCTTATTTCATCTTTAAAAACAAACAGTAGGGGGGAAAATAGCCAAACCAAACTCAATGCACCGTGTCCCTCAGGCCTCAGCACAAAACCCCATTTCATGCTTCAGAGCCTTGACTATGACACGGTGCTCAGGTTGCCAGGCAGGGCGGGCCCTGGGCCCCAGATGAGTTCCTGCCATGGACTGACTGAAGCTAAATGGGCCCTGTGGGGCAGCCAGGGCGCGTCCTGCTGGTGCACAGCTGCCGTTCGGCTCCTCTTCTCTCCCCAACAAGCAAGCAGAGAGAAGGTTATATGAGCTATATACCTGGCATAATGGTCCCTGGGAACGTATCTTCCAGGATGGTGGGGCAGCTCTCAATTCCAGATTGCTAAAGTTTAACATCCCATTTGGTGAACAAGCTGGCTTTCGGCCTCTTGCAGGTACACCTGGGTTCAAATCCTGTCTCTGCCAATTACTGAACTCTATTATTTTAAACCAGTTACTTAACCTCTCTGAGCCATAATTTCCTCATTTGTAACTGAGAGACTCAAGAGTCTCTCCTTCCTAGGGTGCCTTGATGATTCTGGTGGAATGAATGGAAAGCCCTTAGCACCATGCCAAGTGCACAGTGTAGTAGTTTCTATCACTGCCCTAAGTAATTACTGGAAACGCAGTAACTTACAACGGCCGGCCACTTATCTCCCTGTTTGCATGGGACAGGAGTCCAGGCAGAGCATGGCTCAACTACGTTCTCTACTCAGGGTCTCACAAAACCAAAGTCAAAGTACTGACTGCACTGAGTTCTTATATCCACTCTCCTGGAGAGAATCCAATCCCCAGCTCATTCTGCTGGTTGGCAGAATATTCAGTTCCCTGTGGCTATAGCTCTGAGGTCCCCATTTCCGTACTGGCTGTGAGCTGGGGCCACACTCTGCTCCTCGACACCACCGGCATTCCTTCTCCCCTTTCGTGCTCCATGCAGCCACAATGCTGCTGGGAGTCCTTCTCAGAGCCCTGTGTCTGCCTTTCTCTTCTATGTTTAAGAGCTCGTGTAATTGGGCCCACCTGGATAATCCATAATAACCTACTTATTTTAAGGTTAACTGATTAATAACTTTAATGTCGCTGCAAATTCCCTTTGCCAGGTAACACAGTATTTAGGAGTGTAACATCAGACACAAAGGTCATGGGGGCCAAAATTCTACCATCATAATTACTCCATGTTAATTATCAGTCATAGGCTGGCCCTATATAGGTGCACAGTCTATTTACTATGACTGCCTACAAAACATAGAGATTAAAAAACATAATAATAATCTCTCACTTTGGTTTATACAATAGCTCCTGAGTAGGGGAGGTAACATCATTATCCCTACACTACAGAGGTTAAAATGTATTAGAATTTAGGACCTGAAAAGATTCCAGGGTGTGTTGAAAAAGACATAGATTACTTTTCTCGGTGGGGGCTGATTTATGGCAAGAACAGTGGGGCTGTAAGTTGTGGCCCCCTTTGCGGGCACACAAGATGACTTCTGAGACATACATAGCAGTGTCTGTCACAGAAAGCCAGATCTCTCAGTCATGGCTCTCCTGGTTGCAAGCAGTGGAAATCCTCTTGATAAAACATAAACAAAAAAAGAGGAAAAGGTTTTAAGACTTAATATTAAGGGTACAAAGAAATATCATATGACCTATAACCCAAGAACAGAACCAGGAACAAGAAAGCCTCAGGAACCCCTGTGGCCACTCCTGCACGGCCACTCACCTTTGAGTATCTGTTTATCCTTTACTCTTGTCAAATGTGCCTTCTTGACAGTCCTACACCGCCTGCCCCCCACTTTCCCTCAAATCCAGAGTTTACCTGGCTGTAGTTCAAGTGCCCAACTTGATAAGGGCTTCTAAGATCAGATTCTAAATGTGAGAGGGTTAGTTTAAGTAGCTGCCCATCTGTGTTCTGATCAACCATAGCCAGAGTGGCACAGTCCTGCAGGGTGGATGTTGCTGCCAGGCTCAGATGTGTGCGTAAACTTGTGAAGTGGAGGACAATTCTCCACGAGGCAGAGACCATGAGCTGGTGGACACTGCCAAAGGGCCTTCTCAGCATTCTTCACAATATAGCCAGAACCCCAAGGACCCACTCTCCCTATATATTTTCTGAGCAATCAAGTCTCCTTGCAAGTGTGGGTCTGACTAGGTCTGATTGCCACCATCCATCTGATGAGGCAAGAAACTTGTGCTGAGGAACCTCTAGGTGACTACTTGGTAGCCAGCCCACATGCGGCTGCTGCTGGTTTGCACTCTGCTGAGTCACTTGTGACTAGGGTGGCAGGACTGGTTTCCCTCTGGATTCACAGTGGAGACGCCTGAGGTTATACCAAAAAGACCTCCTTCATGCTCTTCCCTCAGCAAAGGGCCACAGGTACAGCAGCATCTTGAAGCCTCACCGATTGCCCACAAGTGAAGCTGGGTCTTTACTCCAGGTACAGGAACTCCAGATTTCTTACTCTTCTAGTTCATGCTCTCAGAGACGTGACTGGAATTCACAGAAATATCTCACAACCACATGCTCTGTTTGTGGCAAATAATGAGAGCTAGGGCTGTTAGGGGACAGAAGACTAGCTTAAGTAATGTCTGGCACAAAAACTGGTAGTCTGGCCGCTTGATAGCCTTGCACTCCTCTTTGGGATCTGCAGCTCAACAAGACTCTGAAAGTGAGTCTTCTGAGCACTAGTGAAATCTGTGACAGGGGACTCAGAATTGGAGATGTTAGCATAGTTTCAATCAGAGGCCAGCTTTTACATGACTAATCATAAAATATTAATTGCTAATCTTCACTGAGCATTTATTACTATCAGGTACTCTTCTAATCCATGTCCATGTGTATGTGTATGTACGTATATATTCTGAGTAGGTAAAACCTGTATATGTACAACATACATTAATTTAAAAAGTATACCTCCTTCTATCCCAATCTCGAGATCCCTTTCCAACGTCAAACTTTGTCACCACTTCGTGTATCATTCTAGCAATAATGTTTGTTATCAACAATCATAGATCAATAGCCCATTATTTTTATACCAGTGGCAGGATAATACTCATACATTTCTTCACCAGTCTTTTTTACTTAAATCTGAGAATTGTTTCAACTTGGTATATACAGATGTGCTTTTGTCTTCATAACAAATAGCAAATACATAAATGAAATTTTAAAAAAGAAGATGTCTAATATGCTTTAACTGCTCTACAGACTCTAATCCTTTACTGGGTTGTCTCTTGACTCTAACTTGATGCAGATGAACACATTTATTTATATCCTGAGAAACTCCACAGTCTGATTGCTATTCACATCCCTCTGCCTTTTACATTACCTGCAACACAAGGATTTTTCAAGGAAATAACAGAATAGACTAATCTCAAGCAACTAATAACGAATATTGATCCTTATTGGTATTGTTCCTGAAGATGCATGCAGTTTGTATCACCTGCATTTCAAATGGGAATAGGAAACAAGTGAGGAAAGAAATGTTCACCTGGCATGGACTTAATTAGTTTACAACTGTCTTTCTCTTTCTTTCCTTTTTTATTTTTTTCCACCAACTAGAGAACTTTTTAAAAAGTTCCCTATTGATCTAATTAGAAATAGGGATTAAATAAATAAGTAAATATCAAATAAATAAAGTGCACATTGGGAAAATGTAAGACAATTTGGATGACCTGCTTGAGTAAATTATCTTTCTCTTTCCCACTCCCTCCAGTACCAAATAAATTAGGAGCTATAGCAAATCAAAATGTCTCCAAGGGAAGTCTTCTAAACTCTCTCACAACAAGGAAGTTTGGGTATAAACAGAGTTGTCCCAGGAACTGTTAAAAACAGCAAATGGAAAAGCTCCTAGGACTGGTAAATTCACTGCCGTGTTTGTGGTAATGACAACTTTTCATCACGGAAACAAGTAAGTGAGATGCAGGGGGAAAAAATGAGGTTTTGTTCTGTTCTGAATTAGCTTGCACCCAGTTTTGAAAGCAGCTACTAATGACAGCCACTAAAAGAGCCAGAAGTAGGGTGTGTTCTATGGAGACCATTCTGCCCAGACTGCTTAAAGTAAAAATAAATAAATAATACATCAAAATAGCATGGAATTTGTCTTGATATGACTGCAAGGCTTCTGATAACTAGCTAGCATTGCCTACCAAATGAAAGATTCATCTGTTTATCTCCAGTTGTTTTCTTTGGAACAATTCCTATCCTAAAATAATTATAAAGCAATTACTTGCCAGTTTTCACTTTATTGGTTACTACTTTTACTCAAAGAATAGTAATTACTACATAATTACAGTACATGGTTATCTGAACAGTCTTAACTGTGCCTACGAGCAATAAATTATACAGTCAGTGTGGCTCTAATTACGTATTCTACAGAGCATAAATAGGTCATGACTGTGTAGTTACATGTTAATAAGTCCTTCTTTATTTTTCAGAGACTAGTACAATAAAATGTCATTTGCTCCACTTCCCTCTGGTAATCTCTAGAGTCATGCACATGGCTGTGCCTGGCATTCTGAAAGCCAATGCACTACAGTGTGCATTCAGTGTTGCCCACCAGCTCTCAATCTCATTCAAGTACACTCACTAGGGCAGAGAGAAATTAAGAACTGTGAAGTAAAAATCTGTTTCTAACCCTTCTTTTTAGCGTGTCCTTTTTGATGAAAACTCAGCAGCAGTGGCTTAGATTCAAGAATCGCAGGTGCATAAGCTTAAAAGTGCCACTACAGCCTTACCTACATATAATCACTGCACCCAAAATGCTTGGATTCAAAAGCAGGAGAGAGGCTTAAACTTGATTTGGGGCCATTAATTTGTTGTGTTCTTATGAAATCATTTTGTTTCCAAAAGTGACCGTAGGGAATCAAGTATTTGAGAACAAAGGGTTTAGAAATGCAATCTTCTAACAGATCTTTTTAAATTTTCTCTTTTAAATATAGGACCGGATTTCATAAAAATCTGAGTTGCATGAAATCAGTATGTACTACCAAACTAAATCAAGCCCATCCAACTGCATCATACCTGTTTACTACACATAATTCAATTGAAGGGAGCGCATGGAGAGAAAGAGCTTCAAGGAGGTAGAAGACAGAGGGCAAGAAAATGGCTCTCCCAGCAGTTACTGATGAACTCTGAGAGGTGCCACACAGGGACAGATCCTGACATGCTCACAAGAGGTGGGGATGAAATGCAAGTAGACAGCTTAGCAACATGCCCTCCTACCCTCGGCCACATAGCCTCTCCAGAGGCAACTGTTCTCTGAAAACTCATTCCTTTCCGGTTGGTCCCGATGCTCCTGGAGCAGAGATCTGCTGACTTGTCAAGTATTCATGTCAGAGGGAAGAGCCTATCACAAAAGAGCAGGAGAAGGCAAGGGCAGAGAACAAGTATGCAGAGATACAGAGCTGAAGCCGCTGCCACAGGGGCTGCCACAGCAGAAGGGGGGTGATGAGATAGATCAGATAAAATACTGGGGCTATCCTCCCTGAAGACTGGTTTGAGGTCTCGATTCAGTTCAGTACACGATAAACATTTTTTAAAAATTAATAAGTAAATGAATGAAAGAGGGTCTCTAGAGAAGTTTTCAGTTAAGGAGCAAAGTAAATCAAAGAACGAAAGGAATTAGGCAGTCTTAAACCAGAGATTCAAAGGGAAGAGGTGATTTCCTGCCCAAAAGAGGCTGACAATCTACTGGAGGAGCTCTGGCCTTTCCATAGGAATTCATTACTGAATTATATTCAAATGGTAAAAGAACACATTTTCCTCTCCTTGTCTGCATCACCTTTCCCCCACCTAGGTGTGCTAGGGGGCTCACCTCCACACTCCCATAGCACCCTGGATATGGACTTGTCCTCTTTCATACTGGGCCCTTGTATTTTTGAGGTCTAACATTTCAATTCTTATTTCTGTACCTGCAGGGCCATGCACAGGACCTGGCTGTACCTGTTCAATTGCTTTGGAGAGATGAATGAGTGAATGAATGAATGAGTGAATGAATGAATGAGTGAATGAATGAATGAGTAAATGACAGACATGGAACCCTAGACTGGAAGAGACTATAAAGAGAAAATTTATTCCAACTACCTCATCTTACAGAATTATTTTCTTGGATTCAGAAAAATGTTAAGTGACTTGTCCAGAAGCAATTTCTAGATAAATATGTAACACACACATATAAATACACACACACACACTAATAACTAGCCTTATAACAAGAACAAATTACATAAAATGAGCCTCTCTTGGGACTAAACTTTAGGCAGATTTTGAATTTCTTAGAGGTTTTTTAGCTATATAGGCCACAGATTGTGATGAGAACACACCCTAATTTGGCAAGTGTTTTGTATCCATAATGAGATTTCTAAATGTTATCTGTTTTTAGTATATAAAGATATTCTGAGTAAAATATTTAGTGTAATTGTGGCACTTGTCATACAGTCTTTCCTCCTTCTATACCCCAAAGGATTACATAGCCTGAGGTGGTAGTTAGCAATGAAGGGGTTCTGTATATTTGTGTATTTTTTACTCGTGAATTTTTTTAAAACACAGAGTTTATGCCTCAGCAGTGAGAAATTCCTGAAATCATGGAGAGACTTGAAATGGATGCACTACATCTGACTAGCAACCTTCTAACTTACCATCCAAACTAGGACCTGATACATTTGAGAGTGAAAGGGGATGTTATTAATAATTAGGTCTGGCATGCCGCAAGTATCTCAGGGCAAATATTCACCCTGGACACATTTACAGAACAATGCTAAATAAGTTTTCAATGAAGGTAAGAGGCATGGTTGCAAAAAAGGCAGAGGGGAAAACATTCTTGGTATGAAAAATGACAGGGACAGAAGTTTTGTGATTTGTCATCTTTGAGGGATTTGAAAATCTGATGGGAATCATAGACCTTCTCCTATAGACAATGCACATACACACATTTTTGCATAAAATTTCGGGGGTCCACAAATTCTTTAAAGTCCACCCATAGACTCCTAGACTGTCAAATACTATATCCAGATTAAGAATCATGGTTCTAGAATGAGATTTCTCAACCTTGGCACTATTGACATCTAATGTTGGATCATGCTTTGTCATTGGGGGCTGTCCTATGCAATGCAGGACACTGAGCAGCATCCCCGGCCTCTACTCACTAGATGCTAAAAACAGCATCCCACCTCCATTATGACAACCAAAAATGTCTCCAGGCACTGCCAAATGTCCCCCAGGGGGCACATAGCCCCCATCTGATCACTCTTCTAGAGACAGGAGTAAGAAAATCTCACAGTGGGGCACCTGGGTGGCTCAGTCGTTAAGCGTCTGCCTTTGGCTCAGGTCATGGTCCGAGGGTCCTGGGATCGAGCCCCGCATCGGGCTCCCTGCTCGGCAGGAAGCCTGCTTCTCCCTCTCCCACTGCCCCTGCTTGTGTTCCCTCTCTCACTGTGTTTCTCTCTGTCAAATAAATAAATCTTAAAAAAAAAAAGAAAAGAAAAGAATATCTCACAGAATAAGGGATAAGAAGTGGACATTACTTACTAGTAGGCAACACAGATGAAATCAGACAAGAATAATAATAATAATGTGAAGCAGTGCAGCATAAAAATTGCAAAATTCCCACCTTTGACTCCATTTATGCTGTTAACTCATGACGGATACGATCATTCTCTTCAAAAAAGAGGGTTAATGACACCTACTTAGAATTCGGCTCCATCGAAGAGTACCTGGGCTCTATCACCTCACACCACCATCTGACAGGTGTCAAGCAGAAATGATTCTGCTAAAAACATTCTGCAGTGTTGTAATGAGGAGAACTTGTAACCTAAACTGTGAGAAACATTCTGGGAGGCTGTTCCATCTATAATCAGTCCTACAGAGACAGGGCATATTAAGCACCTGCACAAGGGCAGTTTCCAATTCAGTAAGTATTTATTAGGCACACTGCATCCTCAGCATGCTCTTCTCAATTGGAAAATGAGCAAATGGACACATGATCTCGAAAATCCTTTTAGCCATAAAAATGTTGTGATCCTATTAATGACAGACAGAGACAGAAATACAGATACATATACAGCTACCTCTCTCTTTCTAACCTTCTGAGCCTCAGTTTCCTCTGTATACTGAGGTCAGACAACTACACAGCAAGTCCAAATGTGCATTTGCAGATGAGCACCTGGAGACCTATAAGATGTCCCTGAGGAATGTGTTATGGGGGTTAGGTGTAGGAAGATAATGAAGTAGGAGGCAAGGGACTGGGGCGTCCTTTGTCTCAGGGTCCCACATCAGAGATTTGTGGCATTTCTTCAATTTCATATGCTAGGAGCTTTAAAAAATGGAATTAGCTTAAACTTCTCACCACCTCTGAGTCTCTGCTTATGATAAAAATAAATGCCTGTGCCCCAGTCCTACAGGTTCTATTTCAGTACTTCTGGGGTGGAGCCTGAAACTCTGCATTTTAAGTTTTTTGGGTTTTTTGTTTTGTTTTATTTTATTTTATTTTATTTCAAAGTAGGCTCCGTGCTGGGCATGGAGCCCAACAGGCAGCTTGTACTCACAACCCTGAGATCAACACCTGAGTTGAGATGAAGTGTCGGACGCTTAACAGACTGAGCTACCTGGTTGTCCCAAAACTCTGCATTTTACCAAGCACCTCAGGTGATTCCGAGTAGATGCCCCAGGTACACACTTTAACAGGCAGGGATTTAGCTAAAGAGAAGGAAAAAAGCTATCTTC
The DNA here is from genome assembly GCF_003265705.2 of Callorhinus ursinus. NCBI lineage: Eukaryota > Metazoa > Chordata > Mammalia > Carnivora > Otariidae > Callorhinus > Callorhinus ursinus. The sequence continues at coordinate 24,271,193 of NW_027397085.1, forward strand.
CCCAGGATATTAGACAAAGGGAATACAGAGAATTGTGGGCAACTTGAGAAGTTAAAGCTACATGTCCCTTCTCTTCCTTCTCCACCTAACAAACTCCAGCTTATTCTTCCAGGCCCAGCTCAAGTATCGCCACCCTGCGAATCCCTTGGACCATCCCCTGTCCCAACGATTAATGCAACATCCATTGAGCTGCAAGCTTCTAGAGAAAGAGAGCATACCTCGGTTATATCCTATTTATATTGTGCCTGGTATGAGAAATATTCAATAAATTTGATGGCTACAGTGTTTTATTTTATCCTTTTCTTCCCTATTACAGTTTGTCCCCAAAGAGTCCAAATTTCAAGAAAAGGCCACAGATTCTCATCCTACAACACACAAGGTTACACACTGGAGCAACAACTGAGAGGGAACTGCCAGCAGGGTCACATGAGGACCTGCTGGGTTGCAGATTTCTCATACCCTCACCTCACTGAATGGACTAGAAATCTCTCCAGAGACTCTTTTATAAGATCACTAATCCCCTTCGTGAGAGTTCCACCCTCATAACCTAATCACCTCCCAAAGACCCCACCTACAAATACCATCACCTTTGGGGGTTAGAATTTCAAAAGATGAATACTGTGGGCACACAAACATTCAGGCCATAGCACATACCTATTTCACTGAGTAAGACTGTAGTAGATTTTAACCATGTTATGTGGGAACTATGGAAGTATAAGACAGTCCCTGCCTTAAAATTTTTGCTATCTTCCTAGTAAAAGGACATTCACATATGAAACAAGAGAGCAATAAATTCAGAAGAACTGAGAACTTAATTGTGTTCTACAAGCTCCCTAGAGGGAGGTCAACAAGGGCTAAGATTTTTCCTTTCAATGTCTCAGAAGCTACAGAAATATTTCTCTCAAATGAGCTGACCTTACTAGACTTAAGCTGATTTAGAAAAACAGATAGGATTTTAATAGAGAGAACAGAACAGGAAGGGCATTCTAGGCAAGGGGAATAGTTAGACGGGGGGAAAAAAAAAAAAGAAGAAGCCAGAAACCAGCATGGTATACTCCTAATACATGCCTGAGACTGGCCTGAACAAATCTAGAGTAAAAGAAAGGAAGAGGCAGAGTAGAGAATGATTATAAAGAACCAATTGTCAGAAACTACAGAAAAATGATAGGCTAAAAAAGAAAGAAGAAAAGAAATCCTAAGTAGGAAGATATATTAACTTGAAAACAGTGAGGAGACACTGGGTTGCATTGCTGCCCACTAACTTATGGAAGGAAACCAAGGCCCACAGAAGATGAGACACACCCTGTGATGAAGATCTTCTGGCTAGTCCACCATGTGTCCACTACTTGTCTCTTCCCAATGGGTGGCACTCTTCCAGAAGCTTCACATTTCCTAGCATAAAAATTTAGTTTGAAAGTTAGTTTGGAGATTTGATATTCCTTAATGTAAATGGCCATCTTCCGAATATTCTTTTTACGAGCCTCCGAAGTGAATAGAACATAAATTTGGGGCTTTATTTTTCTTTTTTGATGTTTATATTTTTATTTTGATCTGTACAGTTAAGGCCACGTGCACAGCAGAGAACCAGAGAACAACATCTCAAAAAATGTGTTCAATATCATTATCATCTGTGAATGCCAGTCTATAGAACAGGTAGAGGGCAGGCCATGGAAATGGCAGCAGTAGGTTTGTTTTCTGACTCCAGAACTTTCCAGATATGTGACATTGGGCAAGTCACTTAATCTCTATAATTAGGTTCCCTCATCTATAGTATTAGGTTGATAAAATCACCCAACTCCTGGGAATGTTGTGGGGACCAAATAGGAAAAAACATGTAAAGTACTTAATAACGAGCCTGCAACATGTTGAGTCTGCAGTAAATGTTAGCTATTATTAGCTATAATACCTTCAAATATACCACATTTTAAAAGGAAATTTGGAAGATATATCCTAGGGTACTGGAATATGTACTGCTTTTTAAGTCTCATATGAAATTCACTTAGCAACTCATTTGCTTTCTGGTTCAAAAGGGAAGTTTGTTTTTATATTAACCAATACATAGACTGAGTACATGCTTTAGACCCAGCAAAGGAGGAATCCCCATAAAGGGCATCATTCTTTTTCAACGAGTATATTCCAAATTTTGCAATCATAAAATCTAGAACTAAGATATTTAAATTTCAACATATATAAAGGTTTGTGTTTTATAGTTTATTACTGTTCGTATGTGTGACTACATATGGCAGGTAATTTTTGCTGAGTTTGGGAGCTCCAAGGGTCTTAACTGGCCATAGGTGGTGGGGTGGAGAGGGGCTAGGGATGACCTCCAGGGGTATCATAAAGTCCCTGTAAATTAGGGATGCTTAAAAGGGTCTATAGTTATAATTAGATTTTCAAAGGACTCCATCATAATAAAACTTTAAGATCTAATTAACAATACCAATAAGGGGATAATAAAATCAATAATTATACATACATACAATAATCAGCAGTTCTTGTAATTAAGTAGATCAATATGACTAATAAAAAGCCTGTGACATACTGTGATAAAAATGAGTTAAATAATTTTTTAAGTTGCAGAATGGCATTTATGATACATATTTCTGATATATACTAAACACATTTAGTATTTCTAAGCAGATATCATATATAGCATATGTAACATGTTTTTATAAAATAAATTTAAATTGTGTATATATGTGTGTGTGTGTGTGTGTGCCTGCATGTGTACTATGTACATATTTTAAAGTGCTTAGAAAATATATTACAATGGCTAACAATGGTTATCTTTAGAAAATATATTACAATGGCTAATAATGGTTATCTTTAGGTAAAACTAATATATGAGGTATACATTTTAGCTACCTTATTTTCTCAAGTAAAAGATGCTTTTTTTCCACATTTTAATATTTATGAAATCAGAATTTACCATGTAATCAAAAAATGAATCTAATCAAATTTTCTTTGCTCCCTTCCCCCAGAAAACTCTTAATTATAAATGATAAGTCTTGCAATTGGGGATGAGTTCAAGTCAAGAAGATATAGCAGGTATATATCCCCAAATTGCTTAAATTCTTTTCAAGGAGCAAATATGTCTTATGTTTTTGTTTTTGTTTCTTTTCTTTAAGACAATGTAGATAAGTTTCAAACTCCTTACTTTTAATCCATGCTATTCAAATAAAATAGGTCACAGGAATATGTATCTACCTACAGAAATTCAGTATTTGCATATATTTGCATATTATTCAGTATCATTAAATGCCAGTTCCTTAATCTAGGAAAACTCTCCAGTGGTAAAATAGCACTACCAGAAAGTTGGAGCTAGAGGACTTTTTCTCCCACCTCTCAAATAACTTCACAGGGATACAAGCATGTGATAATACCACATGTATCATTACAGAGTTCTTAACAATATGTGAGGCCACTGGTCTGAGCACTTTACATGTATCATCTTATTTAATTTCCACAATAATGACATAAGTTCAATTTATTACATCCAATTTACAAGTGAAGAAACTGAGGCTTAGAGACTGAAAATGATGCTGAGTCCTATAACTAGCATGAAGCAGTGAAAGGAATCCTACAGATCTCTGCCTGTCCCTAAAGCTTCATTTTTAACCAGTGCACTGCTCCCTCTCCACCTCTTCTAGCTCCATCCCCTTGACCAAAGAAATCGTATACATGTATCTGGAAATAATACACCGTGTGTGTTTAGCTGTGATGACGCCAGAGTGTTCTCCAAACAGAAGAATGAGGAATAACACAGGGCAGATCAGTGTAAGGAATTTATTCAAAGATCTCTCACAAGCTAATGTGCTCGCTAAGCTCTACTTCCCCCCATTGTACCAGAGTCTGCCTCTGGGCCTTTGGGGCAGACACTATATTCAAGGGTTGCCACAGGTTTGGCAGAGCAGGTAGCAAACATTAGCTCTGGTCTATACCTAATAAGATTTTTTGTCAGCCTTGCTCCTATTTGGATTACCAAGTTTTGTGCAACTTAAAAGGCATATTACCTTCTTAAAAGCTAAGTGAAATGAACAAAGTCTAATTAAATGTGATTTACTGGTTGATTCAGTATTTATAAGCAGACAGCTCACTGGCTTCAGAAGTTGAGTATTGGTATCAGTAGAGCAGAGGATATTCAGAGAGGTTAAAAATAAATGGCTGGAAGATTAGGCTCAAAAACCCGTTAGTGCCAAGTTAGATGATTTATGTCCATAAATCATTCCAACGTTCAGATTTCATGTGTTAAAATAATTCAAAAATAATTTTGCACCGCCTTTTGATCTGAAATCATAGCAAGCGCTGCCATTGAAGCAGATGAAAAATTAAGTGTCTTCATTTCTTCAGAAATAGGGCACAACTAAATTGCTCTATTGTAAATTTTGACATCCCTGCTCTGTAGGGACTGTGCTCAGTTTGCTAGATTTTGCTACCACAGAAACCAAAGAGCAATCAGCTATAGGACAGAAAACCTGGAATGAAAACCTTGGGGATAGAAAGGACCATCAAAAGAATTTTCCAAGTCCTTGGAAAAGCTTCTTGGGGAAGAATTAAATTGTCCCTTTCTTGATCCAAAGGGGACCTTAAACATATCACAGCTATTGTGTTTGTTACATCCATCATATTATACTGTTTGTCAGCCAGTCTGAGTAGTGCCTCTGGTCACCAGAGAGTGGATGCCCTCCTCAGAGACCCACTCAGATCTACTCCTATCCAGTACTGCACTCTGCATAGGATGATTAAGATATGTTTATATGTGAGTGAAAGAGAGATGAAGTCAGAGACAGAGAAGATAAGAATCCAAAGTCTTCTCCATCAAACACTTTGAATGGAAGTAATATGAGTTGCTGATTATTAGCACTCTCTCCTATTATCGATCGGTCAGACATACACACTCTATTCCACTTTTTAACCTACTTTTAAAGTATATTTTACTTCAGTGGCACCAAGACCTGAATTTTAAATTGAAATACAATTGCCTTGATTCCTACCAATTAGTTTTTCTTACATACCTGGATTTAGGGGCAATTGTATTTAGTATGGATATTTTGTGCATGCTTCATGACATCAGAATTCTCTAAAAACCAAACATAATATCTGAGGGTCTCAGCATAAAGTAGTCACATGTAATAGAGGGGACTAATATAACTGCTGTCTGTGGAAATACCAGGAGAGTGGGGCGCGGGGTGGGGTGAGGAAAAGACTTCTATCATTCATTCAGGTTTACCTTAAAAGAGAAATACCATAATCCAATTAAGCTATTAACTGCCTAATGCTGCAAGTAGTGTTTTCTTTTCCAGACATGCACACCCAGGGCTCTGAGTACCAAGATTCAACAGTCCCAGTGCAGTGGCTATAATTAAGAAGTGTTCAGGGTGCCTGGGTGGCTCAGTAGGTTAAGTGTCTGCCTTCAGCTCAGGGTCCTGGGATCGAGGCCCACATCGAGCCCCGGCATTGGGCTCCCTGCTCAATGGTGAGTCTGCTTCTCCCTCTCCCTCTGCCGCTCCCCCTTCTCGTGCTCACTCGCTCTCTGTCAAATAAGTAAAATCTTAAAAAAAAAAAAGAAGTATTCATTTACTGGAGGTATTTTTGCAGCAAAGAGGGGGACACAGGGTCAAAACACTCTATCTACCAAGGAATTTGAGGCAAGTCACTAACTCTGTATAACTCAGACTTCTCTTCTGTAAAAACTTAATATGTCAGTGTGTTATAAAACTGAGAAGCCTTCACCCTGTCTTCATTCTTCCCACAGGATTTCTATCTATCAGCTTCCTGCATCTAGGCTACTCTCCCTTGCAATCTCTGGACACTGCACTTCCAAGAAAAGATAGTGGGGCTGGCAGGTATCCTTCAGGGCTGATGCAAGAAGGGCTACCTTCTATGAATAGGATTGTGGACCAGAATAAGCACACAAACACAAATCACTATTTCTCAAGCTCCAGAAATCTACAAAAAGAAAAAAAAACTTTGAGATCCAAGACGCTTTAAGGGATTTTTTTTTTGAAACTTAAGTCTTTTGATAGGAGTTATTTTTTTTAAAAATAATAAAGCATGTTCTAAATTATTTTGAATGTCACCTCTTTGTAACTGACCAGGGCCAGATGGCTGATCAAGGAAAAAAGCAGATGCTATAGGGCTTCTCACACTGGGAAAAGAGACCATTTATTTGGGTTCCTCAAACTATCAAATTTGAGATGCTCTTCACTGAACAGGTTGAAGTAACAAGATGAGGAAGACAGAGTATTTAAGAAAACACTGAATTCAAAGTCAGATACCTAGGCTGGTGATTTGGATCAAGGCACCAACCCAATGATTTGGGACAAAGCAGTGCAACTCCCTAGAATCATTTTTTTTTCCCTCATCTGTAAAAATGGGGATGGGTATTATGATGATTGTGACAGTTATGATAATAGTGATAAAACCAGCTACACCTCAAGTATCACATGTGTTCCCATATGTGCAAATACTTTCTGGCGCTAAGAAGAGAAAACACTAGGAACAGAACAAACACGCCTGGGGGAGATGCTACAGGGAGAGGAGTCAGTGAAGGGATCTGCTGGGGGTGGGGTGGGAGGGGAACAGATGGAGAAGGTGGAAAGACAAAAACAATATAGGCATTGGAAGGTGGATAAATACATGAGTCAGAGAAAGGAATTAAGTTCTTCTCTTTCTGGAAATATCAGAAAAGGTTTAGATGCAGAAAGCAGGCTAGGCAGCAGATATCTCCCATGTCGCCTGTGCACACCTGGAGTGGGAGAAGCTAAAAAGAACACCGATGGAACCACTGGGCAGAAAAGGCATGGCAGCTCAACAGGAGAAGGCTGCAACAGCATCTGACTGGCTGCTCTGCAGCCTGGTATGTGCTCTCAGGGAGAACCAGTCCTCCCAGAGGAGAGTTCTCATCCACGGTAGAAGCCTCTGGCCCAGGTATGGCTCTGGAAGGGACACACATTCAGGGGGAAGAGTCAGCCCTCAGGGCTCTCCTGAGAAAATTCAATATGGGCCTTTACCACTTGCCATTCCCTCTGCCTGGTGTCCTCTTCCTTCAGCTCCTGCCACGTCGGGCTGCCTCTCAACTATCCTTTAGGTCCAACTCAAAGGTCACCTCCTCAAAGGCCAGCCTAATCGCTCTGTCTGAGGCCAGCCTCCATGACCGCCTCTGGTACATTCCATATTTCCTTCCTGGCACTTTTCACAATCTGAATATACACTGCTTTTGTATTTTCTTATTTAAAGTCAGTCTTTCCCTATATGCGGTCTAATATAGTAGCCACTAGCCCTGTGTGGTTAAATTTCAACATATTAAAGTTAAGGAATTCTCAAAGTTCAGCTGCTCAGTTGCACTATACCATATCCACGGTAGCCACATGTGGTTAGTGGCTGCTATACTGAACAATGAATCATCCCTTAATTGAATTGAATCAAATCGAATCACACTGCAATACTGCAATCATCACAAAAAGGTCCTTTAGTTAGCACTGATCTAGAATGCAAATTTCTAGGAGCAGCACCCTTACCTACTGTGTTCACTGCCATATTCTTATTGTCCAAGACAGTGCCTGGCTTAGGCTTAGAGAGGTGATCAGGAAATATCTTCTAAACAAGAGAGTGAAAGAATGAGTGAGGATGGCCCCAAAGCCTTATATCCATACTGGGTAAGAATAAAATAATAAATAAAGTGGTTGAAGAAAATGGGTCTGCAGCCTGAAATCACCCAGGAATTCTCAATATCTGATCGGCATGCAATCTATGAAAATTAATGTGTGACATGTGTGTTATATTGCATTTTCTGCTAATTAAACTTCTTAACATAATATAACTTTACGGCCAGTCCCATAGTTCAGATATTCCCAGGAGATCTCTGGAAGGAAGGCGAAGGCAGTAATATATTACTGGAAAACTTCTATGAAAGGACTTACATAAGAAACTGCATGAAACCAACTCACAGATCCAACTGTTACACAAAAGTAAGCTGTTAATGGGTGCCAAAGAATGAGAGAATAGCACTATATTTCCTATGGGGCTGGGCATTCTCAGCTTATTCATTTAATAAATACATGAGCATATGCTACAGGAAAGTGGGAATGCCCTGATCCCTAGAATTCAACTCTATGTCCTATGAAGAAATAAGAGCTCAGAGCTGTGAAGACTCCCTCTCAAAATGCACTGAATCAACCAGTGAGTAGTGGGTTCTGCTTGTTGAAATTCAAGATCAACATGTAAACACTCTTTTGAAGATGTTGTTTGTTTGTAATGAAACTAACCCACTCTAGCACAGAGTCCTGTTCATTGCATATGTTCAGATGTCTGTTGAGAAAATAGAAGGTTTTTAGCTGTGGCCCCAGTTCACATCATGGGATGGGCTGGCATGAAGAGGAATGCCTTTTTAGAGTCCATCACCTAATCTCTGTTGGGTGTGTCTGATCTGGAAAATAGTGTTTCTCCTCAAGTGAGCAAGGTGGAATCGTGTTATTCTATCCACCGTTGCTCCACCCAGACAAAAAATAAAGGGTGCTGCCCATTCCTGTTAGCCATTCACAAAAGCCATCCACCCATGTTGACAGAGAAATGTGGACAGATGCAGGTCCGGTGGCTCATGCCCCAGAGCAGCCTGATCTAGCTCCTGGGATTCTGGCCACGCTCCTCTCTCTAATTCTGCCCTGCAGATCCTGATTTGTATCATGACCCTAGGACCCCATCTGCCCTGCTTCAAAATGTCTGCTCAGTAGAGAGGGAACAGAATAGATGAAATTTACCCAAGCCTCCTGCCACCCCTTCATTTAATCTTTGGTGCTACCCTTCTTGGCCAACAGTTTTGTTCTGTTTGGGATTTTTATAAAAGGCATCAAAGTATTATCTTGCAAAGTGTTGACTGGGGGATAAGTGTTGAAGCAGAGGCCCAGATGATATGCACTGCAGCCTGACAGTGGATCAGAAACATGTTTTAATTGCAGTCATCTTGCGGCGTATTTTATCTGTACCTCTAGCAACTAGCACAGTATTTGATATGGAACATTCATCGGACAAATATCTGTGGAAGGTAGGAAGGGAAGGAGGGAGCAAGGGGAAAGAGAAGGAGGAGGGAGAGAAAGGAAAATAGACAAAAGGGCTTCCCATCTTTGGGAGTGTCAGCCAAAATATCCTGCATTTATTCAAGTCACTGAAGGCACTGGACCACACCTAACAACACTATGTACTTATTGAGTACTTTCTCCCAGCACTGCATCACACATGGAGGAATAAAAACAGAAAAACAGAATCACTGAGAAGAATGCTTAGCACACTCTATGAGTTCCATAAATGTTGGGAGATTGAGGACATGAGCAAGTGCTTGGGCAAGGCAGAAAACAGGAGGGGAGAGGCGGAGAGAAAAGAAATACAACATACTGGGGGAACTGGGGAAGGAAGGGAGAAAAGGCAGCAACTGAAGTTAATTGTGCAAAGAGATGATGTAAAGCTAATGCTAAAGGCTGCAAAGAGCAGTGGTTTTGGAGAGAGGCAGTCCTGGATTCTAATCTGCCTCAGTACTTACGAGGTATGCAAGCTCTCGAAGCCTCAGTTTCCTCATTTGTAAAATGAGAATAAAAGGAGCACCTAATCTGGGGGTTGCTGAGAGGATGAGATAAGGTAATGCACCCTGTAGAAGACCTACAGTCAGTGTAGATGGCAACACTGATCAAATGTGATGCTAATCTAGGTGGCTCACACTTGTTTTGTGGATGTGTCAAAGCATTCTTCTGACACAATTCCTGCCTCAAAACCCCTGGGGGTTAGATAAATGGAGGTGACCTCTCTTCAATGCGTCAGCAGAACACAATGCTAGCAACTCTCTTGTTAACCATCAGCAAATCTGTCAGGACTTTGTAAGTGCCTCTTTGCCCTGGCTCCAAAGACCATAATAAAAGTGAGGGGGATCAGGATCATCCCAGTGCATCTCAGGGAGCAACGTTTTGGCCTTCCACCATCAGAATTTGAGCCTACATCTCCAGCTTATTTCCTATCACTCCTGTACCTCAGCCAAACATCACTTGAAGTAGTTGGTTTTCATCCTATGTTCCCCCATATGCTTGGATATTCCTATGAAGAAGTCTGGGTTCATGTCATCTTACCATATTGACAGCCTCTCTCCAATCCTTAACCCTACCACCAAAGGACCAGTTCAAACTATCTCATTCTCTGAAGCTCACAGGATTTTTTTCTTTCATTGAACTCAGGTTACCCAATCTCCAAAGTCCATCTACTTTGTCATGCTATTATTTAACATACATATTTATTTCTTATCTTTTCACTTAAAGCTTCTGGAAGGCTGATTTTTTAAAAGTACTTCTTCCCTGGACATAGCAATTTAACACAGTGATCTGATGTAGGAGATTTCTTGATCAATGTTCATTAAAGTATGAAGTAGGACCATAAGCAGCAAAGGTAGGACTGGGAAAAACTGGTGAGAAGGTCACAGTTTACTTCCTCATCTCTTCTCCACCCATTAAAAACGCAGGTGTTATTTCCCTCTGATACTCATATTCCTTAAAATAATAATAACTGCATTTACATAGTTCTTGATTTTCGCCAGGCATGGTTCTAAGCACTTTGCTTTTATCAATCCTTTTAATCTTCAGAAGAGTCCTACTTTTATGGAGGGTAATTATTATTATCCCTATTTCACATTCTACTCAAAGCCACAAATGGCAGAGCCAAGATCCTTGGACACGGATAGTCTGACTCTAGTGCACTTATTCTCACCCACTCTTCTGCCTTGACTTTATACAGGGAGACCAATGGTTGTCTCTTGAAAAAGCTGGCTTCTGAGCAGATAGCTGGACAATGAAAAGGAGCAAGTCTAGCCAAGACTCGGGGGAAGAACATATCAAGGAAGCAAACTATTAATGTCTACAAATGTCTAACATGGCGTACAAATTGTTAATACCCACACCATTTAAAGGACTCATTAAACTTCAAGAGAAACATGAAGATCTAAAGGAACCAAATATGTAAAAGATATAAACAATGTATGTAAGAGAAAATATAAATATTAAATTAATTAAGTAGAAAAATGTTCATGTTTCCTACTAATCATAAAATTTCAAATTAAGGCAACTTTGTGGTATCATTTTATACTTAATAGATTAGTAGAACAAATAATTTTAAAATCAGAGCATACTACTGGGAAAATTCTGATGAAATTTGTATGTTCACACTGCTAGTGACATAAAAAGTATGCTCTACCTATTTTAGAAAGCGACGTGAAAATAATTACTAGGATCTCAAAAGTTTTTCATAGGCTTTGCCCAAATAATCCCACTCTTTGACACTTATCCCAGAGAAACCATTCTGTAGCACACAATGCAAAGATGTCCATCATAGCCTTGTTGATAATCACATATATTTGAAACTGAAATGCCCAAAATTAGACGACAAGCAAGTGAATTATGATACATCAAGCAAGGCGGTATTATGTCATAGTCACTAAGATAATAACTAAGAAGGCAATGAAGAAACTTGGGAAAAATGTTTATGAACATTATCCCAAAAGGCAAAATACGAAGTTGTCTATATACACAATAATGATTACCGTTACGTATTAGTATGAATATTGACACTGATGCACACAGACTCCTCTCCTCTCTTGAATTCGATATAACTTTGAACTCCCCAGACCTCAGTAACCTTCCATATAGTTTTACAAATATGAGGGGCATATATAAGTGTGTATTGTTTTGTGTGTTGGTATGATGTATCAGGGTAAATGGGGCAAGTTTCACAGGGAAGGAAGGAGCATATGAGTGGAAATGAATTCATAACATGTGAACAAGCACTTTCTTTCTTGGATCTCTACGAGAACAGTTTGTCTTTTTCATCTAGAAGAAATCACAGAAACAGCCTTACCAAGTGCCTACACTTGAGACGTGGCAACTTCTTTAATTTACAAAGGTGGGAAGTTCCCAGAGCTTTAGAGTAACACCCTGGACATAACCAGAGCAAAGCAGTGATGACTAGGTCATCAGTCAGGCATGGGACTAGGGGCAAAAAGCCTTCAGAAGTATTTTCAGGCTGAGAGAAGCAAAAGATGACATTAGGGGAATCCACAGTGACAGCTTGCTTACTAATTCACAGCATGAAAATGCAGATGCTCTTACTGGCTTCCGAGTTGCCTGATTCTTTCACAACCTGTTCCAGTCTTGGAGGAGCAGATTTTGTGCACAATTGTGGACTGGGGTTCAGGCTTGCATATACCTTCATGCTTTGCTCATTGCCCATATTGCTGTTACAGTGCCAGAGAATGAGGTCAGCAGCTGTGCCAGGAGCTTGCTCATTCAGCATCATAGCTCCTCCAACACTGACAAGGAGGAAGAAAAATTAGAACTTCTCCAAAACAGATTTTGTAGCAGCTCTGCTTTTGCAAGGGCCAGTGCACAAGACAGCTTGGGTTTGCCTGGATTCTGCCAGTGTGGGGATGCCATGTGGTCTCACAGGGAGGTCCTTGCAGCTAGATGGATGGCATTGGACAAGTGACATGCCCACTCTGTGCCTCAGCTAGTCCTACTGGAAAACAGGGGCAAACCCTGCGCAACATGGGTACTGAAGCATTTTACTTTTTTAACTTTTGCTTCATGATGGATTTTCAGGTTCTTGAAATCGATGGCTCACATGTTCTACGCAACATCACCATTTTCTCCACATGACCCTTCATGATTTATGCCCTGCTTGCCTCTTAACATTCTTCTCCCATTGTGTCTTCATGCTCCAACTCTATCCTGCACCTGCTATGGCCTGCTCATGCCTCAGCGCTCTGCAAACACTGGAATGGGCTTTCCCCATTTTGTGTTTACTTACTGGTTTTCTCTCTGAGGAGTTTCTTCTCATTCTTCATGACACAGCTCAATTGTCACCTCTTCCATGGAGCCTTCTTGGACAAAGCCCCTGTTCTCTACCCCCATATCAAATCAAAGTCAGTCTTTATTATAGCCCTTTGCCATGCTGCATCATCAGTGTGTGTGTGTGTGTGTGTTGGGGGGGTGTCTGTCCATCTGTCACTAGAATATGAGCTCCTTTAGGGCAGGCCTGCCTTATTCATGTCTTTATCCCCTGAACTTTCTTCATAGATTTCCAATAAATGACTGTCAGACAAACAAATAAGTCATTTTCACATGTATAGCTCTGTGGTCCCCTCTCAGTGGCATCATTCCCCCGCCCTCCACCCATGGCTATAAGTTATTTACTTCCTGTAGGTATGAACAACATTTTTTAAAAAGTCCTCTTTCTCATTCATATTCTTACCCCTCACTTTTAGCAGTATGCTGTACATTGTAAATGCTTAACAAAGATTACTAATAGCACCACGACCTCTGTTTAATACAACCTACTACATCATGGGAATTAGTTCAGGGGTGAACATCCCGGGGAGTGCAGAAAGTTTGCAAGTGCATAAGATTGCCACAACGTACAGCATGAGGAGAGTAAGACAGAGTCCAAAACGCTAATTCAAAAAGGTATATGCACCATATGTTTACTGCAGCATTATTTATAATAGCCAAATTATGGAAGCAACCCAAGTGTCCATCGATAGATGAATGGATAAAGGTGTGGTATACATATACAATGGACTATTATCCAGCCATAAAAATGAATGAAATCTTGCCATTTGCAACAACATGGATGGACCTAACTGAAATAAGTCAGTCAGAGAAGGACAAATACCATGTGATTTCACTCATATGTGTAATTAAAGAAGCAAAACAAATGAGCAAACAAAGAAAAAAAAAAGACAACAACAAGACCCTCAAATACAGAAAACAAACTGGTCTTTGCCAAAGGGGAGGTGAATGGGGGGATGAGTCAAATAGATAAAAGCGATTAAGAGTAGACTCACTGTGATGAGCACAGAGAAATGTTTAGAATTATTGAATCATATTGTACAGCTGAAACTAATATAGCACTATATGTTAATTATACTTCAATATAGAAAGAAAAAAGACAGCTGGAATTTGTCAGATTCCTTTCATTATACTCCCTTTAAAACCATGTGAAATTGGGTGAATTATCTGAACTTTCTAAAACTCAGTTTTCTATAAAACAGGGATAGTATTAACTTCCATAGCATTCCCATTAAGACTGAATAAAGCTATGGCGGTGAAGCGCTTATCATAGCCCATGGCACGTAATACACAGTCAGCAAATGACAGTCAGCATTATTGTAGTTAACGCTGTCAAGGATAAGTTCCTGGCGCAAGTTTTTCCCACCATGATAATATATATATATTTTTTTTAAAGTGGGCTCAATGTGGAGCCTGAACTCAGGACCCTGAGATCAAGACCCAGGCTGCTATCAAGAGTTGGACGCTTAACTGACTGAGCCACCCAGGTGCCCCTAAAATTTTTTAATTGATCTATAATTGTATACATTTAGATTAGGTATCATCATCCATTTCTGTCATTGAATCATTAAGTCTGTGAAATGGGTTTTCTTTAAAAAGATAATCACCATGTTTTCTTAAAAAAGTAAGCGGAGTCAAGTGGTTTGTCATGGTCACCCAGCTTGAGCCCTGCAACCAAGTGCTAAAAGATATCTACTCCACCAGGATACCACCCTATATGTGGCCCAAAACTATGGATTTTGAAGATAGATCAGAGAAAGCTCCAAAGTAATTCCACCACCTCTACTCTGAATGGGGATTTGTAAATTCAGTCCATGTTGATTAAATGCTTCATAACCACACTTCAAAGAACAGGAAGTCTTGGGGCGCCTGGGTGGCTCAGTCGTTAATCGTCTGCCTTTGGCTCGGGTCATGATCCCAGGGTCCTGGGTTCAAGCCCCACATCGGGCTCCCTGCTCCGCGGGAAGCCTGCTTCTCCCTCTCCCACTCCCCCTGCTTGTGTTCCCTCTCTGGCCATCTCTCTCTCTGTGTCAAATAAATAAATAAAATCTTAAAAAAAAAAAAAAAAAAGAACAGGAAGTCTTTTGTATAAACTGGTTCCCTTCAACCTCTAAGGGATTCCTTTTTATGTCAGTGGCTTTCTAAAGCAAATATTTTGGTTTCACACTGGGTTGTATATTTAAGTAAACTGATAAAAAGTATATAGCTTGGGGTCCTTTAAGTCAATAGTAAAGTGCTTGGTAAAGACAACCCAAAAAATCTACACTCCCTAAACTCCAGAGTGAAGTCCATACACAAAAGATAGTTGGGGGATTAAGGTGAAGCCAGATGTGGCAGACTGATCCACTAACGGACCCAATTCTTTACTTACCCTTGACTCCAAATTCAGCCATATAACATGCTTCAGCCATAAGGATATTAGCAAGCATGATATTAGCTGAGGTATAAAAATCACTTACACATTGAAGCTTGCTTGCTTTCATTCTTGCTCCTCTGCCTTTGCCAGGAGCACACCCACACAGCCTGCAGGAGGATGAGACATATGAAGCAGAACTGAGTTGCCCCAAGTCAGCCCCACCTGAACAATCCTAGACCAGCCAACATCCAGCAGACCTTCAGACACACAAATTCAGAGAGTGCAGGCAAGAAATGCAGAGCCACCAGACCTCCCTGCAGTTAACTATACACAGATGAGTTGAGTGAGCCCAGCCAATACCAGAATAACCACTTAGCCACCCCGCACATTCTGAAGCTTAAAAAAAGCCTTACTGTCTTCAGCCATTGAAAATTGGGTTGGCTTCTTCTGCAACATTATTGTGGCAATACACAACTGATAACACCTGGGACTAAGTGGGAAGAACAGAAAAGCCATCTTAGAGTAGCAAATATGTATTATTTCTTCAAGAGCTTTTGACTGGGGAACTTATAAGTAGAAACTCCTTTTGCACAACCAACCAGTGATTCCAATGCTCTGGAACAGATTATTGAAATGTTCTAACATTAATAATCTCATCCTGGAAACCCTAAAGTATATAATGCAATTACTTTTAAACACATCTACTGATAGGTTTTACAGTAGCATAATCAAACAGAGATCTGGCTGTTTCTTGGGGAGAATGTTGTGTTAGTATGGCCAACGTCCCTACCACTCCTTCTTGGGCATATCAATTTTCCCAGAGAAGAATCCTCCAGTTTCTTGCTGAATATTCAGAGTTCAGGGAAATATTCAGAGGACAGAAGTTGAGGGTCTCCTGAATCCATGTGCAAATTTTAACCCTAACTCCCTACTTTCAGTGTAGTATTTTAGCATTGTCCTTCCTGAGTTCGTTGTCTCTGAATCCAAAGCCTCCCTGGTTTAGTTATCTGAAGAAAATCCTTGCTGCTCCTACCAGGTAGGGTAGGGTGGGCTACTGGCTGTACAAGGTGGGTGATTGTTTGGGTAGTCTAACTGCTCCTTACGCAGGCTTTCAGAGGACACCTCTGTTTGCACACCTTTCCCTTGAGGTATGCTCAGAAGCCTGGGATCTCCAGGCTCCAGGGGTCTTGCCATGGTCACGGCTCATCCTCTTCTTGTCCTTCCCTTCCGCGTCAGTTCAGCTTCCTCCTCCCTACTTAAGTCAGCTGTCATCACCTGTCCATCTACTCTCTAACTTACAAAATGATGTTGACATTGTTCATCTGGTATCACCTTCTAGACCATACTCTTTGTCCTTGCAGTTTTATGACATTTTATTCCGCTTTTGTCATTTCAGGGGTGTTTTTTTTTTTTTTAAGATTTTATTTATTTATTTGAGAGAGGGAATGAGAGAGAGAGAAAGATCAGAGGGAGAAGTAGACCCCCCGCTGAGCAGGGAGCTCGATGCGGGACTCGATCCCAGGACTCCAGGATCATGACCTGAGCTGAAGGCAGTCACTTAACCAACTGAGCCACCCAGGCGCCCTTCAGGGGTGTTTTCAGGATCAGAGGGAAAAATAAACCTGTGCATTCAATCTGCTGACTTCTACCAAAACGCCCTCTCCTTGATGTTTTAATATACATGGGCTTCCTTTAAGAATTTCTGGCATCAGGATGCCTAGGTGGCTCATTTGGTTAAGCATCTTTCTTCTGCTCAGGTCATAATCCCAGGGTCCTGGGATCAAGTCCCACATCGGGCTCCCTGCTCAGCGGGGAGCCTGCTTCTCCCTCTGCCCACTCTGCCTGCTGCTCCCCCTGCTTGTGCACGCTCTCTCTCTGACAAACAAATAAATAAAATCTTAAAATAAATAAATAAAAACTATTTAAGCCTCTTTAGAAAATAGTGAAGCAGGAATCAGCTACATTGACTTCTGTCAATTTGTCTTCCAGGAACTTGATATGCTTACTTGGCATAAAATAAAACAGGCTACTTAAAAATAAATAAAACAGAAAAGAAAACAATTTCTGGCATCTTCCTGAAGTCTTAGTGGCCAGGACAATTATATATGCTCTGAGTATAGGTATTATTCTTTAACCCTAAAAGACATAGCAGAGCTTTCTTGTTTCCCATATAGCAGGTAAGCAAAATGAAAATTTCAGTTTGAAAATAAGTTGAATTCAACTGCACCAAAGCATTTTTACAGATACTCATATTACATTGCTCTTCTCTTTCCAGTTAACTCTTGGACTTCCCTACTGCTCCTTAAAAACAGAAAGTCCTCCTAGGATGTTGTTAGGATTACCTCAGACTCTTAATGATATGATACCAATACTGATGAGTGACAGTCACATTGTACTTTTCATTAAGAGAACTCACAGTCTTCAACAAAAATGGACAGGTCATTCCCTACCTTTAAGGATACATCACATCCAGGGGAACAAATTGTTTGACAGCTGACAACTCTCACCCATCTCGCCCCTGGGTAATTATATCCTCCCTGCTATTCAACCTATGCTACTGTATCCTGTGTGATTGAATGGAGACTTGAAGTCTTTTTGCATATTCGAGTAATAACCATCACATTGCAGAAGGCAGCTGAAGACCAATTCATTGACATTTATCTGCACCAAAATCCATTTTGCTGTGTATGCCTGAAACTAGTCCAGTGATGGTGCTGTTCTCTGGGGTTTGACTACTGTACAAGTTTGAGGAGCTCGTTGTAGCTTAAAGCATGCCAGCATCAGTCAGCAACACCTCAAGCAACTGAAATAGTGCCATGAACTCAATGAGGATTCAATAAACTCTCTAAGCAGCCCAAAGAAGAAAGCCTTAGCTGTAACTCCATGCTTTTGCACGTTTTCCTCTCTTAGAATGTCCTTTCTCTTTCTTTGCCTACAATACTTTTATGGCTATTTTCAGACCCAAGTTAAGGTTCATTTACAAAGCAAGTCCTCTATGATTTTCCTTCATTTCCTACAACACTTCACTCATTCCTTTGTTATTAAACTTCCCTCAGTTTACTGCTAAGTTTTCTGTTCCTATGTCTGTCTAACCCAGACCATGAGCCAGGGAGCAGAGCATGGGAAGGCTGAGTTACAGAAAAGCTAAAAAGTATGGGCTTCTGGATCATACCAGGCTTTGTTTTTTTGTTTTCCTTTTGTTTGTTTGTTTTTGTTTTTTATCATGTTATATTAGCCACCATACAGTACATTCCCCATTAGTTTTTGATGTAGTGTTCCATGATTCATTATTTGCATATAACACCCAGTGCTCATTGCAACACGTGCCCTCCTTAACACCCATCACTGGGCTACCCCATCTCCCCATTCACCACCCCGCTGCAACTCTCAGATTGTTTCCCGGAGTCCCTAGTCTCTCATGGTTCATCTCCACCTCTGATTTCCCCCCCTTCAGTTTTCCCTTCTTTCTCCTAATGTCCTCTGTGCTGTTCCTTATGTTCCACAAATAAGTGAAACCATATGATAATTGTCTTTTTCTGCTTGACTTATTTTACTTAGCATAATCCCCTCCAGTTCCATTCATGTTGATGTAAATGGTGGGTATTCATCCTACATACCAGCCTTTGAATTAAACTTGGGACTGCCACTTACTGCTTATCTTGGAATGTAGACCTCAATTACCTTCTCTGAAAAAGAGACAATAAGAGAACCTGTATCATAAAAGGCTGTTAGGAATAAATGTTATAATGTATCTTTTTAAAAGATTTTACTTATTTATTGATTTGAGAGACAGAGAGAGAGAGAAAGCACACGTGCCGCGGGGAGGGGCAGAGGCAGAGGGAGAGAATCTCAAGCAGACTCCCTGCTGAGCATGGAGCCCGATGCAGGGCTCAATCTTACAACCCTGAGATCGTGACCTGGGTGAAACCAAGAATTGGATGCTTAACCGACTGAGCCACCCAGGTGCCCCAATGTTAAAATGTATCTTTTTTTTTTTTTAAAGATTTTATTTATTTATTTGAGAGAGAGAATGAGAGATAGAGAGCACGAGAGGGAAGAGGGTTGGAGGGAGAAGCAGACTCCCTGCTGAGCAGGGAGCCCGATGTGGGACTCGATCCCGGGACTCCAGGATCATGACCTGAGCCGAAGGCAGTTGTTTAACCAACTGAGCCACCCAGGCGCCCAATGTTAAAATGTATCTTAAGTGATCCCCACTTTACCTGACATATCATAAGCTAACATCAGGAAATATTATCTAATATTGTTACGGTTCTTAAGAGTAGAAATTAATGTCATTCACTTGTGTATCTACTATAGTGCAACGCCTGATACACAGAGAATACTCAGCAAATTTTAAATGAATAAATGAAGAAATACATGAATAATCCTGTAAGAATCAGATTGTTTTTACAATCCAGGTAAATAAAGCCCTAGATGTCTTTTTTTTAAGAGATTGAACTATCCATGTTGATTAGCCACACTATTCCAATAAACTGAATACCTAAAATGGTGACTTTATATTTCACTCCAGATGCTCAACCTACTTCTTTGGACTTGGTCGATTTAGATTTGAAGCAACTATAGCTTTGCTGGTAATTTTTGAAGCAATGGACTATAACACACAAGAGACAGTAAAGCCACTCATGAAAATCTCAACCTCATACCACTCAGCTTCTCTGAACTACAAATGCCCTCATCCCAAAATGGAATAACTATGAATTACACCTGCCCCTTTCTAGGGTTGTTGGATTGAACATACGATATATGCAAAAATATTTTACAAATTTGTGAGACCTATGCAAATACTTATGTCTGTGTGTTTACTTATTTGACTGATCGTTTATTTGTAGAAGCTTATTTCTTGGCACCACCTGAAAATTCCTATCCAACTTCACTAATATCCATATTCCTTCAAATGTATCTAACAGATTGATTCAAGGCCACCAACAAAATCTGTTCCTGTTTTGGTGCATAGCAGAGCTTTGCGATTTTCTGTAGTAAAACCCAAGAGGGCCAATAAAATGTTTTCATTGATTGCAGTGTCAGTTTTAGATGCTGCAATGGCTCTGAACAAGAGTCCTCTTTTAGCACTCTGCTGTGGATTTACTTTTTATGCTCCTGGGATCTAGTGGGTAAATCCGACTTCTGTATTAACACTAACCTGAAGAGACAAACCTCTCAGGAGGACCATCTCATCTTTATGCTTTTCCAACCCTTGGGCCATAAATCCTATCAGCCTGCAGAAAGGAGGTATCCTAAAGATTACGGTGGCACAGAGGTGCTCTTTGAGTGAACCAAGCTAATAAAAATTAAAGCTCAAAGTCACTGGGTAATCTAAGACATCCATTAAACCTGTACTGAGCCAGTCAGGACTGATAAGCTAAATAAGCATCAGCCTTTGGTAAAGAGGCAGGAGAAGGTAAATACCTCCAAGATTCACCTTGTCTCCCCGCAGTGTGTCAGCACTGTGGGATATACACAATATTTCAAATAAATGTGCCTTGGAAGCACTGGAAGTTTAATAAAAACTGCTCTGAGTCTCCAGGCTAGAATATAGATGGGTAGCATATTTATAGTTCATTCACTAAAAATTGGGTACAGATTAAATATCACTGTGACAGCCAATATGAACTACGAACGATTGGCATCAATGAATCAGACAACAAGAAATCAGATGCTGGTTAACAAAAGGGCAGAGGGCAGTAGCAAAGGCTCTTATGGTCATAAGACTCAGAAAGAGGTAAACTATTTTCACAATGAACAGGACAGAATGATCCCAGAGAAGAGCCTGGCAAAGTCCACAGTAGGTCTCCAGCTGTCAGGAGCAGCATGGAGTAGCTGGGAGCAGGAGCACACACTCGAGGCCAAATGATGGAGGGTCTTAATGGTCACGCTGGAGAGTTGAGAGTCTGTTAGGCCCTTAGGAGCCATGAAAGTTTTCATGTGCATGATGTAATACACAGGAGAAATGACAGTAGGAAACTGGTGCTTCAGCCCTTCGTCGGGCAGGAGTACACCCTCACTGCTTGGGGAAAGGACCTCCCTTCCAGTTCCCACCCACACACTCTCATCACCAGGAAGCACATCTGCTGGCCCCAGAGGATGATCCATTCTGTAAGAAAAGACATATAGATTGAATCTGAAACCACCCCTTCTTCCTTTTCCTGGATCTCTAAATAAGATTAATGAGGAGATTGCATGTAATTTTTTATTGTTATGTTAATCACCATACATTACATCATTAGTTCTTGACGTAGTGTCCCATGATTCATTGTTTGTGTATAACACCCAGTGCTCCACGCAGAACGTGCCCTCTTTAATGCCCATCACCAGGATAACCCATCCCCCCACCCCCTCCCCTCTAGAAACCTCAGTTTGTTTCTCAGATTGCGTGTAATTACCCAGTGAATTCACAACCACATTCACATTTTTTTTTGAATTTGTATTTTTTTT
>NW_027397085.1:24307876-24339682 GCF_003265705.2 Callorhinus ursinus
CATTCTGACTGGTGTGAGGTGGTATCTCATGGAGGTTTTGATTTGGATTTCCCTGATGCCGAGTGACATTGAGCACTTTTTCATGTGTCTGTTGGCCATCTGGATGTCTTCCTTGGAAAAATGTCTGTTCATGTCTGCTGCCCATTTCTTGATTGGATCATTTGTTCTTTGGGTGTTGAGTTTGATAAGTTCTTTATACATTTTGGATACTAGCCCTTTATCTGATATGTCATTTGCAAACATCTTCTCCCATTCTGTCAGTTGTCTTTTGGTTTTGTGGACTGTTTCTTTTGCTGTGCAAAAACTTTTTATCTTGATGAAGTCCCAATAGTTCATTTTTGCCCTTGCTTCCCTTGCTTGTGGCGATGTTTCTAGGAAGAAGTTGTTGCGGCTGAGGTCAAAGAGGTTGCTGCCTGTGTTCTCCTTTAGGATGTTGATGGATTCCTATCTCACATTTAGGTCTTTCAACCATTTTGAGTTGTGTGTCGTGTAAGGAAATGGTCCAGTTTCATTCTTCTGCATGTGGCTGTCCGATTTTCCCAACACCATTTGTTGAAGAGACTGTCTTTTTTCCATTAGATATTCTTTCCTGCTTTGTCAAAGATGAGTTGACCATAGAGTTGAGGGTCCATTTCTGGGCTCTCTATTCTGTTCCATTGATCTATGTGTCTGTTTTTGTACCAGTAACATACTGTCTTGATGATGACAGCTTTGTAAGAGCTGGAAGTCCGGAATTGTAATGCCGCCAGCTTTGCTTTTCTTTTTCATCATTCCTCTGGCTATTCGGGGTCTTTTCTGGTTCCATACAAATTTTAGGATTATTTGTTCCATTTCTTTGAAAAAAGTGGATGGTATTTTGATGGGGATTGCAGTGAATGTGTAGATTGCTCTAGGTAGCATTGACATCTTCACAATATTTGTTCTTCCAATCCATGAGCATGGAAAGTTTTTCCATTTTTTGTGTCTTCCTCAAATTCTTTCATGAGTATTTTATAGTTTTCTGAGTACAGATTCTTTGCCTCTTTGGTTAGATTTATTCCTAGGTATCTTATGGTTTTGGGTGCAATTGTAAAGGGGATCGACTCCTTAATTTCTCTTTCTTCCATCTTGTTGTTGGTGTATGGGAATGCCACTGATTTCTGTGCACTGATTTTATATCCTGCCACTTTACTGAATTCCTGTATGAGTTCTAGCAGTTTTGGGGTGGAGTCTGAAAACGTGAACAGACCTATAACCACTAAGGAAATTGAAGCAGTCATCAAAAATCTCCCAACGAACAAAAGCCCAGGGCCAGATGGCTTCTCAAGGGAATTCTACCAAACATTTAAAGAAGAATTAATACCTATTCTTCCAAAGCTGTTCCAAAAAATAGAAATGGAAGGAAAACTTCCAAACTTGTTTTTTTCCCATTTTTATTTGATTTCCAAATATAAAAAGTCATGATTCTTACACCAATTATCTCAAATGAGACTATGTGAAGCAATTTAGAGTGTATACAACAATCATCCCCCCTTTCAGTTTTGCTGCTTTATACAACTGTTTGACAGAAAATTGAATGGCATGTGACAGAAAATATCACCTTGTTTATTAAAAAATACACACATACACACACAAACCCTCCACCAACAACAAGTATTCAGGATAGTTTGCTACTTTGTATCTACAAGTCAACTTAACCTATATTTAGGAGGCACATGGGACTGAAAACTTTAGCTGCCCAATTTTATCCATCTACCCCACAGAAAGCAGAAATAAGTCCCAACACTCTATGAACTTTGGAGGGTTGAGATAGTAGACACTATTATATATAGTAGATTCAACTGCTGAGCCTGAAAATGGAGGCTTTTTCTCCTTAACAGAAATCTCCTTATGGCCTTTCCTCTAATTTTGCTAGACTAGGTTCCAGAAGAATAGTGAAGAATCCCTTGTGTGAAATTCAAAGTGTGAGAACCGTATTCTGTTGCATCACACAAATTTTTGCTAGTTGCATAGACTAGAGACAGTTGGTTTGCTAAATGGCACTGAAAAAAATCCTGACCCGAGTGGCACTACTTAGTCCAAATGTTCTTGACCAAAAGAAATTATACAACAATATTTATAGGCTCACTTTTAAGAGATGGCTGACAATACTGTACATATTTTACATGTCAAATACATAGTCCAAGAGTTTATAAAAATAAGTTCATGCATTATTACCTCTAAGAATATCATATACAAGATATCCCCCTCCCCCAGTACTTGTGACAGACAGCATTTCACATGGACATTTTTATATACAAAATCCAGTTTCTCTGCTGTGTTAAGGTATATAAAGAAACTTAAGAGATTACTGAGAAACAACAAAATCTTAAATCCACTGAAGATTGAAAGTGTCAATCTGTGGATTTAAAATGTTTCCTTTTTAAAAAACACACAGGATGCATAACCTCTGTACAAAGAATATAAAAATTCTGGATGATCACATTTGATCATACTACATAATTTAGAATGAAATGTCATTGGTTAAGTTTTTCTACTTTATGTTTTTTTTTTTTAAGATTTTATTTATTTATTTGACACAGAGAGAGAGAGTATAAGCAGGGGGAGCGGCAGGCAGAGGGAGAAGTGTCTCCCTCTGACTCCCCACTGAGCAGGGAGCCTGATGCAGGACTCAATCCCAGGACCCTGGGATCATGACCTCAGCCAAAGACACCTAACCACCTGAGCCACCCAGGTGCCCCTCCCTTAGAACTCTTAAACAATACTGGATTTAACCATAGCCTAAACACTTCAAAACTGTCAAAGGCTGACCATAACATTCTTCTTGGGAACAGGAAAGCTTTTGGTTATAAGCACAACTTACTTGTTTTGTAGAATCTATTATAACTGAATTCAAATTAAAAATATATATATATATTTTATTAAAGCCCAGGACAATTTATTCTCCGAAAGAGCTGGGCCCTGGAGGCAGATAAAGAGAACTGGATTTTTTTTCTTTTTTTTTGAGTGAATTCAAACTGATTTTCAAAGCAGATGAAAGTCAGGCTGAGAAGTACCCATAGGACTCTCCTTCCTGTCATCCACAATCAAGAAGAGGATAGTGGGAGGTACTGAAATTAGGAGGCACGATTAATTATTAGCTCAATATGATCTGTGACACAAGTGTTTCCATTTCAATTTTAATACTTGAGTTGCATATATTGAGTGAAGTTTGATAAACTGGAGGGCAAAATATTTAAACTCATCACAAAGTAGTATACTTGATAGCAAAGGCTATAAACATTTAAAAAATTATGGTATAGATAGATGTGTTTGTTCCTCTATCAGATAATTATTTTCTATTTTTCTCCTAGCTGGCTCTGACATCCATTATCTCTGATCACATTGATATTCTATATTTACTGTTACTTGCTCAAAGTCAATTTACTTCATGGACCTTACTGTCACAGACATGAGCATCTATCTTAGAGAGGATGTTTTTGAAGGGAGGTATCCCATGGTAACCGATGGGAAGAAAAACAGTCACATATCTGTACCATTTGGTGTCTTCCTTTTAACAACTGCAAAATATTTTTTAAAATACATTTGCCTTTATGAATGGCCTTAGTTCTATGAAAGAACAGGACATTTTACCACATCATTAAAATAACCATATTAAAAACAACTTTTATAGAGTATCTTATTATCATTATCAAACATTTTCTTGTAGGCTTCTTAAAGAAAATGAAATGTAATACACATAAAATAATTCATATGTGGCAAAGTCTCTACATGAATTATTTGTTGAACAAACATTTATTGAATGCCTACTGTGTGTCAAGCATTATTCTAGACAATAGAGATTTGGCAATGAACAAGTCATAGTTCCTAAATTCATGGTCTTCACAGTCAAGGGGAGAGGGGAAACACGCAAGTCAGGAGGCAGTTATGACACAGCATGGCAAGGGCATTAATGGGGAAGGTACTTGGTGCTCTGGAACCTCCCAGGCAAAGTGCTTCTTCAGGATGTATTGCCAGTGAATGCCTTCTGAAGGCAGTCATGTCCATGCTGAAATCTGAAGAACAATAAATACTGAGACTCAAAAGGGAAGAGAGAATGAGGAAAGAAAGAAGTGTTCTAGTTAAATAGATGAGTTTATTCAAAAGCCCAGAAGTGGGAGAACACATCACATGGAATTCAGTGTGGCTTTAGCTTGGAATCTGAGATGAGAAGAGGAGGGGAGTGGGAAGGGAGCATGAAGAGATGGAAATATAGAGCATGAAGGTCTTTGAAGGCTGTTGAAGGTCTGATGGTATCCTGAGGGCTATCAGCAGTCACTGTAGGATCTAGATCTCACACTAGACAGAGGGAGGTTCACTTGGAGCCAAAGAGGCTAGGGAAGAGTCGGTCACAGAAGTCTTGCCAAGAGAGAGCAGTGGTGGTCTGAACTACTGGGGGGGGGGTAGTGGTGAAAAGAACCATGTGTGCATGTGTGCATGTGTCTGTCTAGTGTAATCACAAATCATTTTTCATCCAAGTAATCAAAGGGAAGAGATCTGCTCTATAAAATACTGCATTTGCACCCAAGGATAGCACATAAAGACCATCTTTTTGGTGAATGCTTTAAAAGTCCATTTGACTGGTACTGCTGGAAAATGCAATTATCAGATTGCTTCATAGTGGCAATTAAACATGCACATTGACTCTCAGGCTGATCAAAAAATACCAATTGGAGTCTGGGATCCTATTTAGTTCTGGTGCAGCAAATATAAGAGATGGGAGTGGGTCCAGTGAAATGGATGATAGTATTGTCTTCTGTGACCATTTCTCCAAAAAGCATTTCCAAAGTTCAACTCATGGGAAGAAACTGACTTTGGAAGCAGGTGAGGTACAAAAGTCACCAGAACTTGTCTGTCACTAATGCAGAGAAGCAAATTAAAGCATTAAGCTAGTATTCTGAATCCCCAAACACAGCTACTTTCAACAGTAGTTGAGGTCCTAAATAATACACTACATGAAGACATAATTATAAGCCATTAGTGAAAAAAAAATTAAAAAATAAACCATTAGTGAAGCAGCCCTAACTTGAAGTCACAGGTAGAACTACTACCAGATCTATCACCATGTATAGGAGAGACTGAAGCACTATGCTGTAGAGAATAAATCTCTGGTTACTTAAAGCTTTGCATGGAGTTTGGCAACTAAATATGACAATTCTTATTGCTCTAAACTCTATTCGTGATGTATTGAGGAGAAAATTAAGTCTATTAGTAACAGAAAATAAAGAATTAGGCATAATGCAGACATGCTGAGGTTCTGTCAGCAGTGGTCATCTGGGAACATGAAATATCAAAAAAAGGGACTTTCAGTTACTTAAAAAAAAAAAAAGAATCAGACAAAAATGATAGTTATGTAATGCCCAAAGAAGAAATTAAATGGACAGAGGCTTAGAAAACAAAGAAGTAATCATGATGTAAGATTCCAACAAACAGGGCGCCTGGGTGGCTCAGTTGGTTAAGCGACTGCCTTTGGCTCAGGTCATGATCCTGGAGTCCCGGGATGGAGTCCCACATCGGGCTCCCTGCTCAGCAGGGAGTCTGCTTCTCCCTCTGACCCTCTTCCCTCCTGTGCTATCTCTCATTCTCTCTCTCTCTCAAATAAATAAATAAATAAAATCTTTGAAAAAAAAAAAGATTCCAACAAACATGGATGTTTTGCCCAGAACAGAACCTGAAAATAAAAGAACTGATAAAAAGGTTCTTGGTCAGCACAGTGATAACCAATTTTATTGGTGAGACTTAGTTTACCACTGTCACATAGCCTAGAGCAATGGTTCTCAAAGTAGAAACCTGGAAACAAGCTCAAAGTACTTCAAAAGAGGCCAATCCTTTCTTCAGTTCATGAGCAAATGGCACACTCTTCCAATTAGTTTTAGTTTTACATATAACTAAAGATGACCTACTAATAATCTACTTTGGGAAATAATTAGGAATTAATAAAATGTGGTATTTATAAACAAAATGAACTCACTATTAGTATTTAGAGGCTGAGAGTTACAAATTACATTGCAAATTGCAAAGTTCCTGTTCTACACACATACCTACAGAGAGTTGGAAGTTCCACAGTGTTAAAGTGGAACACCGAGCTGTCAGTATGCCAAAATATTTACTGAGTGCTTAGTATGTGCCAATGACGGTGCTAAGTGTGGGTGATATAATTGTAAACAAGAATGGCACTGTCTCTGTGTTTTTAGAGTTTACGATCTTATTGGGAGAAAACATCAGTGTTGACTGAGTTGGTCATGATTTTAGTTGATGTTATTCCTGATTTTAATTATAATAAAGTACCGTCTGTTAATCCTTTTTAATATCAATATAGGTTATTGTTTACTGATGTAGTGCAGTGATGCAAATTTTAATGAAGAGATTGATTTTTAAATAGTAAACTAATTCATGGTCAAAGGTAAATCATTCATACTCCTAATTCTAAGACATATATTATGTTCATAATCCACCCATTCCACTCCACGTTAAATGTGCTTGGTGAAGAAAAATACATTGTTTTCACTAAGTTCTTTTCCCAACTGGCGAATGGCAATAATTGGAGCAGAAAGCCATGAAGATCTTTACTCTTCAGAGTAAACCAGAGTATTTGAGAAACACCATTGTGGAGAGGAAAGAAGTTACCAGATTCTGGCAATAGCTGTGTCATTCTCAGTGGTCCTGAATCATCAGTGGGATGAAGGACAGTGATTCCTAAATCTGAGTGATCACTGGAATCCATTTTATAAACATGCAAATTCAAGGGCCCTGCCATAAACCTACTAAGTCTAAATCTCTTTGCCGAGGAGTCTGGAGATACTCATATTTAACAAGCTACCCAGGTACTTCGCAAACATTAGATTTTGGGAAGCACAGGGAGAAAAGTTCACAACATGGATAGAGAAAATATGTGAGTAATTTGAACCCCTAACTGCCATCTAACAATAACGTTTCTCTCACCAACTTCTCATCTGCCCTCACAGATCCTCATGCCAGACTGCTCTGAGTCAGGCTAAAATAAAATAAGTCATGGAGTCCTACTGGTATATTTTTGTTAATGTTGCTTGTGCTTTTAGTGTCATATCCAAGAAATCATGGCCAAGATCAAAGTCATGAAACTTTTCCCCTATGTTTTCTTCTAGAAGTTTTACAGTTACAGATCTTAAGTATTTAATTCATTTGAGTTGGGTTTTGTGGATGGTAGAAGGATCCCATTTCATCCTTTTGCACGTATATTCAATTTTACCAACACTATTTGTTGAAGAGATTATACTTTCCCCACTGTGTATTCTAGGCATCCTTGTTCAAGATCAACCAATTATACATACATGGATCTACTTCTGGGTTCTCTATTCTGTTCCATTGGTCTGTAACTCTGTTCTTAGGCCAGCACCATACTAATTAATTAATTGCTTATTTTAGCTTTGTAACATTTTGAAATGAGAACGTATGATGACTGCAGCTTTGTTCTTGCTCAAGATTGTTTCGGCTATTTGGGGTCTTTTGTGGTTTCATACGAATTCTAGGACTGTTTTGTCTATCTCTGTAAAAAATGCCATTAGGTTTTGAGAGGCATTGCAATGATTTGTAAATTGTTTTGGGTAGTATAGAAATATTGAACTATACCATCTTCCAATCCATAAACATGGGATGTCTTCTCATTTATTTGGTTTCTTTGATTTCTTTCATCAATGTTTTATAATGTTCAGTGTACAAGTCTTTCACCTCTTTGTTAAATGTATTTCTAAATATTTTATTCTTTTTGATGCTATTCTAAGTAGGGTTTTTTTTTTTTTAATTTCCTTCTTGGATAGTTCAGTGTTAGTATGCAGAAACCCAACTGATTTCTATAAGCTGGCTTTTGCATCCTGCAACTTTGCTAGGTCTAACCTTTTTTTTCTTTTTTTTTTTGTGGAGTCTTTAAGGTTTTCTACAAATAATAGTGTTGGGAAAACTGAATATTCACAGGTTAAAGAATGAAACCGTAACCTTATCTTGCACCATACATCAAAATCAGCTTAATTGTATTAAAGACTACAAAACCTGAAACTGAAAATTCTAGAAGAAAACACAGGGGAAAAGCTTCATGACTTTTATCTTGGCAATGATTTCTTGGATGACGCTGAAAGCACAGGCAATAAAAGCAAAAATGGACAAGTGGAACTACATCAAACTAAAAAACTTGTGCAGAGAAAAAAAAATCAACACAATGAAAAGCTAACCTACAGAATGCAGAATATTTGAAACCATATATTTGATAAAGGATTAATATTCAAAATATATAAGGAAATCCTACAACTCAATAGCAAAACAAAACAAAACAAAACAAAACCACACCACAAAACAGATAATTTGATTTTTTAAATGGGCAAAGGACTTGAATAGACATTTCTCCAAAGAAGACATACAAATAGCTGACAGGTATATGAAAAAATGCTCAACATCACTAATCATTAGGGAAATGCAAATCAAAATCACAATGAGATACCACCTCATACCTGTTTGGATGACTAATTACCAAAAAACCATAAGGTAGCAAGTGTTGGTGAGAAGGTAGAGTAGAAAACTGGTGCATTGTTCGTGATAACATAAAATGGTGCTGCTACTATGGAAAACAGTAGGGGGAGTCCTCAGAAAATTAAAAATAGACTGGCCACATGATCCAGAAATCCCATTTCTGAGATTATGTCCAAAAGAACTGATACCAGAATCTCAAAGAGATACCTGTACTCTCTTGTTCACTGCAACATTATTCACAATAGCCAAGATATATAAACAACCAAAATTTCCATCAGTGGGTGAATGGATAAAGAAAATGTACATACATACAAGGGAATATTATTTAGCCTTAAAAAATAAGGAAATCCTGCCATATGCAGCATCTTGGATGAATGAGCATCACTTATTTCACCTGTTAAGTAAAATAAACCAGTCACAGGAGGACAGATACTGCATGATTCCACTTATATTATGTACCTAAAATAGTCAAATTCATAGAAATAAAGACTAGAATGGTAGTTGCCAGGACCTGGGAGCCAGTGAAAATGGGGAGGAGCTGTTCAATAGGTATAAAGTTTCACTTATGCAGGATGAATAAGTTCTAGAGATCTGCTGTATAACATTGTGTCTATAGTTAACAGTACTGTACTGTGCACCTAAACATTTGTTAGGAGGGTAAATCTCATATTAAATGCTCTTACCAAAATAAGTAAACATCTTTGAATAACAAAATTAAATTAAATTAACGTAGGACATGGAATGCTTTGCCCAGAGAGCTAGTTAGCTACCTCTCCTCTTTACAGTAATGTATCGCCAAGCTAGTTTTATGGGTCAGCCTCCCATGAAAGGCCACAAAGAAAGTGACAAGGACTCACTTATTTCTGAGGAGCAGATATACCTTATTCATTTAGTTAACAAATGTTTGAGGTGTTCTAAGCTAGCTTTGTGCTAGGCACTGGATTTAAATTGCAAGCAAAATCAGACATGATCCTTGCTCTCACATGGGAAGGACAACCACTGATTAAATAGTCATATGAATAAATGTATAATTACACACTAATTGGAGCCCTAGCTATAAAAGGAGTGCAATTTTATGAGCACAATTCTTGGAAGCTATATTAAAGAAGAAGCTTTACTAGACTGTGGGGTCAGTGAAGTCTTACCTGATTAAGTTATTCTTAAATTGAAAACAGAAAGATGAGTACAAAGCAATGAAATAAAGGAGAGAAGTAGGAAAAGTAATCCAGAGAGCAGGAAGGCTGAGTACAAAGGCTCAGGAATAGGACAGAGAAGGATGCCTCTGATGTAACAAAAGAAATTGAGACAGACCTGAAAGACTGGACCAAATACCCTGAGCGATATAAAATTAGTCATTTCAGATCACTTGTTCAACTGCAGAATCTAAAAATAGGACCCATGGCTAAAGGCCCCTAAATAGGCTTATTCATAAAGTTTTCATGTTTGTTACTGTCATCATCATTATCATCGTAAGTGTTGAGCACGTCCTCTGCTTAGCACTGTGTACAGTTTATCCATTTGGTGTTCACATGAAGCCCATGATATGTTACTCCCATTTCATGTACAAGGTACAATGAACTTAAGTGATTTGCCCACATCCACACAGCTACTAAGTAATACGCTGAGATTTTAAGAGATGGTTCTGATCCAAGTCCATGCTTTAATCACTATGCTACACTATAGTGATAGTATTTAGAAGACTTAGTATGTGTGGTGGCTGTAGAAATGTGCCAACTACAGGGGAAGAAACTGACCAAGGGTCTCAGTTGCCATATTCTGAAATCCATCACTGTGTGCTATAGACTGAATGTCTGTGTACTCCCCATTATGATGGTATATGGAAGTGGGGCCCCTCACAAACGGGATTAGGACCCTTATAAAGGAGACCTGAGAGAGCTCCCTCACCACTTCCACCACATGAGGACCCAGCAAGACAGCAAGCTATGGACCAGGAAGCAGGCTCTCGCCAGACACCAAACCTGCTGGTGCCTTGATTTTGGATTTACTAGTCCCCCAAATTGTGAGGAATAAATTTCTGTTGTTTATGAGCCACCCAGTCTATGGTAATTTGCTATGGCAGCCAAAACAGACTGTATTTGGGGGCGCCTGGGAGGCTCAGTCGTTAAGCGTCTGCCTTCGGCTCAGGTCATGATCCCAGGGTCCTGGGATCGAGCCCCACATTGGGCTCCCTGCTCCACAGGAAGCCTGCTTCTCCCTCTCTCACTCCCCCTGCTTGTGTTCCCTCTCTGGCTATGTCTCTCTGTCAAATAAATAAATAAAATCTTTAAAAAAAAAAAAAAAACAGACTGTATTTGTGTACCTCGAGCACACTTTCCAAAGGCTTTTCCCAGCCCAGGACTGAATATAGCAGGCATACTAGAACTGAACAATTCGTAGGAGACATGTGATTTCTCTCACACCTAACTTTGGCTTGACAACACTGGACAGCCTTGCAAAAACCTACAGCAGGGCACTTCAACCCAATCTTCCTTCTTCTTTCCTTCCCTGAAGGTCAGATTTGCATCACAGCCCAATTATACTCACAGCCTTTTCTGATTCCCTCCCCATTTTCTCTCACGGGGATGTTTCCCTAATGACAGTCCTACACATACAGTCTGGCATCTGTTTCTTGGAGGACACAGACTAAGATGGTGTTCAATAAAACATACATATATTAAAAAAAAAAAAAGCTGATAGAAAAGAAAAAGGTCTCAAGGCTTTTTAGCACTCTCCTAGGCCCATTATCTCAGTTGATTAGAGGTACTAAGGTTACAGATTCTAATCCATTTATTTTTAATCTATTCCCTATCAATCTCAATCTTTCTGGGACAGTTTCAATTGGCACCTGCTACCATGTCATAATAGTCCCTCCTTTTACTTGTTGAAATTCCATCCAATGAAATGACGATGTCTAGGACACACTTTAAAATAATACTGAGGTGGAAGGAGTTTATGGGATATGAATGAAGCAAGACTGGCCAACGGATTGATGGTGTTGAGGCTTGGTAATGGGTTCACAGGAGTTTATTATTCTGTTTACTTGTCATGTAGATTCAACATTCTACATTCAACATTCAACATTTTCTCATAAGAGAAAAAAAAGTGTTCTGACTAGGATAAAAATTATATGGTCACCCTACCTCTAACCCAGGCCAACTAATCTGTTCCACTGGTCACAATGGAGACTCAGGAGTATCCATGCAAGACCTGGTGCCTAGTGCAAACCTATTTCCATACTTGGAAACTAGTGAGTTCAAAAAAAATTTTTTTAATGTTTAATGTCTTCTTATTGTTGCTACAAGTGTTAGAAACCCAATCTCAGAAAAATATAGATTACAGAAGAAGAAAAAAAAGACTATTTTGATTGTATACCAGCAAAAAACAACAGTACATGATTTAAGACTTGGTTGGATTCTGGGACTTAAATTCTGTCATCAGGAATTGGTCTAATGTCTCCTCCACCCTTTTTTTCTATCATGGTAGACTTCCCTTTCATGGTGGCAAGATGAGTGTCAGTTACTCCAAGTTTATGTCCCATGTTCTCTGTATATCTTTCTTGATCATTCTAGAAAAGGTCAGGATTAGCTCTGATTGTACCAATTATGTTACAAGCCATTCTTAAGCCAATCACAATTCCCAGGAAGACAGAATATGCTGATTGGCCAGTCCTGGGTTGAGGGCCCAACAATGAATGTTGAAGGCTATACCCACACAGACTAAGGGGAAATGGTTATTCTGTATCAGAGTGCTACTATAAAAAGAAGGAAATGGATGCTGGGCAGGCAGATAGAATTGTTCAATAGCCTTCTCATCTGCCTAGGAATCAACAGCTTAATTATCATGGAAGTGAGAAGCAGGACCTTTTTTTTTTTTTTTTTTTTAGATGAGGATACATGACTTTAAGTCTACTCAAAAACTCAAGCCAATAAAAAATTCTACTTGTAGAATTATTCTTCTCCCTTGAGATTCATTATAAGTGATAAAACTGCACAAGATTTATATTGTTTCTACTCTTTCTCCTTTATCAACAAAGACTTTGTTTTGATTTACTTGTATTTTTAAAAATAAAATGAAACTGGATTTGTACTTCACTAATTAGGTACAATATACAGCACATTGTGTAGCAAGGACAGAGTTAATACCAGAATAAAGGAAAGGTTTCTCAATACATGTATTATTCTTTTTTCCTCTGAGAAGACATGCTTGAAACTGAATTTTAAACACTTCAGCACTGGTGAAACAAATTAATAATGGCTCAGACACTGAGGTGTTGCATATTATTCATGATCTTGAAATTATTAATGTAACACTGAGCCATTATTACCACATATTGCCATCAGAGTAATTAACACATCTTATCTAATAGAATAAAGCTGTCAAATCAAACTAAGAAGTAATTAAGTTACATAACTACACAGCTGAGGCAGAAAGATGCATGTCAAATGAATTAAAAATTGCAGCTCACCTAGGTGGTT
Organism: Callorhinus ursinus; assembly: GCF_003265705.2. NCBI lineage: Eukaryota > Metazoa > Chordata > Mammalia > Carnivora > Otariidae > Callorhinus > Callorhinus ursinus. The sequence continues at coordinate 24,320,869 of NW_027397085.1, forward strand.
TTGAATAGCCAAGCAGAGTGATTTGTTATTTACTGCCTACTTTACCATTGATAAGTCACTTCACTGCATTATGCCTCAATCTCTATGTACTATGAGGAGATTGGAATAAAGTGATTACCAAACTAGTGTCCATAGGAATTAAAGAAGGAGCTTCTGAAAAATCTACATTCCCTGGTCTCCCCTGGAGATAGTAATTCAGATGGTATACACTGGAAACCAGGTATGTGTATTTTTTACCCCCAGGTGATTCTGAAGTCTGTGAAATCCATGACTGACATTTTGAGGAATTCTAGAAAGAAGATTTTCAAAGGTCCCTTCTAGTCTTAATGATCAATGATGAGATCATTGGCTTTCCCAGAAATACCAGAGAAGTTTTTGTCAGAAATTGGCATTTCCTTCATATATGAAATGCTCATGATCCCCATTATCTACTTATGGTCTGACCCTTCTCTTCCCTAAAACAAAGCGTGAAAAAAAGTGAAAAGTAAAAGAAAAGAAAAATAACCATTTTCAGCTTTTAAGATATGTCACTCAGCTCTGAAATTATTCCAAACCTTAACACTCATATCCTATCATAAGTAGTAAATGAGTCACACAGAAGAAATCATAAATGTGAGGAACAATTTATAATTTTAATGAGACTAAGAAAACCCTGTAATGTATTCTTCCAAATGCCTCTTCCCTTTTAGCTGTTTAATTTCACAGAGTGGAGACTACTTATACAGAATGCACATAGTCTCAAACTTAAAAAGATTGTGGTACATTAGAAGCTAGTGGTATCCTGACATTTTCCAAAGACCTGAGAATGGCTTTCAAGAATGCAACCAGGTTTTATTTATCAGACTGAGATTTAATCAATATCTAGCCCATTCTTACTGCCCTGGCTAATAGATCATTGTGCCTGGCACAGCACAGACACACTATAAATATAAAGCAAAGAGTGGGGAGGGAAGTTTTTGGTCAGTTTAAATGTACAACTGTTCATGAGTGAAATGGACAAAATGAGTTATTAATTTATTTATACATTCATATGTAAAATCACCAACAAAAAATAGTAATTTCGAAAGTCTCTTCTATTTCACACTCTGCGCCTTCACATGCACCTCTGACATTCATGGCTTGGTGACCATCAGAGCTACTTTTTGAGTCAAGCAGCACAGCTGTCCAAAGCAGAGTGTCATCACTGCCGTAAAAGCTGTTTGAGATAGAGTACTGTTTGGGTCAGCATATGAGGAGATCCCTGGAAATCTCGGCTTGAGATATGACATAATGTTCTCACAACACTGGCAGTGACGCTGAGGAGGATTTCCAGAGGAAAGGGTAGAAGCAGAGACTAAAAGACTTGTCCAGGGACCTCTAAGACTTCACACCATGTATGCTGTGCAACCAGACAGGCTCCAACATAATTTCTCAAAGGCACCAGCTTGGCAGCACACTCATCACCACAGAGCTAATTGAGCTAACCTTTAACGTGCTGGAATATTTTTACCACCTCAGGGAACCCAGGTGGAGCTGGAAATAAAAATCCCATTCTAACTTTTAAAATCTATTATCTAGGGATTGATTCACAGAAGTACACTTGGGGTTTGGTAACAAGGGAGAGCAGACCTGTCACCACTAGCTGGGTGACCCTGCATAAGTTACTGTCTACCCCTCAGATCCTTCATCTATAAAATGAAGACAAAGTGGCAACTTACAAATCAGAAGCAAATGGCATATTGTATATAACACTTCTGGCCCAGTGACTGGGCACAAAATCCGCATATAATAAATTTTAGCTAATACTGTTACTTTTATTACTCACTCATTCATTCTAATAAATATCTATTAAGCACCTACTACATATCAGGAATTCTACTATATCACAGTATTTCCATAATTTGGTTACTGAAATATCATCTTAAGTATTTCAGCCATTTCCTCAAATAATTTTTAAATATTATTTTCTCACATTTTCCTTCATTATTTTTTTCTTTTTCTTGAGGTGTAATTGACATTCCATTAGTTTCAGGTATACAACGTAATAATTTGATATGTGTATATACTGCAAAATGATCACTGACAAGAAGTCCAGTTGACATCCATCACCACACAGAGTTACAAAATTTCTTTTCTTCTTGTGATGAGAACTTTCAAGATCCACTCTACTAGTTACTTTCAAATTTAAGCTTTTCTTTACATTGACTATTTCAATACCTACTTTAGTCTCCTAAACATCAAATCTGTGAAATCACAGGTTTCATGTGCCAGTTTTACTTTTTCTAACACACATTAACATAACCAGAGTACAGTTAAATATTTGTAAATGTTTATCCATTTAAACCACCTATAATCATCGGTAGTGGGCACAATTCACTCTGGAAAATATAAAGACAGTCCCTCTGTCCTCAAAGAGTTTTCTCTCTTTGCCAAGCAATTCTGCAATCACATAGGTCAGGCCTAGGATCTTACTAAGAAGTATTTAGTGTCCAGCTGTCAGGCAGGGCCAATGAGATGCAGGTCCTGATGGAAAGGTGACTGCAGAGAAATAGTTTTGAACATGAACAGGACTCAAAAAGCTGAATAGGAGAACTCAGGCTTCCCCTTAATGAATCTGAAAGTGTCGAGGTAATGCAATTACCTTACTCTAACAGAGAGTATCTGCTGTGGCACCCCAAGAATCACATTATGCATGCAAACCAGTACCTGTTGAGAATACACTCCTCCTAAAGTGATAATCCCATGCATTTCTTCAGCATCACCTGGCTGTCACACAGACATCCCCTTATTGCATTATATGATAGTCTCACTGGCCACGTACTGTGAACAAGGTACCATCCACATCAACCAGGTTAGATCAAAGTCTCTGACAATATATACAGAAAATCTTCCCCTCCATCCCTAGCTGCAAAGTACTAAGGCTTGAGCAGGCAACTCAGGGCTGTGCCTTTGATCCCTCTTTCAAGGCTAGAAAGAGATTTGCAAGGGTGGCCACTGCAAGAAGCTTCCTTCTTCAATTTCCCCTACCCAGGGCTGAAGGCAAGCATAGCAGTCAGGGGAATTATGCCTTCCAGTCTCAGTGTGGTGGGCGACGGAGTAGAAAGCATGCTTTCCCCAGATTATTTGTTCACTCATTCAGCAAATATTTGTTGAGCATTATTATTTGCCAAGCATGGGGAAAGACCCTGGGGAAAAAGAGATGAATAAAACCCCATCTCTGCCCTCCTGGATTTCACACTGTAGGAGAAGCAGCACACAAGCCGAAGTGTAATTGCAAATCTGGATGATGTGTGCTAAAATAGAAATACAAGGTACAGTGGGAGCCAGGCAGGGAGGTCCAGAGTGCAGGAACCCCTCAGCTCTGCTTCCGGAGGTAAGTTCGGGAAGCGATCAGAGAGAAGAGAGCACAAGCAGGGATTTGAAGGGATATGCTTAGTGGGGTAGGGAAAGAAAAGGTGAGGGTTCTGCAGGGGTGCCTCTCAGCATGCTTGATAATTCCACTGTAAACAAGTTCTCTTAACCGAACTTGACTTTACCAAAGTGCCTACAGGCTCTACTTTGCTCTGCAAAAATAGGGACTGGTGCCCAGGGCAGTTGCTGAGTGCTTAGAGCCAGTAAGCCCCAGGCATCTCTGGCCTCACCCTATCCACTGTTTGCTCACCAAGAATCAGTGGCTTTTGTCCCCAGACTGGTTAAAGCCAGTTTTATATTTATTGTTATAATGACCTAGTTTCTCTTAAAATTACACAAACTGGTAAAATATAAAAACAAAGAGTTGCCTCTATGAAAATGAAATTAATCACTAAAAAACAAACAGAACCTCTGAAGATTTTATCACCTGCTATAAAGTTACAACAATTGAAAATTTTATTATGGGTGTGGTTTATTTAAAAAAGGCAAAAGCAAACTGGTGTAGCCATACTTAAGAAATGGCCTTGGTGTTACATCAATGCTTAGGGAATTAATGTATAAATGATGTATACTTTAAGTTAAAATAAAATATTATGGGGTGCACAGTTCATCTTTTAGGATTACTTTCTTTAACGTTTTGAATAGGACCCCAGTGATGAGTCCTAATCTGGTGTAATATAGTAATTACGGTCCGGCTTTGCCGTTGACTACCTATGTGGTGTTGCACAGGTCACTTTAATCTTTTATCCCCCAGTTCCCTCATATACCAAACTGGGAAATAACAGTATTTACCTCACAGAACCATGAATTTTGAGAGATATATTTGCTAATGAGTCCAAAAGCTTATCTTGGCCCATAGCACTTAACAAATGTTACTTTGATTTTCAATATCATCATAATCATCTTATTTGGAATGATGTCACAAGAACTTCCATTTCTAGTGTCTATAATTCTCCATTATTTAAATTTTTACAATAAACTGTATATAATTTATGCTTGGTAAAAATATTGTGATATTTTGAAAATGAGTGGGGAAAAAGAAAGTTCTCTTCAATCTAGATAAATGAAGATGTTCAGAGTACATGAGGAAATTGTTTCAAAAGGAGGAACAGTAGAGAATATAACATATTTGCTGCTTTTATGCAGCTGTATTTGTTCAGGGATGATGTTCCACAGTAGGATTTACTGGAATAAAGGCTCAGGAGAGAATGGTTAGATGATACTCTAATTAACGTCCTAAAGTCAAACAGAGGATGTCAGAGGCAGCACACTGGTCTTCAGGAAAGACGGGTCAGACCACTGTGCCATTTTATAGCATGGAAGCGCTTGTGTCTTTAAAATACCTTCATATACTAGAAACCCAGAAAGACAACACAACATGCACAACAACAAGCCTAATAAATGACAATGGCTGGAACTTTCCATGAGCCACAAAGACTGCCACAGTCTTTAGAACATACCCATGCTGGAACACATTTGTTGTTTACCACAGATTTCTAGAGAAGCGTTAGTAGCTCAGAAGCTTTGGGCAGGAAGGGGAGACTTAGAAATGAACACAGGCAAAGAGGTGTGGTTCTATCCTTCTTTATTATCCCATCAGTTTCTCAGCATGAAGTTTCCACGATTTCAGTATTCCATCGATTTTTCTGTGAGCATGAGCGCACACCCGTGTATGCATGCATAATCATGCATGTGTTAAGAACAGTTCAGCAAACATAACAAAAAAGCTTTGTGTATTCAAATAAAATAGCTTCTCTATTTTTAAAAGAAGTGCAACTAAGCAAAGAACACAGATTTTTTTCATACATAATCCCCACATCCCCCTCCATCTGGCAGTCCTTCCTGCCTTTAACCCCTAGCTCCTGTGAACCAAGCCTTAAAGGCCTACCTTGACTCTAGCTGGATAATGAAAGAGACCTGGGCACAGGGTGCTGTCGGAGTTTAGGGTCCAGTCTCTAGCAACAGTTTTGTGATCAGGTTGCCTGACCAACTTTCCTAAGCCAGAACAGAATGAACACTTTTATAGTTTTTTGCCAGGTATGTCGACCCTGAGAACAGCACATGACACTCCCTAAAAACTTGGCGAAAAATTTCCTCTGCCCAAGTCTGATTACTCCCAAATATGCTTTATTTCAATTTGCTGTGGTTGAGCACTCCCCAATGTTCCAAAGGATTCATGTCTCTCAGTCAAAAAGAAAGAAGGGAAGGAAGGGAGGAAGGAGGAAGGGAGGGAGGAGGGAAGGGAGGGAGGGAAGGAGAAAAGAAAAAAGAAAAGAAAAGAAGAACACAGTACTTCCAATACCATCCAAATACTCTGGGGTCTGACTATAATATTTATATTAATCACCTGCACTGGTTAATAAACCTGCTAATTGCCAAATTTCTTTTGTTCCCAGTGAATTAAAAGAAAGAGGGAAATAATTCAGACAATTCCAGTCTCTTGTGTGATTATTATAAATGGGTGTTTAACTACATAGTGCCGGATATTAGGCTAAGTCAAAATCAGCTATTTATCCTGGATGATCTTAAAACAAAGTAACAGATCCCTTTAAATCTCAGTTTTTGGTCTGTAAAATGCAGAAATAATAATAGCATCTACCTCAATGGGTTACAGTGACAACAAAATGAGATAGTACGTGCCAAACACTAATTCCAGAGCCCTTTCAGTATGAAAATATCTGACAGTATCTGGCATACCGTGGGCTCAGTAAATGTTTACTACCACCACCACAACCACTACCACTACTACTGAGAGACAAAAATAGTTCTGGAGGCTCTGAATATTCCAGACTGACTACCCACATGGATCAATTTTATCACATAAATTTTCAGCTTGCCACGACAAGGATGTTGTAACCATAAAGAAGGCAGTCATCACTCCCTGATTTCCAAGCAGGGAAACGTAGTACTGTTTATAAGATCTACCTAAATCTTGGTTGGGTACCATCAAATTAAAGTAAAAGCATTCATAAATCTGAAGCAGTTGCTCCTGTCAACATAATTTGAAAACAAACAGTGGGTGCACTTTCTAAATTTTTATCTACCCTCTGATAACAAAACTCAGGGATGGGTTGGGTATTTTCATGTGTGATCACGTGACAGTCCAAGGCTCTTTCATGTACCAGGGGCCCCAAAGCCATCAAGGTAAAGATGTTCACCTAGAGCTTAAGACGCTATAAACAGGCTGTGTTTGACAGAAAAGTTTTGTTGGCAGAAGTTGAGATTTTATGAATGGTTACGTCTAGCAGCAGATAGACACTATAGGAATCTGACCCATCAATACTAATGTGCTTTTTTGGTTTTAGTATATTTGGTATTTCTGCTTTTTGTTCTCTACTGATCTCTCATCTCATCACAGCCACATAAACCAATACCCCAACCATGCGCACTCTCTTCCACCACCAATTCAAAAACCACATTCCATCAGCTTTTCTCAGTATCCTAAAAATACCCTGAATGTGGCCTGGAACCACATCACCATACATTGTATACCTTTTCTTCTGCCATTCTTTCTTGTCAGTCCAACCTTCTGCTATCATCACGTTTACCTTTCCCACCTACACTTTTTGACCTAAGGCAATTGGTGGAAGTAGAGTTATTAAAAACGACCCTTACAGACTGCTTAGGAGACATAAATGTGACAGCTCTTCCTAAGAGTCAAAACAAGTTTCCCTCAGTTTGTCACTTCCTCTCACAGAAGGGGAATCTGTGCTGTCACTGTGTTTCTACAGCAGTTCTAGATCCTGAGAGAAGGGCTAGGGAAGGAGATAAATAGGAACCCTCTATACCCCTTCCAAGAGAGGTTCCTCTAGCACTATTTTACACTCTCCCTTTGTGAAAGACACCTCATTTCAAGGAGAACAAATCAAACCAAGATTTCCCTCTTCTTGTTTTCTGTGTGCTCATCCTAAAAAACCAGACTGCAAATCGTATTCCATTTTGAGGACATACCAATGCAGTGAACAAAGTGAACTAAGTGCCTAAAATAGATTTGGCTCCCTTCCACAGGTAGAGGCAGCTCCAGAATTTCAATATGGAAGGACACAAGACAGCAACCTGATTGGAGGGGAGGTTACCAGGAAGCTGCACTGGAAGTCACTTTTATTTTTGCCTCAATTGTGTATGTTCAATCAGGGTGACTAGTGCTAAGGATGGAGGATGATGGACATTACTGATGGGGCTGGGCAACTGTCCAGGAGCCTTTCTTTAGCTCAGCCACTGTGCACATGGCAGAGAGACACGTGGAAGCAGAAACCCCAGTTCCCACCTTGATTGACAGAGATAACCAAGTCACATGCACTTCCTTTTTCTGTGCTTTGGGATGATTTGATACAATCTTAATTGTAAGAGAGCAGACAGCATATGTTTTTGTGAGCCATCTAACAAAGGGCCTGGTATCTAGTAGGCTTTTTATAAATATTTGCAGAATGGAGTTGAATCAGAGAGTGTCAGCAGAAATCTATGGCAAATGATTTTAACCATATATATGTTTAGAAGGTTTAAAAGGTAAAATGGCAATGCATTTTCATAGAGGAAAGATTTGAAAATGCTTATTAATAGAAACATGAATACAGAAATCATCTTTTAAGATTTGAAGGTCATTTCTCCCAGATTTTAACATTTTGTAAGATCAGAAGTGATTTTATTTTTTTAATATCTGTATTTTTCTGTCTTAAAATAATACTGTTAAATAGGGACTACTCATATAGTTTTTCAAGGCCTATAATTTTTAAAAACATCTTTCTGCTACTTTTGGTGGATATCCTGCTTGTCTTCATATACGTTTACTTACATTTCTATTGATAGTTGTATCTATTTTTATCTATCTTTGGAAAACAATCTGCTCTTTGTTAAATAACATGTCATAAACTGCTTTCCCTTTCACTAACTGAAGTTCTTCTATGTAATTTTTAATGGCTTCAGAGCATTTCTTGGAGTGAAGACTTCATTGTTAATTATTCTTGGATGACTCTTGGATACTTCGGTTCCCAATCATAAATAATACTATGACAAACATCTATCTATAACTACATCTATATATTTTCACATGCATCTCTATGTTTTTAGCATACTTCCTAGAAGTAGAATGTCTAAGTCAGGGTGCCTGGGTGGCTCAGTCGTTAAGCGTCTGCCTTCGGCTCAGGTCATGATCCCAGGGTCCTGGGATCGAGTCCCACATCGGACTCCCTGCTCAGCGGGAAGCCTGCTTCTCCCTCTCCCACTCCCCCTACTTGTGTTCCTGCTCTCGCTGTCTCTCTCTGTCAGATAAATAAATAAAATCTTTAAAAAAAAAAAAAAGAATGTCTGGATCAAAGGTAGAGAAATTTTAAAGGACAATCATAGTCCTGTCACTGAATGGGTTTACTATGTGCTAGATACTTACTAAACAATAACTCATGTAATCTTTATAACAATCCATGAGTTAGATACTAATATTGTCACCACTTTACAGATGGGGAAGTGGAGTCTCACAGAGATTGGCATCTCAAGAGCCTCCGGCAATCTCAGAAGACCAACTGACCTGGGTTGCCCACATCTACACCAATCAATGGAAAGGGAGATAGAATTACCGTGATTGACTTGGAGCAGGAAAAGTCAACCTGCAATGGGCGTTACAATATACCTATAGCACTATTTAAAAAGACCACAAGGCCACCACTGTGGTCTTGTGAGGTAGAGTGCACCTTGGCACTGTGGGGAATGTTCTTTTCCACTCCCCAGAGCTGCCCAATGGGACTGAGCATTAGGTGGTTGCAGGAGCAAGGGTGAGAGAAAGAAACCCTAAGATCTTTCAAGGGCATTTGGGTTCTGGTAATTTTCAATTTCCAACCAACCAATTCAGCCACATAAAGTGGGAAGCAAAAAAATACAGCCAACTCAAGAAGTTCAGCTCTAAGCTTATGGAACTCCTCTGTATTGGAGAGGTCAGTCATATGAATCAGACTTTAATACCCAATTTTAATCATTAGACTTTTAAGTATTTTTTCAAAAAACAAAACTTATGTTTCTGCTGGCTTAGGAAAAAGCACATTTGGAAAGGAAGAAACAATTTCATAAAAGACCAAAAAAGATTTCACAAATTATTTCTTAAATATACACAATGACACCATGCAGAACTAAAAATAAATTAAATTGCACTGTATACAAATCTTCCTGTCCTCCCTCTCCTCCCACCTTTCTTCTGCTTCCATGTTACTCAGTAAGTTCTCCCAAATCAGTGTGTCTCCATATCCCACTAACCACACCCCAAAATCATCCATTTCTCTTAGAATTTCCTTGGGAGTGTCTCAAATTTAGGGCCAGCATGTGAGTTATTTAAGAAGCCATGGCTTTATGGATTAGCTTAGCAGATGTGTAGCCTCCAGGATATGCCTCTGAGGTCTCTCCTGCCATCTGTATCCACACCTCCAGCGGATCGAGTACTAATATTTTGGCCCAAAACAGCAACAGAAGTTTGTCTGGTCTCATGACTCTGTCATCAGGATTACAAGTTGACCTGGCTCATTTCCCAAACTAACAAGGTTTGGAAGACTCAAATGTTACCAATGATGACTTCATTCAAAATACTCCAAGAATGTGTCAACCCACATCACACCTCCTAGGTTTTACAAGAAATCAGCTTGACTTTGAACCACTATTATCTTTTCTTCCTGAAAAAAACCTCAGGGGAGATATGAATGCCCTAGGTGTTCAGTCAAGAGGATGTTACTCTGGGTGGGTATTCTCCCTCCTGGAGTTGTAGGATGTATTGATCAAGAGTTTCCAATTTAGGTATTCTAAGAGTGCATAAAGTGTTCTGGGCAGTTTGGCATAGAACTGTCCATTATACAGTGCAGTAAAAGAGAATGTATTGATTCCTTCTAACATCTTACCTCCTCTCACTACTAATTGGTTTGTTTCAGAGAACAGGCAGTGTGAAATGTGTTCAGAAATTTAACAGTCCATCATAGCAGACAGAGTTGAGCATCAGGATCAGATAAGCCCACATTAAATCCCCAGCACTTGCAATCTGTGTGACTTTGGCCATGTTACTCACTCTGGCTCTCGGTCTCTGAAAAAAGTGCAATGAAATCCATCTCAAAGACCTAGTGTGAGGATTTAGTGAGACCCATGTGAAAACTGCCAATGCAGTGTAGGGCTCAATACAAGTTAATTCTCTTCCTTATTAAAAAACAAAAGAGGCCAGTGGGGGAGGCTATTACACTTTGTCCTCTTTGGCTCTAACTACTTTTCTTTCTTTAGCAGGTTTCTTTCTTCCACCCTTCCCCACCACAGAATTAGAGAATGGAGGCAAATTTATCTTTCTTTGTGCCTAACCAAGTTTATCCATTAAGTTGAGTAGGCCTCAGCATGATAGATAGATAGATAGATAGATAGATAGATAGATAGATAGATAGATGATAGATAGATAGGGAATGATATATAGAATGATAATTAGACAGATAGGCAAATGGACAGATCATATATACATATATATATATCTTCACAAATGATAGGTGAGGGCATTATGAGTCATACCAGGGCAAGATGGGATTCACCAAGACGCCAAGCCCCCACCAAATGGAACTTGATGTTGAGGTGACATCAGCCTGGAATATCTGGCTGCCCTAGCAATTAATTCAAGCAGCCCAGTCACAAAAATACACCTGCCCACCAGCCTCAGGCAGGCTAAATTTTGCCTGGTTCAAATTAGAATCTGCCCACTGAGCCAACAGAAATAAAGCCAAGGGACAGAAAATTTCCTCAGAATATATGCTTACCTGACTGGTTGGCGGTAGCCATTTTCAGGGCTATGTGTGAAGCTGCAATTGGGAACGATTTTTGATGTGGGACTCGAATGTGACCATATATCTTAAATGTGCTGGTGTGTGTGTGTTGGTGGGGGGACTGCTATGATAGAAAGAAAAGGGTCAGTGTCTTAAGTGATCAGAATAAAGGCGGTTACATTTCTGGAGAGCCTAATCTATTCCTCTAGCTATTAATAAGGCTGCCTGGCTCCCCATCTAAACCTGTGTCTCGTATCACTCCCTTCAGACTAGTAGGTATACAGCAGTGAGACAGGAAGAGTCTGTTTAAGAGCCCAAGCCAGGCAGACCATCTGTCAACATGATTAATGTGCTGGTTAACATTCAGTTGTTCTTTCCTTAGCATGGCGAATGCATCTAACACATCACCTTTGTTCAGCTACCGCACAGCTGAGCCAAGACCAGCAATGCACCTCGATCCTTAATGACACGCTGGGGCTCTTAATCTCCCCAAACTTCTCTCAGGCAACCTTCTTCTTGGCTGGGAATTAGAAAAGGAAGTTGGTAGCAAAAGTGGCAGTGCAGCAACAGAAATAGTGACTGGGGCCATTCTATGAAATCACCTTAACATAAATACATTTTTAAACTGTAAAGCCTGAGGTACCTTGTTGGCTCAGTTGGTTGAGCATATGACTCTTGATCTCGAGGCTGTGAGTTCGAGCCCCAAGTTGAGGCGGAGATTACTTAAAAAAAATAATAATAATAAAATAAAATGGAAAGCCTATTTCAACCACATCAATTTAGCATGCAAATATTGAGGACTGAAAGGCAGCATTATAGACTAGTTTGTAGAGAAGTCAGAGAAATGGGTTCGAATTCTGCCTCTACCAATTGCAAACAGTTTAATTTTGGAGAAGTTACTCAATCTCTCTAAGTTTAGTGGCTTCATTTAATAAAGATTGCCAATTAAATAATGTTTGTGGCGCTCTTAGCACACAGCATGGTATACAGTAAATGCTCAATAAATGATAATTATTATTGTAAAAGCACTGAATGGATACTGGGCAGTAGATCTACAGGAGACAAGATGCTGTCCCAGTCCCCAAGGAGTTGAGTGAAAGATGCCAAAGTAAACACTTTTAACCACAATAATGCAGCTGTGAGCAAGGCCAGGCTCTAAGAGTTATAAAGACCATGATGGTAACTCAAGGAGAAGAGATTCATCCCAATTTGAGAGACTGAGCAGGTTTATATAGAGGAGATCACACTTGATCTAGGATTTCAAAGACGGACAGAATTGAAAGAGATGGAGATGAGAGGAAAGGTGCTTTAGACAGAGAAAGTCACACCACCAAAGGCACGGAGGTAATGACTGAGCAAGAGCAAGTAGACTTATAAGGCTGGTGTGTGGCTGTGGACATGGCCAGAAAAGTGGGCTGGAGTCTGATTAGAAATCTTTGAATATCAAAGAAAGGAATAGGACTTTATTCTGTAAGCAGTGAAAAGCCATCAACTGTTTCAGGGTAAAGGAATTATCTGCCTAAATGAAATCAGAGGGGACAGAATTTTTCTTTGCCTCCAGCAGGCGTTAAGAATAACTATGTGGGGCGCCTGGGTGGCTCAATCGGTTAAACGTCTGCCTTCAGCTCAGGTCATGATCCCAGGATCCTGGGATCAAGCCCCACGTCGGGCTCCCTGCTCAGCCTGCTTCTCCCTCTCCTCCCCACTCGTGCTATATCTTGCTGTCTTTGTCACTATCTGTCTCTCTCAAATAAATAAATAAAATCTAAAAAAAAAAAAAAGAATAACTATGTAATTGAATGAATCTGCCTACAACACAGCAAGGAAGTTCCCAGAGGGGAGAAACTCTGACCTCCATAAATAACAGCTAGAGTATCCAATCCTATTTTGGAAACTTTAGAAAGGCTTGTTAGCAAATGGGCAAGATCCCAAGGGAAAAATGGAGTTGTAGGTAAGACTCACTAATGCTAACAGTTGGCCCCACACTCCCTGACAATCCCAAGGCACGTCCTCACAGCCCCAGTCAAGCAGAGAATTGAGGAAATGATGTGAGCAATTCAGGCCAAGGTAAAGTCACTTAGTCCTTACAGGTTTATACCTTCTGAGGAGGTGGTAAAGCCCACAGCATAGTGAAGCCAGTCCCAGTAGCAATCACTGGCATGAAGTGGGTTGTGAACTTAATCCAACCTACACAAAGCTCCACCAGTGGTAGTCAAAGGTATGGAAGCATAGAGGATAGGACAAGACACACAGTGGCTATGCTGCTGGGCAGGGGCAGCGGGGATGGTTCTGGTAGGTGTCCCGTCACAGCAGCCAGGTTGCAAAAGTACCAAATGCTGTGACTTTCCCCTTCCCTAAAGTTTCCACTCTAATCAAGTATAGACCAGAGAATATTAAGAATGATTTAGAAGCAAAGCAAGACTGAGTTGCTGAATTCTCTGTTCCAGACCTAGAAAAGCATAATATTGGACCCAGTTACAAACTCCTAGCAAGAGGGTGGGGCACTATGGTCTCTGTAATCATCACCTACTGTTGATACAGGTAATGACAATGATTATAGTGATATAGCAGATTTCTTGGGGTGTCTATTCAGTTCACAATAAACTCTACTTCTCCAAGCACTATACTGATCATCTATATTAGTTTTCTAGGGCTGCCATAATAAAGTACCACAGCCTGGGTGGCTTAAACAACAGAAATTTATTGTCTCACAGTTCTGGGGGCTAGAAGTCCAAGATCAAGGTGTGAGCAGGCTTAGTTTCTCCTAAGGCCTCTGTCCTGGGCTTACAGATACCCTCCTTGTCTTCACATGGTCTTTCCTTGGTGCATATGTGCCCCTGGTGTCTTTCTGTCTGTCTACATCTCCTGTTCTTTTTTTTTTTCTTTAAGATATTTTATTTATTTATTTGACAGAGAGACAGCAAGAGCAGGAACACAAGTAGGGGGAGTGGGAGAGGGAGAAGCAGGCTTCCTACGGAGCAGGGAGCCCGATGCGGGGCTCGATCCCAGGATCCTGGGATCATGACCTGAGTTGAAGGCAGATGCTAAACGACTGAGCCACCCAGGCACGCCTACATCTCCTGGTCTTATAAGGACACTAGCTGTATCAGATCAGGGCCCACCTTGTCAACTTCATTTTACCTGAATTACCTCTTTATAGGCCCTATCTCCAAAGACAGTCATCTGAGATACTGAGGGTTAGGGCTTCAACATATGAATTTTGAGAGATACCATTCATCCTATAACACCACCTATGCTGGTAGATTCACCTACCATAGCTCCTACCTTACCCCGAGATACAGTTTATTGGATCAAGATGAACACGTGCCCCAAAAGAGACATAACAAAATCTCTATTCTGGGCAATTAGGCTTGGAGTAAACAGATGGTTAGTCAGTTTGTTCTCTTGCTCTAAGGAGCTCTAAATGCAGAGTTTTCCACAGGCCAGGTGAAACACACAGAAATAAAAATAAGGATTACTAGTTCAGAAAAGGACGGCTCTGAGAAAAAAAAAAAGATTTTGACACCCTCACTGGTTTTGAGGTTTCTGTTTTCAGTACCTTAAGAAGACTTTCGGCCCTCATGTTGTGTGAGATCTATCTGTTATGATTAAGGGACACAACCACAAGGTGGTGGTGGTTGGAAAAAAAATGGTAAAAGCAATCAAGACAGGTCCCAAACTGAACTGCTGACAGGTCCCTCCTTACCTTCAGAATAACCAAATTAATCACTTACCTTTTCTCAATACATGGCAGTATCTCTCAGTAGATCCTTACAGCATTTTACCACCCTACTACATAAGATATTATTCCTCCTAATACATAGTCACAGTTCCACTGCTTTTATTTAGGTTCACTTAGTCTAATATCTTCACTCACAAATAGAGAGAAAACTACACTCTCAACATGAAAATACACCCTGTCCCTGAAGAGTAATTAACCCAAATTCTTTTCTCCAGGTTAATTAATTCAAATGTCTTTAGCCTTTCATCCAAAGAAACCCTTTTTCATTCTTTTAAGCTTGAGTGCCTTTCAGCTTCTTCGCATCCCTTTTAAGGGTCACTGACCACATCTGGATTCTCCCATAATGAGGGTCAGACTAACGCTGAGCACAGCACGGTGGGACAATGATTTACTGATGCTGTGAGAAGTGCCTTTTGTGTTGCATTTCAGCATTCTGTTGTCTTGTCTTTTCTGCGCAACAAGAGTACTCATACTAGCGATTCCCATTCCACTTATATTTATCTATGACACTCTGGTCTTTTTTTGGTCTCTCTAAACTAAGTCAGGTTTTATTCTCACATAATTTGCTTTGTTTTTGTTTTTGTTTTTTTAAAGATTTTATTTATTTATTTGAGAGAGAGAGAGAATGAGAGATAGAAAGCACGAGAGGGAAGAGGGTCAGAGGGAGAAGCAGACTACCCGCTGAGCAGGGAGCCCAATGTGGGACTCGATCCGGGGACTCCAGGATCATGACCTGAGCCGAAGGCAGTCGCTTAACCAACTGAGCCACCCAGGCGCCTGCTTTGTTCCTTTTTTGATGAAAGGTATTTCATTAATGTCTTTCATTTCCTTGTTATTTATCTTTTGTAGAACCAGAAAATTTAGACCAAAAAATAAAAGGGATGGAGATCATATAATCTAGGAGTGGTAAACTGACAGCTATGGCCAAACACTGCCCATAGAAATATTATCTGTAACAGGATATTTTTAAGTGTTTAAGGCTTTAATACCTTTAGGCCAGGTTGACATACACTCCAATTGCCCCAGACCTGATTTCTACCTTTTGTTCTCTGTTCTTTTTCCAGGTCTCCAATAGTATTTGAGTTTAAATTCCTAAATTCAACCAACTCACATGAAACAGAGGACGGGAGATGGAGAGAAGAAATGACTTTCCAGTATCACAGAGCTACTTGATGGAGAGCCTGAATGCCAACCTAGAGCTCAACGTTTCCCTTTCTAGCCTACTACATGTGTATTGGCTCATTATAATGGCCAGGAGGGAAAAAAAAGAGTTAAGTAATGAAGAGTTTTAGGTATTTCAACCAATATTTTTGATGACAACCAAACAGGTACAAATCATGCTGAGATAACATGCATAAAAATCTTAATCACTTTTGGAATTTTTATTTTTGACAAGAGGCTGAACCTTGGACCATCCCCATTGCCCTTAGCACAGAAACACCCAGAATTCACTTCCATCTCTGAACAACTCCTCCCCACCTGGAGGTCCTAGAGAATCTTAAAAGTGCTAATTGAGTTTCCGACAAATCATAATGGATTTAACATACATCTCACAGGCCTTTAAAAACAATGCTTCCCTTCCCAGGCTCAAGTAACTAACAGCTGGAGCATAGAGGGTTTGCATCCGAAACAGGATTCCAATGACATTTGCAGAAAACAAGGGGTTAACTAGAGAAAGCCAGCTACTCTGCTGTAGAGAGAAAGTTTGCTGATACTCTTAGGTCTGCTTTGACATGTCTATCAAGATTGCTAATGACCAGCAACCACATGCCTTGTGAAAGGAGGCACTAATGCTCTAATGATGCCAATTATATAACTGAATACTAAACAAAACAGAAGAGGAAAAACCCATGAATGATAGATACAGGTAATTAGATTTCCCCTCTATAATATAGAAATGATTTCCATATTTCCCAATATCCTGTTGCTCATTCTATAGACTGCTCGTCTGTTCCTCTGGTTATAGCTAACCCAAAGGGATCCAAATTAAAAGAGACAGAACAATGAAGAAGGAAGAAGTGAAGGGGCTTTTTAATCATTCTGCCTGTATGAAATTATCAAAAACATTCTATCCTTCACATACTACTGTGGCATAATCTCTCATGTTATTTAAGAACATATTTTATACACCAGAGCAACTGCTTTTACTGATAAGAATCTGAGACCCAGAATCAGAAAAACAGGCTGTTTTACAGTTAAGTTACTCTTTCTTTGATATTGTATTTGAAGTATGATAACTATTCAGGAAGTTAGAGTCCTCTGGTCTGATTATATCCAGAAAGAAAAATCAGTGGGTGAAGATTTATGAATTTCTTAATTGGTCCAGAAACAGCTTGAGAGTAAGTGAAGCTGCAATTCATAAAAACTATACTCTAAGTGTACGGTTCTTCCACACCAAGGATGGAACCCAAAGCCATGAAAGATGGCCCTCTTTCACTCTCTGCCATAAATTCTCCTTTGTTTCTGTCTTTCATAGTTCAATTCATTCAAAAATATTGATTGCACACTTACTATGAAAGCATATATTCTTGTTTTGAACTCATTTCTCTTTCTCTTTTTCACTTTTCTTCCTTTTCATTTTTTTTCTCCTCTGTGGAGCCTGCCAGGAGTCCCTCAAAATCCACAATGTACCCACTATGATACTATTAGGGTCCCAGCACTTGACCACTGTGCTATGCTAAATCTGCTTGTCTCTACATTTTTGTATAGGGAGGAGTGCGCTTTGGGTTCAGAAAAGCTGGGTTGGAAGCTCTTCTGTCTCTAGCTATTTGCATCAAACCAAGTGCCCCAATTTCCTCATTTTTAAAATGAGATAGTAATAAAACCTACCTCAAAATGACTGTGTAAAAAGTTAAGTGAGGAGATGTCCCCGGGTACTTAGAAAAGTGACTGTGCAGAGTATTCGATAAATGAAACACATCATTATCATTAGAGACGATATTAGCAAAATAAAATGAAATAAAAATGAAATAAATTATTTTGAAATTTCTTTTCATCTCCCTGAATCTTAGAAATACCTAAAGTTTTAAAAGCTACTATTTTGAAGATCCCAGAAGATGAGGTTCTGATGGGCAAACTTTGGGCCACTTTGCTGCCAAGAGAATCATCAAGACACTTTTTTATTCATGGGGTGGTTCACAAAGTGGTAGTCTCCACACTAAAAACGACAGAGCTTTACCAAAGGCATCCTGTCCACTGGGTCCAAGCTATATTAGGCAAGTAAATTTTTTAAGTAGAGGCGGATTCCTAATCTATTTACAAGGCAAGTGTTTTCCAAGAGCCTACTATGTATGTAGAAATATATGAGGAACAAAAAGAACAGACATTTTTCCAAAGAAGACATCCAAACAGCCAACAGACACATGAAAAAGTGCTCCACATCGCTCGGCATCAGGGAAATCCAAATCAGAACCTCAATGAGATACCACCTCACACCAGTCAGAATGGCTAAAATTAACAAGTCAGGAAACGACAGATGTTGGCGGGGATGTGGAGAAAGGGGAACCCTCCTACACTGTTGGTGGGAATGCAAGCTGGTGCAACCACTCTGGAAAACAGTACGGTGGTTCCTCAAACAGTTGAAAATAGAGCTACCATACGATCCAGCAATTGCACTACTGGGTATTTACCCCAAAGATACAAATGTAGGGATCCGAAGGGGTACGTGCACCCCGATGTTTATAGCAGCAATGTCCATAATAGCCAAACTGTGGAAAGAGCCAAGATGTCCATCGACAGATGAATGGATAAAGAAGAGGTGGTATATATACACAATGGAATATTATGCAGCCATCAAAAGGAATGAGATCTTGCCATTTGCAACGACGTGGATGGAACTGGAGGGTGTTATGCTGAGTGAAATACGTCAATCAGAGAAAGACATGTATCATATGACCTCACTGATATGAGGAATTCT